>NC_080433.1:17081326-17381326 GCF_028018845.1 Melospiza georgiana | reverse complement strand
TGAAATCTGTGAACAAACCTCATTTTCTAAGACAGCTTTGTATCCCATTTACTTTTTATCAGCAGTGTGAGAAGCAGCCCATTTAAAATAATTGTTAATAAATACTAAATAATCCTACACTGGTAAGATTTTTATGTCACACAAAAAGCAGAAAACTAGCCTGTATTTTTAGAGCAGAAGTTGTACCTTGACTTTTCATCAAGCCTCTCTTTCACAGCAGAAATTCTCCTGTGTTCTGTCCATATAGTATCAGCATTAGTTTATAGATAAAATTTTGTATGTCTGGGTTATCAAGGTATTTTTTCTGAAAGACTTTCATGGGTATTTCAGTCATGGAAGCTGCAGACACTACAGTTAATAGCTAATGCAGACATGAAGGTCTTGCTGACTCAATTCTGCCTCATTGAACTATTTACCTATGAAAACAACTGATCAGCTTTCCATCAGAACTTCAGGGTATTAAATTTCCCTCATAGGCAGCTTTGCTTTCTGATTAGAAATCAAAATCAAACCCATTATTGAACCAGTCCCAAAAATTACGGCATCATTAATTTGATTTCACTTTCCCATTTATGCTACTTGTTAATGTTTATTCCACCAATCAGGTGCAGACACAGTAATTTGGGCTATGAACAAATGGATACATAAATCAAGAAAAGGTAAGCAAGCAAGCCAGCAAGATCTACGTGCCTTGCTTTCTTGAGCTATTGATTTAATGATCCATTTTCATGGACTTAAGTTTGCATTTTCTTACACCAAACCTTGCTCTCTTTTTCCTGCAAGAGCTTTGTGAAAATAAAATAATACTTATAAATAATATTTATTAATAAAATAAAAATGCTTATATGCAAATACTACTGACCAACACTACATAGCAACTGTGCTTCCCTAGTTAAGGATGATTTTTCACTTAAGAACAGTCCAAAAGACCAGACCTAAGGAAGGGAAAAGAATCCCCAGTCTTTTGCTGCTTAGAAACTTACTCTTTTGAAGGGGAGGACCTCAAAAGAATAAATCTTAACTCCTGATTTTTTGAACATGAATCAAAACATGAATTTGGGTTCTGGGATACACCCACCACTTGAGGCTGGCACATAATGAACAACTCTT
Organism: Melospiza georgiana; assembly: GCF_028018845.1. Lineage (NCBI taxonomy): Eukaryota > Metazoa > Chordata > Aves > Passeriformes > Passerellidae > Melospiza > Melospiza georgiana. Next base: position 17,380,216 of record NC_080433.1, on the reverse strand, counting down.
CCCCTCTCCAACATTAAATTTCTCCTTATCTTTACATTATTGTCTTTTAGCTCGAAAGTTTGAGGAAGCTGATATCAGGCTTGCATGGACAAGTATTGCAAATTTCTGTACCAAGTTTTACAGTTACCAATATCTATGCTGCTAGCTAATAAATAAAAGATTAGTTAATAGCAGCTCCTTAGTCAGTTAATCTATCTTTTCCATTTCAGTGAGCATGCCTTAGGATAATGCATTATTTCTGACACCAATAAAAGAGAGAGACTGAGACAGATCTTCTGGTAGCAGCAAAAAATAAATGATAGCTCTATGCTAATGGGAAAAATCTTTAATTTGGAATCACAGAATGTACACCCACATACATCAATTCCATCTAAATTACATTTTAATTACATGTAAAATCTACATATAATTGCTTAGAGCTATTATTTCTTAGCTAGAGATGGTATTTAATTGCTTGACTTAATATTTAACATGTGTTGTATCAGGGAGAAGGGGAAATGCTATAAAAGACTCAATGTATGTTGAAATATTGCTGCAATTTAAAAATCCCCAGTATCCTTTGCAGTTACAGATACAATTTCAAGTTTAATTGATTGGTGTAACTTCAGAATAGTTGACTATTGGGAATTTTAACACTGAAATCCCATCGCTGTCAGCAGCTAACAGAGTGCCAAGCTGTTAACCAGGATTCAAGCCCCCATGTGGTGATCCCTGCACTGTTTTGAGATGGGGAAAGTGCCAGGCAACTTAGAATGAAACCACTGCCACTGCAGCCTTCTGCACTCAGATTTAATTCTGAGCAAAAGGAAATGCATCAAAATAAATAAAACTATTTGCGTGTTTAAATTTAGATTTTTTTACAGTGTTTTCAAACCTGGAATCTAATGGATGCCAAGGGCTTGGGAGGTATACTATGCAAAGAAAAATTGACAGCACTCTTGAAAAACATAGCAATGAGATGGATTTCTTATCAAGATGGATTTAATATCAAGTACTACAATTTTTGGCTTCTTTTCATTGGTGAAACATCAAAAATAAAGTGGCTGGATGAATTCCTCTTAAAATTTGAAAAAAACCACTCAAAATAATTCCCTGAAGATTTTTATTTTCCTAAATAGAAGAGTATACCACTGACAGCCTCTTCATGGGTTTTCTATTTTGTTTTCCAACCAACAGTTTGTGATAATACCAGCAACATGCCTGGGCTGGTCCCTGCTTACACCTCTGGCGGTCCCTGCCTACACCTCTGATGAGTGAATGGTGGGTGCTGAGAAAAGCAGAACTGAAGTGTTTAAAGAAGAGACTGGGAGGGGAGGGAAGGATGGTGTGCCCTTGCTGTGACTGAGTGAGAGGCTAAATAACCTGTGAGTAAAACCTCTCCTCCAAAACACCCCTGTGAAAGCTTGTAAGTGATCTGTATAAATAACTGACTTTCCTGAGTGCTTTAGGAGCCCCTTACCTGCTTGTTGGCCTTCAGCACCGCCCTCAAGGTCGCGATCTGCTCTCTCTTTGTACTCAGGAGCGACTTGAGCTTCAGGATCTCCTCCATTAAGGCCTCCTTGTCCTTGTCGATCATGGGCGCCAGCTCGCGGGCCGCGGCCCGCTGGCGCGACAGCTGCAGCGACCGGTCCACAGCCTTCTGCAAGTGCTTGATTTGGTCCCTTATTATGGCATTGAGGTTGTAGATGTTCATAGGCTCCTTGCGGATGTCACTGGTGTCAGAGACGGGGGAGGAAGGAGGGGCTGTGATGACAGGAGAAATGGAAGGTGTTTTTGTGGGGCTCTGCTCCTTGCCGGGCTCTGCGGCCTCCTTCGTCACCTGCTCGGTCGGGGTCCTGGCTTCGACGGGTGATGCCACCCCCCGCCTGGCCAGTCGTGGGGAAAGGAGACCTCGAGGGTCATCGGGCCCCTTGAGGCTCCCGCTGCGGGTGACCCTGCTCTGCCTGTAATAGTCCAACATGACCCTGTTGGGCGTCTCGTTGTTGCACAGGCAGACGTGGTGGTAGAGCTGAGCCAGCTCCTCACTAAACGTCACCAGCTCATCCTGGGCAGTGTTAAGGGTATTGTGGTTTTCGTTTGCTATGCTTGTCATCCTTTGTAACTCCTTCTCCATGTGCACCATTTTTTCCTGGCTTTCCTTGGTCGACTTCTCCAGGCTTGTCACCTGCTCGTCATACGTCTGGATTCTGCTCTCATACTTGGCCTTCTCTTCAGTGTAGTTTTCCACATACTTATTATATTTCTCCTTTAAGGCTTTGATTTCTGCTTTAAGGTCTATCACCTCAGTAACAGCTACTTTGTATTTACATTCCAGGATCTCCAAGCCGTTGATGTCCACCTCGTAGTCGTGCGCCTCCTCGCCGGAATCTCGGCCCTTCTCACAGTCAAGCTCAACCTTCAGCTCCTTGTTGCTCTGCAGGCCCCTCATGGCGTTGACGTGCTCCGTGAGCCTGTGCACACGCTCGTGCTGCTCTGTCAGGGCTCCCTTGGTGTGCTCCAGCTGTGTCTGAGACTCCTGGAGATTGGCCAGGAGAATGGCCTTCTCCCTCTCCACCTGCAACAGAGTCACAGTGAGAAACCCAGGATCTCATCCCACCCATGCTGAGCACCAAACCCATGCAGTCCCGGTCACCTCTTCTACCCCACCACTGCCTGCAGCTTGAGGGCTTCTGAGAGCCTTTAGCCATGTACACCTAAACCCCAAAATTAATTTATAGAGCACCTCTCTGTAACTCTCAGAGGTTTAGGAAGTTCCAAGCTCTGTTACAACTTCCAATACCATTAGATCACAATTTTATATTTTGCCCACTGAAGAATTACCAAGTGCCCAAGCACTGTCTCATCAGCTAGAGTGATGATACAGGATTTATTAGGACATATGTTCCCTGAACACAGAAACTGCATCACTGTCAGCTCTAAGACATTTCTCAATAGAGCTTGAATTTATATTTCCCTTTAACAGTTCTACCAATCTTTCACAATATTCATTTATATCTTTGAACTGCTGCACACTTTCATTAAGGCAAATGCAGTAAAAAACTAGCTGTGTACATTTCCACAGATTGAATAACCAATCTTGTGGAAATGTAGCACAGATCACACAGTTAACACCGAGCACAGGCAACTCCCAGGACTGTCCATCCCCAGCACTTATCTGTAACCAAAATCCATCTGTTTAAATTCAAGCCAGAAAATGTAGGACTTGTAGTGTAACTAACAACCCACGGGTTGTGACCTAGTAAGTTTCTTACCAAATATCCACATAGAAAATTGGACACTGAACAACAGAAGACATCATGAAGGACACCTCTAGAAGTTTTAATGCACAGCAATGTTAAAGCAAGTGAACAACACAAACTTACAAGTTTGATCTGCTCAGGTATTTGCTACTCATCATAACACCCCTGAAAGACTTCCAAGTTTAAAGTGTAATGCTCCAACTTTTTCCTGTTCTGAGGAGTTAATTGGGAAGCAGAGGAATAGAGATAAGATCCTTCTTCTTGTCCTGAATTCTACAATAAGACCCTGATCCTACCAGGTTTACTGATCTTCTCTCCCCCTGTTGCAGTATCTCAGCACATGCAGTGAAAATGGCACTTCCCTTCATAAGTGCTGCAATTATTAATTCTGAGAATTTAAAGTTTTCAGTTATGAAGAAACCTTAAAAAAAATAAAGCAAACACAAACTTTCCTTTCCTATCAGTAGTATGTGGAAAAGAATCAAATTAGCCACCACAAATCTTAGTAAAGGAAAAGAAAAGCCTTTGAGAAACCAAGAAGGTATTAATATCATCTCACAAAATGTTCTGAGCAGTGCTTCAAACTCTTGTTTTCCTCTTAACCAGGCTTTTGAGCCATGGCTGGTGCTCAGAAGCACTAAGACACTGGAGCACACAGTGATCCCTTGGTTTCACAGACAAGCTCTCAAAACATGGCCTCCACTAGGATCTGCAATCAATTGCAGGCAGAAATGTACAAATAAAAATAGAAGCCATGATAAAACATCTAAAAAAAATCCTACTTTTATTGTATACAGGGGCCTGATGCCTTAAGAATTAAAAAAAGTGCCAAACATAATTATTTTATGATCCAGGAAGAGTTACTCTCTTTAGATATAAGTGTTCCACTTTCGGCACTTCATCAGTGCAGAAGAGGACAGCCAAGAACCACAAGTATTTTGGTATCCTCCTCCATTTTTCATTCCCTCAGTATGTCTACCAACCTCATTGCTGCTTAGCCCCCATATCAGCCCACTCCAGTACATAAAAATCAAAATAGGGTAAACTTCCCTTTCGCCAAGTGCATAATCTTTAAGACAACCATTTTCTACAGATCTCCTGGTCAGGTCTGTCCTGGGACCCTCAGAGACCAACCCAGCAGGAGTCTCTTCACCAGCTTTCCTCTTTTTTTTTCCACCAAGCTGCCTGCCCCAGGTCTGCTTTCCCTAGAAACCTTCAGCTGAACTCCAATTGTGACCACTTGGTATCTCAGGCTTCAGTGTTAGCTACACTGCCCTCTGCAGATGAAGGTATTTATTCCTTCAGGCTGGTACAGTGAGCTATGCAAATGCACAAAAAAACCAGGTTTTTGGCTAATGAAAGGATCTTCTCCCCTTATAGTGAGAAATGGTAGTGATAATAAAGAACCACATATTACACACCAAGGGCAGTTGGATTATTAAAGTCTATGGGTCCACTGTGGGCATGTTCACAACAAAGAAGCCAATTCACTGTATATTGTACCCATGTAAAGATAAATATTTATTTTTAACAATATTTATTATAATAAAGCCTTTCCTTTGAGAAAACACCTGTGTGTTAAAGCAGCACAGTGATTCAGTGCCTGCTTAAATTAATCAGACAGAATTGATCCTGCAGGACTACTGATCTGAGCCATTATACCCTATCAGGAAGAAAAACTATAGCAGAGCTAATTTGGATCTTGATGATAATTTCTCTTCTGAACATAAATGGGTTCTGGAAACACTCATTTTAAACAGAAAGAATTCTTTCCAAAGAAAACATTTTAAACTTTTAAAACCCATATATCAACTTGCACAGCAAGCAAAAGGAAATACACAGATCTCTCAATTTTATTCATTCTGGACCAGCAATAATGGATTAAGCTAATCCCCTTCTGTTTAAAACCATAAATACATGCTCCTACTGCCAAGGGAAAAACCCCAAAGCTCCAGCTCAGTCCTGAGCACACCTTTTGCATATTAATGACTCTGCTGTTCCCAAATGCAGTAATAATATTTCCTGTTCTAGACAGTACTATATTCTTATTTCCACCACAGCAAACTTATGGCAATTCCAGGTATTTTTCAGCCCAGTTGGTGCATTTTTTTGACACTGGAATTGATAGCTGCAGTAAGGATTTTTATCATCTTAAAATGAAAATAAAAGCAATTCAAAAGTAGCTGTCTCCTATTTTGCAATGAATCCTTCTCTTCAGAGATTTCAGCTTGAGGAGATTTCCTTCCCAATTTGCATCTATAGCTTGCAATTATGGAAAGCAATTTAACCATACCCACTCATGTCCTCACCTTTTTCTTTTCCTTTTTTTTCAACAACATCAGAATTTCAGTGAACAATTCCTGGGGGAGACTGGAACAAATTAACAGGAGAACTCATCTCAAGAACCCTGAATCTCAGCTATAGCATATTTGCCACAAAAGTACAAGGCAGCTGAAGAAGTGTGTCAGAAACTGAGCTGCTGGGACTTTTTATTTTTCTGCCTTTTTAAAGAGAATTTTATCTAAGTTTTCCAAATATGATACTGGCCTCAGAAAAAGGGAAAGCACGACCATGGGAAGAAAAGAAGTCCTAGACTTAAAAGATGAGACAAAGAACTTTTTCTCAACTGCACAACAAACAGGAAGGAAGAGCACAAAGCCATGAGCTTTTCTAAGAAAATCTCAGAAAATGAAATTTTTCAGCAGGACATTTGTTACACAGCAGATATATATATGGAACAGGAATAGGTGCAATTAAATCTCTCCAAGGACCAGCACAGCCCATGAAACAGCAGCATTCAAAAGCTGTAGAAAGAATTCTATTTGTCATGCTGTTTCAGTGAAGTCTTCTTTATGAGATAGAGGAGCAAAAACAATCTGCCAGACACCCTTACAAAATGGCAAATCTGAAGTTTACTTTTATCCTAAAAAGGAACCTGATGTCCTATAGCCAAAATAGTTCCCAATATACGATCAGTTCCTTCAGAAACTCTGTCCTAGTGCAGCCCCTTCACAAAAAACAGGAGGCACTCACACCAAATATTGAGATACAGCTGAATGAACACCATATGGCAAAGACACTGCAGAGGAGGGAAAAAATCCAATTTTGCTGATGATTTACCTTTAAAACCTGATTAAGTCTCACATCTACCACACAGAAAACTTTTGGCAGAATTTTTCACATTTAATTTGTATGATCCAAATTTAATTTGTGTGATGTGAACTGATGTAACTCAACAGAGAAGGAGATCACTTTGTAAAACATCAGCATTTGCAGTGACCCTTTGTGGTATCTAAAGGAATCAGGCTTTCACTGAGGTCTAGTGTGTCTTTCTAAACCATGAACCTTTTAACAAGGATGTAAATGCCAAACAGTGATGGCCACCATTGGCACAGATGTGCTGGGGCCCAGCACCAAAAAATGCTACAAGCAAAAATAGTTATAATTTCTTTTACAGGCTCCTAAGTTTGTTCCTAGTGACTGTGAGAAGGCTGCTTCTTTGTTTAAAAGATATAAGTTTTTAACTCAGAGAAGATAAAGACAATTGCAGTATCCTTCAAGCAGAAGTTTGCTAACTCATCATTCGCAGCACTTAATTTAATAAAATCAAGAAAAAGCATACTCAAAGCAACCCTTCTTTTTCAATTTCTAAGCAACTTTCACTCAAAATTTATATTGCATATATTTCATTGTAAATTATGGTTTAAAACAGTGTATTTTGAAGTGTGAACACTTCAAAGTGTTTCTTTTGAAACTGTTTTTTAATTCTTAACACTGTATTTCTGAATCAAATTAGAAGCTGTGTATAATATATATATGTATGCATACATACATATATATGGTACGCATATTCTCTGAACAGAGAGAGACACAATTCTCTCTCCCAGGATTTTTCCTGGGGAAGGCAGTGAGAAGCTCAGAGAAGAAGAGGAAACAATTCTTACCTCTATTTGCTGTTCCTGTTGTTTGGCACATGTGGAATGTGTTATGGAGATTATTTACCAAGAATGATTTGTTAATTGGATTCTGCTGATGGTTGTTTGGATTGATTGGCTAATTATGTCAAAGCTGCATCGTGTCTGTCTGGAGACAGTCACAGGTTTTTCTCTAGTATCTCTTTAGTATAGTAACTCTTTAATATAATATAGTATTAGTGTAATATCATATAGCTTAATAAACAATTGTTCAGCCTTCTGGAGTCAGAGAACATTATTCCCTACATTGGGGTCACCCTGCATCGATACATACATATATAACATATATATACATATACATATACATATATATATATATATGTGTGTATGTGTTACATATATTCATGTATATGTTCTTCCAGGTGCATATATTTACAATATACACTCTGTTCGCTTTAAAATTGGAAGAGTTTAACTGAATTTGTCATGTAAATAAAATCCTGTATTTGAAGCTTTCACACCCAAATGATGTATGCTTTGTGTCAAAGTTATTGGTGCAAAGAACTAGATATCATCCATGTTCACCATGTCACAGCTCAGATCAAAACATCCCACAGTGAATTTGGCAATGAGATAAATAAAACAATTAACTCTTCTTGAAACAGGACAGACCACATAGGGATTTGTTGTTCCCTAGCAAGCATTGAAAATTGGTTTTGCTCTACTTCACTTCCAAACAACCTTCCACATTTCAAGCAGTAAAGGGCTGATATTTCCCCTCTTTAGAAGAGGTGCTTTTCAGAAGCCTGAAGCTAGAAGATGCTGGACGTTTCCCTGATGGTGCCAAAACCTTTCAAGCTGCTGTGGCAGACGAGATGCTCACCAGCTTGGGCAGCAGGACCCTCTCTCTGCGTGGCACCGCACCCCTTCTGAGATGATGGCAACACTGGGGCTGCCAGCTTGTGCTTTCCTCTGGCTCACATCCCAGGCTCCTGCTCTGGCTGGGCACGGATGAGCAGGGAACAAGCACTGGATGAACAGGGAACAAGCGCTGGCTGTCCCAGCCCCCGGCACCCCCTGCAGCCGCGCATCCGCCGGGGCTGCCAGCGGGACAAGGGCGCTCTGTGACAGCCCACACGCCACATGCTCCCGGAGCACGGCTGTGGAGAGCAGCCCTCCCCTCCTTTTGTTCCCCCTGACCGCCTGCCAAACCTTGCTCAGGCTGAATTCAACGGCAGAAACTCCCTCTGACTTGCAAGGGACCATGATCAAATCTGTAGATACAGGTATTGTAATGAGGTTTTTTTCCAGATAGCTTATTCATATTGAAGAATGCCTTATTTCATTTGCAATTTCAGGGACATTCACCACTATGAAAGCAGGAAAAAAGGTATCCAACCTTCTGTAACCCCAGCATCTATGTCCCTTTCTCCCCTTCGTACTAAATATCTGCTCAGGTCACACTGACTTTTATGCAGGGGTACCCCTAGTAAACTCTAGGGGTAGAGTTTACAAGGGGTATTTACAATGTTTACTAGGGATATTTCTGGCAAAACCGGGATATTAAAAAACCACCAAAGACAAAGTCTGGAAAATGGACACACATGATCAAGAACATCACCACTGCAAAACTGGCACGAGGGTCCATAGGATGTGTCTGAACACTCCAAGAATGTTAAATTCAGGCCTTACCTGCATGAGCTGCTGCTTCAGTTTCTGTATCTCTGATATGTTGAGCTCACTGAAGAGGTCAGAGACGGGGTGCAGAGATTCTCCTTTCCTACTCGTGGGAGTTCTGTAGTCACCATTGAGTTTCACCAGGGGCCCGTGGATGTGTCCGTTCATTTTGTCGTCATTGTTGGGCTCACCCCCATCCTCTGAAAACTTCAACCCATCTACTGATATATTAATATGGTTATTATACATACTATCATTGAGGTTGATATACTGGGCCAGTTCCTTTCTCAGATTGTTCTTTTGCTCTCTTTCATTTTTTAAAGTTTCCAGAGCTTCCTCCAGCTGATGCTCGGCAATCTCCTTCAGCCGGATGGCATCTTCTAGCTGGCTATTAAGCAACACTGTCTCCTCCTCAAATCGTTTAATCTCATGCTTTAAGCCTTCGTATTCAACCTGAATTAGACAAGACAAAGAAGATTCATAATACTAAAACTTGAGTTGTGGAAACCTGCCATTCATCAGCCCTGTTGAGATAAGTGTTAGAGAAACTGTGGCTTGGAAGACCAGACATTGCCTGCTGCTGCAAAGAACTGACTGAGCAAAAAGTGCAAGTGGAGCTTTCTCTGTTACATACTCCAGTGCTCACTTTTTCAGCAGGTGAGACTCAAGAAATAGAAAACCTCTTTCAGAATAACTTATGATAAGCAATGAAATTTCATGGGAAGAAGGCTGTTTATTAGCAGATGTCCCGGTAATAGCAGATTTACCATGAATTGCCATAAGCAATGTTGGTATATCATGGTATTCCGAGATCTTAGGTTAATATAGCCTGATATCTTATTTATATATTATTTATATAAATATTCTGAAGATGACCTCGTATCTCAGTTCCTACTGGATGTAAAGTCCCTGAGGCACAGATCTCAAGTATCTTGGTAGTGTTCAAAAATATGGATGGAAGGTACAAAACCAGTAGAAGGGTCTCAACTCTCTTCTCTGTACGTTACAAGGCTCTCCATTACCCCAGAGGCATTTAATGTTAAAAATTAAACAGGAATCTATTTGTACAGTCAGTTTAAACTCTAAGACGCCCCAAAATTGCTAGAGATTTTTAAACTGCCAGAGGAATGCTGCAAACAGCTCATGCAGCTCCCCACAGTCCCTGGACAGTGTGTAGGGCTGTCCCTCTGCAGCACACAGGAACCTGCTGCTCCAACCACAGTGCCTGGAATGTGTCCCAGTGACACCCCCTGGCAGCACTGGAGGGGCTCACTGTTCTGTCCTGCCCCACAGAAATATATATTAAAAATACCACCAAGGTGTGGTATTTTATCAAGGTATTTATGGGCATTGTGAGCAGAGCTAAACAGCAGCTTCTTCTCTGTCCTTTACAAGCAGCTCCCTTGTTCAGGCCTCTCCATTTCACCTCACAAGAAACCAAACCTGGAAAAACCCAGCCTAGCTCAAAACCAGTTGATCAACAATACCTAGACAGTGCAGGAGATCCCCACTGCAGAATGCTTCCCCTTTGCTGTCCTTCCTCATCTTCCTTTTCACTGCTCTTGGAAAAACCCCACAGCAATGAAAAGGAAGAGCTTTGTTTGTCAAGGTCCATGCCTACACTTGACAAGCATTCCTGGTAAAAATGATGACACTTTGCTGGTTTCTTTTTATTTAATGCTAATCGTGTTAGTCATCTGCATCTTAATTTCAAAATGAAAAAAAAAAAATAACATTATCAGGTGAAATAATTTAATAGCTTGGTGAAAGAGGGAAAAAATGCCAAATTTTCATGTTTCCATAAAAAGACCCAATTTTTTGCAGTTGATCCTTTTATAGTTCAAACACATTACTATCTGCTAGCTTAATGCCTTGTATGTAATTTTATTATACTTGACATATATGGATTTTTAATCAAACTAAAATAAAGTTCTGGCAAAAAAAAATATGCACCATTCCTATTGAAGTAGAATATTTATCAACCTGTCAAAAGTCTTTGACTCATAAACCTTTGGGAAGGCAAACTCAAAAACCAAAGCACTAATCTTCAAACCCAGAAACTGGAAACATATCAAACAACAAAGTCCTAAAGTCATAGTGGGCATTCTTAAATAGAAAAGGAAAATCCATGAGAGTTTCAAATCTACATTTGGCAATTTAATATCTTTCCTTACTGGAGAAACAGATCCATCTGGAAAAATTGTGAAATGCAATCAAGTACCTATATTTATAACTTAAGTACATGAAAAAAAGCCAAACCAAACAAAACAACCAACACTTTTTCAATTTTAAATACACATAAAAGCTAAAGGTCTATATCTCTATGGTTACCTTCTCATTGACTCTAAAAAGCTACAAAAAACCCCAAGATGTAGATAATGACATTTTAGCACCAAGATTTATAACATATGGTTTTGTAAATTCAACCATTAAAGTATAAAGTGCTCTTAAAATTTTATCTTGTAGATTAAAGTAATTTTAGGAATCACAAGTGCATGGATCTGTGATGGAAAATGACTGATTTTTAAAGCCCTTCAAAATGTGACAATGCTTTTTCTCTCCACAGACTGTTAGCATTTGGTTTAAGTTAGAATGAATTATTATGACAAATATAAACACCTGCAAACAGATTTCATTTTGGGGGGAAACTAAAACAGTCCATAAAGGAGTCGTTTACTTCCTGAAAATGTGAAAATGTCTCTTATGAAGTTAATGAGAAAAAAATCCATGCCTCAAAGGAGGAATTTGCTGTCTGGGTAAATAACTCTGGCAACAAAGATGATCTGCTGTGAATTCCATTTCAGGAGTGTGAAGGACTAGGCATCTTCATAAATAAGGAAATTATGCACCCATTTCTATTACATGTGTATTCCCTGCAGCACAGTTCTGTTGTTTTAAGTGTTTCAATCGCATTTGTGCTGCAGCAGTAAAAAAAGCAGTTAAAAAAGCAGTAAAAGAGAGCTGAAATAGCACTGCTTAATCCTGCAGGAATAAGGCAGCTTTGTTCCCAGGCTGCCAGCAGAAACTGTGACAGGGCTGGCTCTTCCACAGAAGCCCCAAGAGCACCAGGCAATAGGTCAGGACACAACCAGGAGCTGCAGAGCAGAGCTGTGACCCTCTGAGGGCAGGTGAGGAGAGGTGCAATGTTATGATGGCCTAGACAGCATCTGAAAGGCAGGAAGTGTTATACCACCCAACATGGATATTCTAATTTTCATCACCACAAGTTAACTCTTCTGACAGGAGACCAAAGCTCTTTTGCTCACTTTAATGGACAGCTGGCTGCTGGGCATTGAGTTCCTGAGGGACAGGAAAAGCATGAAGTAAAAATATCTGTCTTTTAATAATTCCTCTGTGATTCCATAGTTTTGCAAAGAAGTATTCCAATTTTTCACAAATTTTCAAAACTGAGATAAGAGCCTGCCCATATTTCAAAAATGGGCACTAACACCATTTTAGAACAAGTGATTAGCAAAAACCCAACTGGAAAAGAAACCCCCAAACATAAAAAGGAACTCCTATCAAACTGCTCTACAGGATCACATAATGGAAATTGGAGAAAATAGTGACAATTTACAGCACAGTGCCTTGAATCTTTCCAGGCTTACTTGATTCTGCTTCAGTGTGGACACCAGTTTCTGTAAAGTGATGTTTTCCTCTTCCAGCTCAGTGTAGTCCTGCAGCAGCCTCGCCTCTCGGAACTTGTACTCTCGGATCTCATCTTTCATCCGTATCCTCTGCAGCTCCACCATCTCGTTATTCTGGCAGGAGAGAACACAAGGACATTACAATCCACACACAGCCACGTTAATGCTGAACACTGCCTTCAGGAAAGGCCAAACAGAAATTAATCCTGAAAGAGAAATGATTTAATGGTGCACATCCAAACACCATCACCTATTAACTTGAGGCCAAGCAATCATTTCAGGTGGGTGCTGGCAATGCAGAAATGACAACATCTGATAGAGAAGCCTGATTAAAACAGTTTCAAAATTAGAGGCTTATTGAAATGGAAACCCTAGAAAGGCTGTAGCATATCTCATTAGTTTCATTCCTCTCCAATACAGCAGGATTTAAATAAAATTACCACCTGTTTTCCACTGCAGGATGCATTTTACATTCATACAGAAAAGCGGTGAGCACTGACATCTGCTCTCCAAAGACATCTGCTAGGGAGCAAGGTGCACTCACATTTGCATCTGCAGGCACCAGAGAGGCTCACAGGCAGGCACAGGGTGGGAAGCACTTGTCAAAAGCCTGACAAACACCTGGCTGTGCTGAGCAGGATCACACCCAGCACTCCAGAACTCACAAGGTCACCATTTTATTTACCCCATTAGCACATACACAGCCCAGACAGCCTTATCAGAGGGAACATGAGGGATCAGTTTCACCAAAAATCAATTCCATCACATTCCAGCTCTGAGTTTGCCATCAAAGGTCAGGTTATTCTGGAAAGACTCTGCTGGCATAACCACGGTGTAAAAGGCACTACAGGAAGGTGGAGTTAACACACAGCTGGAAGAGAACAGTGATCAACACAGCTGGTTGAGAGGAACGACCTCCTGCCCTGCTTTGAAGGGAAGCTTGCATTTTTCTGATTAAGAGAAATGGACAATCACATCTCCTTTCCTGCAGAAGGATCCTGAGCATTGCCACAGCAGAGAGACTTTACTGGCGGGGCAGAGTCCCCTCACTGCTGGGATGTCAGAGAGAGCACACCTGGGAAGCAGTAATGAGTTTCTGTAAAAGATTCCAGTGTGGAGGGGGGAACCCCTGGCCTGACAGATACCCAAAAAAAGTGAAATGTTTAAGGAGAAATTCATCAGGGAGCTCTAAATCAATCAATCTGCACCACTCACTGTGTGGTACATGAAGGATAAATCCCCACATTCAAGGATAAACAAAACTTCACTTTAGCATCTTGGTTAAATAAGTACAAACCCCTGGAAAAGAACTCCACAAAGCATGAAAAAAAAATGTTTTGATGCAAGACTTGACAAAAGAGTTTTCAAAACCAAAAACTTTTTGTTAGAGAAAACTAAAAACCATCACCCTCCTCCTAGCAGCTGATTAAGAAGTAAAGAAACTACCTGATTTCTGAACTGAAAACACCTGAAAAGATTCCCAGCAGAAGAGTCACAGAGCATTAGCTAAAAGTAAATATTCCTGCATCGATCACTGCCTAATAAACCTCTGAACAAAAAGTAAGAACCTTCACTACAAAAGTAAGTAAAAAGTAAAAAGTAAGTAACCTTCACTACAAAAGGTGAAGGCATTTTATACCCCCAGGCTGCCTTTACACCTTTTGTTTCTGCCAGGCCAGCTAACCTAACCCTCCCCAAAAAGCCAGGCTGGATGGAGCCTTGAGCATTCTGGTCCAGCAGGTGTCCCTGTCCATGGTGGGAAGGGTGGAACTACAAAATCTTTAAGGTCCTTTTTAACACAATCCACTTTCTGATTCTGTGATTCTAAAAGGGAAGAATGAAAGAGGTGGCCAGAAATGGAGGATATGAACAAGGAATTTTTACAGAATCCTGATAGAGCAGTTCCCTGATAGACTACAAGGCTTGAAAAAGCCTTGAAAATGAGTTCTGTAAGAAGGACTACTCCTTTGTCCCTCCTGTCACAGCAAACTGCAACAGAAAACATGAGCTATCACCTTGCTGGAGCGCACCACTATTTCTTTAAAAGAGACACCACGTTTCTCCACCATTTATAACTGCTGCTTCCTACAAAACCTTGGAGATAAAAACAGAACCTTCTATCGCTCCCCTCTTCTTACACACAGAGAAACTCTGCAGTGCAGGCTCTATTTGTCCTCACTCATGGCATTTCATCAAGGAAGAAACACAGGAAAAAGGAAGACTTGCCTGTTGGAGCATCCCACGTGCCATGTTCTGCCCAAACACTGCCTGCTACACTTCCCATGGCCAGGGCCTCTACTGGAAGCCATCCCACTGCTCTGACACGGGGACAAACCAAATCAGCACATTACAGAATAGGGCATCGCCTTTTCAGAGCAAAATAAAAATGTGTGTTTTGTCACTGCAAACACCCAGGAGTAATTCTCCATGCTTCAGATCCCTCTTCCTACTTGCAAACACCTGCATTATGCTGGCAAACACCCAGCTGCAAAGGACTCCAGTGCTCTCTATACCTGCCAGGAAAGGCAATTCCACTCCACAGGCCCAAAACCCAGTGTTTGTGATGTTTACAAGTGAGTAGCCACAGGACATGTGGAGGGCCATTCTGCTTTCCTTTATGTAAGACCTCTGTGTATTTTCTGGAAGTGAACTAATCCTGAACCTATTTTTAAAAAAAATCATGTTGAGTTTATTCTCTTTTACTGTTGGTATGAAGGATATATTGGTTTTCATCAAATGCTTTGATTAACTATATTAACTTTTCACAATCTTATTGTTATTTTGAACAATTCAAAATACACATTTATCAAGTAAAATACCTGCAGTTTTAGAGGAGAGATCTTGCTGCACTGATAAAATGGCAAGAAGAAGCAAATTGTTTTTTGGTGGACTTGTATGAAAAGAATATGAAAGGATTTAAAAACACAAGGCAAAATGATTTTGCCAGCAGGGCTGTTATCTACATGAGCCACTAGAGGACAATGTAACCCAAGTTATTAGCAAAGGAATTTGCAATTAAACTTTGCTACTCATCAAGCACTGAACTTGCAGGACAAAGCATTTGAGCCAGATGCTTTTACTAGGGCACTGCCTCAGGACTTTCTACATTCCCAGAGAGAATTCCCCTATGAACTATGTACTGGGTCTGCAAAAGCCAATTTAATCCAAGAGGGGGAGCTGATGACACACGAGCAAAGTTTTAATGGCTGAAAATTATTTTCAATCCCAGCCACCCAGCTGAACATGGTGCAACAGCTTTAATGGATTGGTGCCAAAGCAGAAGGAAAAGGCCTCTCAGTGAAACTATAGAAAACAAGAGAGTCCTTGTCAGCAATGCATCTCATTATACATGAGCACTAATTGTGGAAGATGTCAGCCCCACAGCACCTCTAATGAACATACACATCACAGAGCAGACCATGGCAAAGGAAAAACAGGAGGCTCAGCGGAGACAAAGTCTGTTCAGGTCACCTATTTACTGCTACTCAGATATATTTTCAGAATTGCGATATATGAAAAGTGAAAGACACCTCTAGGTTTTGCAGAGGCAAGGACCATGTCCATATACTACCAGCCATCAATCCTGACAGGTCTCTGAGTATCAGTGGAATATTAAATAATACAAGTTCGTACTTCTTAGCAAATTAAATATCATATATGCTCAGAGAATATTAAATAACAGAAGTTTGTACTTCTTAGCCAATTAAATGTACTATATATTAATATATTATTCATTTTTGATTCAGCCTAGACTTTCATATGCCACATACAAAGCTTTTCATTTATTTATTTCCTATGCCACATATAGAGCACATTGTATTAATCATGTGTGGATACATTGCAATACATTGTGTAATATCAATTAATGGCAAGTGAGAAGGTACTTTAAAATGAAGGAATGGAAGTGGCTAATGTTGAACAGCATGAAAAAATACACAATTTTCATGTCAGAAATTCCCAAGTGCTGCCCTAGGAACCAACTGGTTGTGCTCCTGTGGCCTATCAATTCATCTTAAAAAACCAAACTGGGCAAGGAAGGAAGCCCTAAAGCTAAGTACTCTCATCTCCAAGGTGAGAAGGGAATTGTGAGTTCCAATGGCTTCTGGCTTCCTGAACTGTGAAAAAATAGACTGAATTTCTTGGGAAAGTGGCAGCCTTTTTCTTTTCTTTTTTTTCCTTTTTTTTAAGTGAATGCGTTCTCATTAACAATATTGGTCCCCCTAATGCTGAAGTACATAAAGGACTTCTTAAAAATTATTTTTGTATTTTGTCTACTGCTTTTTAAACCCCACAAAAAATTGTGGAACTAGTGTTTGGGTTTTTTCCATCCACTCTGTTCAAACAAATGTTCAGAGCCTCCAGGTCCTTACTGCAGTAAAACATACTATTTTTCACACTGAAAAACAGCCTTATAAATCATCAATTAATTATACACTCTGAACTACCCAGACTAAATCCCTAATTATATGTTGGAACATGAAATCCATAGCAGGATGCAGTACATAGCTTTTTAATTTTCATAACTCACAAGAGAGCAAAAGAACAATGATATATGGTATAAACCAAAATTGTACCCTTCCAATGTAATGGCATTGTTTTCTAGATGATGCAGGATAAAACCCCACTCTATCTGATGACAGTTTTATTGCACCAGGAAATTGAATATAAGAGAATAAGAATAGTAAATTGAATATAAGAGAAAGTTTACGCTCAGCCTAATATCCGTGATCTTATGTGATTGTTGACAAGTCTCACTGTAAATTTCTCTGCCATGTTTACTTTATTCTGCAGAGGAAAATAAAATATGTATTTTTTATGAAGAACAGCAATAGCGATAGAAAATTTAATTTACCAGGGGTTGAGAGGAGAATGAAAGTGACAACAGAAGAGCAAAAACATTTTATTTTTTTGTCATCAAGCATTTTAAGTCCCCAGAGTCCTCTACACTAGCCTTAAAGTTTCCCTCCTGCATATACAGCAACACTCAACTTGAAGACAAAGAATGGCATTTTCCATGCTTCCAGGTATATTTAAAAACATAAAGAGATTTTATGGAGGACCTAAAGTGGCCTTATCTGACCCTTTTGCAGAATTTGCACCCCAATCCTCCTGATTCATACACGCAGATTTCCAGTTAAGCAGGGCTGGACCATCTCTTACAGAACTAACTTTGCTATTTCAATACATAGATATTGATACATCCCAAAATAAATTATTTCAAAGATATTTTCATGACTGTCAGAAGTCTGCATCCTCCTTTTTAACCTGAATTTTTCTGGTCTCATCCTTCAAAAAGCTTCATTCGGGTGGCTTTGTTAGACCTCATGATATTGTATCTGCTCTAAGCAGCTGTATTGGCATCCTACTTTAGGAACAGAAATTGAGCTCCTATTGTCCAAACCCAGAAATCACTAACTTTTGAAATGATGTACAATTCTGCCATTCCTTGCCTTTAAATGCATCACTCGCTGTCTAAAAACCAGGAAACAAAAAATGCTATTGTGCACAAGATATTTTTGAAGATGTATCTTTGGTATAGCATAAGTACTTACAATCTTTCCATTCTGTGAATATTCTTACAGAATAACAGCAGTATCAAAGGGAAGGATGAAAAAAAGCCATATATGTGTTGGCTATAGCATACAGATTAGAAGCCAGATTATGATAATGTATGTTTCAAGTTCCCTTACCAGCAACAGATCTCAAATAAAGCTTTTACAATACATCTAATAATTTAATCATCTGAAATGCTGAGTGCATTTAATTGGAATAGCTAAATCTAAAGAAGTAGGGTGAATTTGTATAAAGGGCAATTAAATGGCCCATTTATGTACTTATCACAGAGTTTGAAACCCATCATATTTAACATTGTAAATCCTGCCCCATATAAATCCCTACAAAGTAGCTATTTTATTGACTTTCATGTACAATTATATATAAAAAGATAGCAATGCTCTGGTGGTTCAGGTATTAAATTTTCCTGCTGAGTATCATGGCCACATTAAATTATGATGACTTCTTCATAAGATGGTATGAGCCACAAATTATGCATATTATATGAAAAATAATGGTTTGATTTGACTGCATTTAAAGCAATTAATGCACTACTATTACTGCATTAATTATACATAAATTATCTCTTAATGTATTAATTATACTTATTTATAATTAATATCAGCATTCTGTTACAAACACTGCTATAATATTCTTCATTCCTTCAAAGAATGAGAAACTCCACCAAATTAAATTTTACTAAAACAGTGTGAGAGAAAAATCAGACTCCAGGGTTATAGCACTGTTCAGTTAATATGACTCTTCTAAATCTCTGTGGAATGGATGAATATGTTCATGCATAACAAAAATATGACCATGGCAAATAGCAAAATATCAATTAGCTGGAACAAATTTTGCCATGAGGAGGACATTGTAGATGCTATGTGAGCATCCAGACAGGTCCTCCTGCAATTCCCACCTGGTGTACTCATCTTAGGATAAACCACATTGCCTGTCAGGGATGGCAAGGGAGAGAGTGTGCTGGAGGAGGGAGGATGCACATGAAGACCAAAGATGTGACAAGATCGTGTTCCATCACCATCACATCAAGCACTGCCAAGGCCTCTGCTAAACCACCTCCATAAGTGCAACACTCACAGATCTTTTAATTACCTCCACCATTTATGACTCAACAGAAGAGCAAAGTAGAAGAGCAACAACTTCCCTAAGCAGCATGTTCCAGTGCTTGACAACCCTTTTGGTGACAAAAATTTTCCTAATATCAAATCTAAAGTGGTGCAACTTGAGGCCATTTCTTCTTATCCTATCAATCTTTACTTGGGAGATGAGCCTGATCCTCAGCTGGCTGCAATCTCCTTTCAGGTAGTTCTGGAGAGCCATGAGATCTCCCCTGAGCCTCCTTTTCTTCAGGTCTGCACTCTCTGAAGCAGGGTTGTTGCTCACTCCACAGCACCTTACAGCGGCAGGATAGTAGTAGAATAAAAATACCAAACCTAAATTGCTCCTCACAGATTAGTTACGGGGAAAAAAAAAAAAAAAAAAAAAAAAAAAAAAAAGGGGTGGATCTGGGGCATTTTGGACTGAATGGATTTTTTCTTTCCCCCAGTTATAACCTTTCCTATTATGTTGTCACTTTCTATATACAATTTAAGAGGCCAACAGCAGTGATTCTACATGACAATGCCTCAAGGCAGGCTTTTTGATGGAGAAGCTGCACGGGCCTTTTCAAGCTCATCAAGAGGCCAAGAGCTGGTTTCAAAGCCTAACTGATCACTTAGGAGAAGCATCTGCCAGTTCCATGTATATCTTTGAGAAGCCATCTGTCAGGTCCAAAACGCCAAATCTCCTTCCCGACCCAAAAGGGGCACTGGCTAACCCACAAAAGAGAAGTTGTGCTAACAGAGTGTGGCACTGTGATCAGTTTAAGCTCATCAGTGCCACAGCTGCTGTTCCCAGGTCCTGACCCTCCCTTAGGCCAGTGCTACCTTCCACATCACCAGCCAGATCAAGGGCAGCAAGGCACTCCAGAAAACAAACAAAGATAGTTTTAATGGTGCTTATACTCCCTGACTCTGCTGACAGGCTGGATACACAGGCACTGGTGCTAGCAGGAGGTAGGGAATAGGAAAACATGTCATTTCTAATTTGGGTATGCTTGCTGCTCTGCAACAACTGTATGACCTACCCCAAGTTCCAGAGGTGGAAACCCACCCCTATTGCTATAGATTATAAAATTAAATACAGCTTTCAGAAGGACTAAGATTTCACTGCATGCACTGAAACGTTGAGGAGCCAGGAGCAGTAAAGTGAATGCCTGAAGGTGGAAAGGAGGAAAGAGACAAAACACCAAAGCACCCAAAGAAGAGGAGTGAGCTCTACTATTTTAGGCTTCATTATGCTTGGCTGGTATGGAAAAATACATCCTAGTTTATTGGCTCCTTGCTCTCACATTGCTTTCCTCTGTCTTTCCCTAACTTTTGCTGTCAGGATGGTCTCAGAGCTCCTGTGGCAACCTGTCTCCACATGTGAGAAACAAAGCTCACTCTTTAAAAGTTTCAAAAGCTTAATAAGGTATAAAAGGGACATGCCAGGTGCATGGAAACTGCCAGAGGCATGTCACTTTGTTCTTCTAAGCCTTCTGATGTTTACATTCTTGTAATGAACTTTCTCACACAGTTTTATGTAAATAATTATAGGTTTACATTCTTTTCTGAGGAGGAGAATTTTGATGGACTGTTAGTTTGTCCAGTGTCATTGGAGAAGTGGCAAGTCATCCTCCAATCCACTGTCACTTTTGAAAATCTATAAATGTTGGAGTCAGAAATTAAACTTCCCTTTTTTTTACCTTGGAGGTTCCAGTGTCTGCATGGTTTTATTTCATGTCCTACAGCAACACCAGCACATCAGTTAGCTTAAAACAATTTTTCTTACATATTTTTCTATTGTATTGGTTTAATTCCAATTTATGCAGTTTATACAAATTCAAACATTCTTTTGAGTTTATATGTTCTGGGAATTCTTTTGCTTGGTTCAGCCTTTGATTTGTCTTCTTAAAGGACGTGCCATTCTGCAGATGAAATTTATATATTTTATTTCTTCATGAGGCCCTGTTGTGTGGTTTGACAGTTCTTGATAACCAGAAGGAAGGTGATAAATTTCTCCTTGCATTCTTTCTTTGGAAGTTTATTTTCCTGGTTCTGGTCAATGTTATCTTATCATACAAATAAGATACTTCACAAGTATATTTAATCAATATTATCTAATTTATTCCTACCATTGTCAGTTAGTTACACAAATAAAAGCACTACCTACTTCTGCAAAAGTTAACATTACAATGCACAGCACATTGTCTCTATTTTAGTATTTTGCAAAAGCCTAAACTGTAAGATATGCTTATCACACTAATACATTGGCCACAAAAGCTGACTAATTATACTATATTAAAGCAGTTAAAAGTGATTACAAACTGTACTATATCAAAATTGTGATTAATAATAATTTCCAAAAGCCAATACATAACAGCAAAAGTCAACAACTCCAGAGTTATTTATATATAACACAGGCATGCTGGGCAGCAGCTCCACTATCCCATTTTTCAGACACAGAGCTCTGCTCCTTGAAAGGTTTCCATTCCCCACAGGGACTGCCTCTCCTCCTCAGGACTTGGAGCTATTTTAGTTCCAGTGGCTGCCAGCTCAGTGCTGCCTTCCCTCTATTCCTCACACCAGCAATCAAGCTGTACTGCTGAGGGATGCACATGCCAGGCCAGGGCTCTCAGCTCAGCTCCCCAACCTGCCATGCCTTGAACTGCCACCCAAGCTCTGCTTTTCCCAATTTACACACCAAACCAATCTTTGTAACCAGTCTTGTAAACACCAGCTAGGCATTGCAACATCCATATCTGAGAGCAAGTGTGTGGAAACCCAGGGCACTGGGAATATTTCTCTGTCTGCTCTGGGGTGCCCTGACCCCCAGGGCAGCACTGACTTTGACCCTCATTCATGGAGAAAGTTTCCCAGACTTCAAGATAGACTGGAATCCACAAAAGAGTGAAATAGATTATAGAGAGTAGTGTAGGTGTTTCACTTGGTGAGAAATTTAGGTTTGAGGATTTTTATTATCTTGTGGATGGAAGCAAGATGGAGGGCACAGGGTGTTGTCCCGAGCTGCTTCTTCCTTCTTCTTCTCTGGGTGGCACTCGGCAATTGGGCAGAAAAGTCCACATTGCAGCTCTTTGGGATCAGTTATTGGGTTAAAAGGGAAAATAATCTGGGTGTCAGTTCTTAATTGGATAGTTTAGTCCTAAAAGACCTCGTAACAAGAGATTGTTGGCCATTTTGTGCCTTCTAATGAAAAGCTGCCAAACTCATGGTTGTGAGATTGTTTTACTGATAAGAAATAATAAACATTTGAGTCTGAACATGAATTACTGTCTCAAGTGCCTTCAATCCAGACCCAGAGAAACCCACACAAGTGCCTCTGCTCTGCCCTGCCGTGGGCAGGCTGTGCTGCAGGACTGGGTGAGAGCACAGGAAGATGACAGAGGTGACATGCAGAGCCAGGGCTGGCCAGCAGTAACAATAAATCTGGTCCCTGAGTCAGTGCAGTTAAATTAGCAGAGGGCTGAGTTCAAATTAATCAGACATGTAACTAGTCCTGATCCTCAGCTTACCAAAGATCATAAAAGTAATAAAAACTTGATCTCAAAGGGGCCCCTGGGCAGCATCTACTAGTCCATTTACCTTTCCCAGGATAAGAGCAACTGCATCTATACAATTCCTGGTAGCTATCTAATCTCTTGTTAAAGACTTCCAACAATCCCACCAGCTTTCCCAGACACTTGCCTCCTGGCTTTACTTTTGCATTTGTCACAGATCTATTTTGAATGTTGAATCTGAAGTGGAGTCTTCCACAGTGAAAGACAAAAACAATATTTCTCCTACCCATGGAAGGCAAGAAACAAATGCATCTGTTCCTCTCTGCATGAGACTTCTATTTACCTACTCTATTCATCTTCAGCCATCTCTCTGTCCTCTCCAACCAGAATATCAGGTAAGAAATGAGGATTGCAGATAGTTCCCACTACAGAGCAAACTCTTTAGATGCCCTTGCATGACATGCAGGGAGAGAAGGCAATCATCTACAACAAAAAGTAGATATTGGAGGGGGAAAAAAATAGGAGACCCCAAATAACAGTGTTCCTTCACTGTTCCTCACACTGGAGGAGAAATGCATTGAAAGAAAGAAGAAATCTTCAATACTTTCTAGAAAGTGGAGTGGAAAAGTGGCTAAAGGAGATAAAAAACCTCTTCAGAGGTACAAATCTATTTCAAGGGGTCATCTGCTGGCATATTCTCTATTGTGCTGCAGAGGAGCTGTGAGAGCTCAACATCAAAGGAGCTCTGTAAGCCTGTGCTCATAGCAGAGCATGCCTCAACAAAATTATTCCTGCAGCTCATCATCTGCAGAGGTGTTTTAAAAGCTCTGTGAACCAACACCTACCACCCTCCCAATGACAACAGGCTCTTTCAAGTTCCCCTTTAAAAATTATCAATACAGTATAAAGGGTTGCTATAAAAACAGGAACAAGAAAGTTAAACTTCACTAATTATTCTCCTCCAGATGGGCAGAGACATGGCATCTTTAAACAAACACATCTGAGCCACAAAATTTAAATATAATTAGGTGGCCAAATCTGTCATTATTAAGGGAGAGTACTTGCTCAAAGTCAGGAGCAATTGCAGTAATTAAAGCCCATGTAACATTACCCATCTGCTGCAAAAAGCAGCACAGCATTCTGCAGCCTGTTTGACCTTGTGTGCAGAGCACCCACCCACCCCCACTGATTCTTTTGTGGCACGAGCAGAAACATCAATTCAGAAACAGCAGCTGATTAATATTAAGAAGATGAACATGGCTTGATGACGAATGGCTTTTTTCCATCAGAGGCTTAGGGTTTTTATTGCAGAGCATATATTTGAATGACCTAGGTAGCAAATAAAATCAAAGGTAAGTACCTCATCTGTCTGCAAACCACAACTTTTAGGACTGAATTTTACACATAATTTTTACTCATTACAACACACATGGTGATTCATGAATACAAATGCCCACATAAAAGATTTGGTAAAGTAAATTGCACTGAAGGTTACTTGAATTTATTTATGGTCAGTAAAAATACCTGTACTCAGGAAGTGTGGCTGTAACAGTGTAGTACTCTTCACTGTTCAATATAAATTGGTTTGAAACCCGATCTTGGCTTTTATAATCTGCCCTTTTTTTATTCTAATACAGACCATAAGTTTCACACACTTATTTATACATATGTGTATGTAATTATATCTTACAGTCAACAGTAATAATTTTCATGCTGACAGTTTTCTATCTTTTCCTTTAAGGGCTGCACAAAGAAGATTCTTGCTTTTTCCTGCTCAGCATGCAGGACAAATACAGATGTAATACATGCCATAAGAACACAGTGCAAGGACTGACTATTAATGCTGCTGCAGTTCTCACACAGATTATTGAAGCATGTTGCCTATGGCTGCACAGCCTTAGAATCAAATCATTCCTCTGGGAATTGAATAAACACTGAGTATCATTAACTGCCTGCAATGCATCAAAATGGAAAAAAAAAGCCATAAATTCTGTATTGCTCAGGGAGTAAAATATCAAGCAAGTTATGGGATTGTTTAGCAATGGGTATAAAAATTATGCTTAAATCTATTTTTTTTCTACTCTCTTGTGCTCCCCCTTAAAACCACTGCTGTTTTCCTTTCACCATTTGTTTCTACTGGACTTTCACCCAGCTTACAATGGGTACTAGTCTGACAGCAGAAGCCTTCTGCTAAAACAGATCATTGATACAGTAATAAAATACAGATAAAAGAACTAACTGGGAACATGCACAAAAAAACCCTGCAAACAGCCCTTCAGAAATCTAAAGATAGATCCACCTAAAGCACTGATCATTTTCTACAAACACTTCATGGCATGAGGAGGACAGTGACAAATATCAAGTTATCTTGATGATCATTATAGCACACATGAGCAAAGGGACTCAGCAGCTCTGGGGGCTCAGCTGCACCAAGAAAATGAAAGAGTTTTCTTGTCCTTGCTGAAGCTGTGCTCAAGGACCTTGATAAATGAAGGACTACTTTCTTTCCAGATTTATGGAAATGTAGAAAAACACATCCATGTGAAAAGTAGAGGGTAAAACACTGAATTTCAAAGATACGTTCACCTAAACCTCATCTATGTCAATATCAGTGTTTCCAAATTGTGAACTGAGCCTTCCAGCCTGTCAGTGACAGCTGGGTGAAATGGGGGTGTCAGACTGGCCCCGCTGGTGGCCCTGGCAGCTTGGTGGCCTGGGGGATGAGGGCAGTGTGACAGCTTGATCCAACCCCAGCCATGCCCCTGAGGTGCAAGGGCACCCATGGATAACAGGGGAGTGATGGACTGTAAATCTCCAGGGACTGCTCAGAAACTTCCTTTGCAGTCCAAAACCTTAATGACTCCCTCTGCTTCCTACCCTCCCATTAGAGCACTGCTGATTGAAAGCTTATGCTCTCTTTGTTTTTTTCTAACTTATTTTTAATATGAAACACAACAAAACATTAGAGGATGGCTCCAAATTCATCAGTGCTCTTAAATTTTCTCTGAGTTCTTAAAGCTCTCAGCCATGGCCTCAACATACCATCATTACTAATGAAATTCAGTACCAGTTTCAGCAAATAACTATTTACATGCAAGTTTGTTAATTCTGATTCTGTTGTATGCCCAATGGCCTGATATGGCACAACTGAACTCAGTTACACCAAAAAATGCAGCAGAATAATCAATCTTAAAATGACAGCCAACCTCAGGGAGAAAAAACAGCATCACACTTAAACCAGGTCAGAATTCAGACAAGCAACAGGAATAAGATGAAATTTATGAACTCTCCTTTGCTAACTGATCAATATATTCTATGTCATACCTACACAACTGTGGACTATGGTCAGGTTTTTCATCACTGAAATACTGCTACCAGTGTCTATAGGGAAAACAATCCAGGCTGCAACAATTCCTTGGGCTCTTAATTATTATATTGAAGGTGAGTTTACCCAGCATATCAATCAGAGAGAATTGCCTTGGCATCTTCCTGACCCTGTGTGCCTCCCTACAAAAGTGTGTATGGATCATGGGATGTACAGCACACCTGCACCATGTTCTCTGGGCAAGGTAATGTAGGACATGGCCAAATATAAGGGTAGAATGGGAAAAATCCCCCAAACTCCTAGGGTAATCACAGCTTTTGGCAATGTATTACCCCTTGTTTTATAGTCTCTGCCTTTGATCACATCAGAACTTCCATAACAGGTATTTTTCTTCAGCCTGTACAGTACCTCTTGTGAAAGACAGAAACAACAAGGAGAAATTAATCCTGCAGCCACATCTATCTGTTCTTTTCCCTTGTCCTCCCTCAATTAATGGAGGCTCCTTAAGATCAAGTAGCCAAACTGCCCCAGTATATGAAAATAAAGTGCCACCCATTGTAATATTCCAGAGTAGGGTGGCCATTGCTGTGCAGCAGTTTAGTGTCTGCTGCAGGAGTGCTGTAGCTGCAGCAAGCACAGGGAAGAAAGCTGAACTGCTTTAAGAAAAGAAAATCCCCATGACAAATCAGAGACATTGATTATGCACCTTGAGAGGTACCAAGTCAAAATCCCTGCATTTCCATAAAGTAAGGAATTCTTTCGATGTGCACTTCAAAGCTTCAAGTTTAAGTTAAAAATCCATTTCTGGCCTTGGTCCTCAGAAAGTGGGAACCATCACTTTCCCTGAGGACCTTCCCAGCAATCATCACTAAATGGGAAGCTTTTGAAGACAGCTCTCACAGAGCAACGAAAGGATAAGATATGAGCCTTTGAATCCTAAATGATTCCACGCCACACTCTTGAGTCCCTCAGAGATCAGCTGAGATTCAGGAGCATCTAGACAGAATGCAGATGTGTTCTTGTTAATTGGCCCAGCACACTATGATATCACAAACCCTTCTACCAGGACCATTTTTGTAAAGAAATGCAGCAGAAAGCCTGACTATTTTCCTCAGTCCATCCCATTCAGAGATTGGAGCTGCTGTTCTGGCTTTCACTTTCTTTTTTCTCATTCTCTCAGGGATGTGTCTGGGTGACGCAGAGAAATTCCAGTAAACCTTTTCTTAAATCTAAACATTGTACTGAAACCTTTTCCTGCCCTGATTTCTTCTAAACTAAGTAATAAAAACCTACCACCCCGTCTAACATCACTACCAATTCCATTTTTGCTCTCACTACCATTTCTGGTCCTTTTTCTTCCCACTAAAGACTGTCAAAATGTTTTTTTCTTTTGCTCCTCCAACCTTTACTTTTTACTCACCATTTTTTCAACATCAGTGTGCTGAACTTGCATCAAATACTAATTTCTCCTCAATATCTGAAATTTGGGTTAAACGGGTGTTTAGTGGAAAACGTACAAATAATGTTAAAAAGCTACATTCAAAGTTGCAAGCAAATAAAAAAAGATGGCTAATCTTGCAAGCTGATCCTTTGTCAAACCTGATTAACAAAATGCATTCATATCTCAGTCTTGACAAATGTTTTTAAGCTGTTTATTCTCATTTGCTAAAACAGAAGAAAATATCATGCCCTAATAATAAAGATCAATAGCAGCAGTCTCTGTCACTGTTGTGTGTCTCATGGGCAGAGAGACAAACCAGTCTCTAATAATCTTAGTGAGCCTCAGGATATCTTGGGGCAATCAAATGCCTTTTTTTTATTAAAATTTTCTCCCAAGTTCTCCCTTCATTTTAAGATCATGGGTGAGAATACATATTTTTACATATACCAGCCACAGTGTGTTAATCAATCCAAATTAAAAGCATACAATGGAAACAGCAATCATAATATCATATATATGACCTATGATAGATAATCCTGTTATATATATTATAATAGGGTTGGGTTTTTTTTACAAGGCTCTGAATGTTTGCTTGAGATGAAGGGTAATAAAACTAGTCAGAACTTGACTAATGACAAACAAATCTAATTTTCCCTTTATTACAGAGCTCCCTTCACACACTTCGCTTCAGTGTAACCAACTGGACTAAGAGATACCCCATGCCACAAGCCCCAGCATCATTCCCTTTCTTCTGTACAGAAATCCTAAGTCTTACCCAAATTCAGGACAATCAGGAGAGGAATTCAAATAGGAAACTTTGACACACTGTTGTCACCCTGTTCTTCTAAGTTCTTCTAAAACTTCTGATGTTTCCATTTTTGTAATGGAGTTTCTCATGCACTTTTCATGCAAATAATGATTGTTTTGTGTTCCTTTCTGAAGGAGGAGGGAATTGATGGACTGTTGGTTTGACCACTGTGGTTGGAGAGGTGGCAATTTCATCCTTTAATCCATGGTCACTTTTGGAATTCTATAAATATTAGAGTTGGGAAATAAACTACCCCTTTCTTGCCTTAAACATCTCAGAGTGTGAGTATCGTTCATTTTCTGTCGTATTGTGACATCTGGATTACAAAAATGTGAACATCAGAAGGCTTAGAAGAACTCAGAAGAACAGGGTGACACACTGTCAGTACGGTGAACTTTGAACAGGATCCTGTGTTTCTGAAGAGTGAAAGACTGGAAGGGAAGGGTAAAGAGGGCAGCCAGTCTCAAAGCCTCCACCAGCCCAGGCACAGCAATTTTCCTGCTCTGGCCCAGAGGTCAAGCACCAACTCTGTGCCAGGCTCTGCACAAAGCCCAAGGGCTTCTCCCAGCCCTGGCCAGTGGCTCAGAGACAGCTCCACTGATGGCAGTGCCATTTATTTCACCACCACAACACCGGTGCTGAGTGTGAATCATGCTGATAAGGACAGTCAAGGCTCTGGACAAAGCTCAGCTCTTTGAAAACACCAAAATGCCACAGTACTTGTTTCAGACAGGAACTCTTCTTTGTTTTCCAAGGTGAAAGGGGACTGTTTTATATAAGGCAGTTTCCATTAGTATGGGCTGTCACAGGAGAACAAAAGCCAATGATGCAACTTTTCCTGCTCAGAATCTCAATTAGAAACTTGGATTTAGCATGGGTACACAGCTTTGGAAGTAAATTGGAAAAGGAACAGAAGAGTTTATGCAGAAGGGTTTTCTTAAAATGAAAAAATGAAAAAAACCTTTCTTTAAAAATAAAAACACTAATAATAACCTGTAATTGAATAACAAACCAAAAAGATGGGAGATTCTTTAAATACTCCATCAGGGAAAGTGCTGAGTGTTGCTAGTGATTTCCATGTTTAAGCACATAAAATACACGTGAAAGAAAGTTGCTACATGACAGAGTCTGGGTCCTCTTTTCAATACATAAAGAAGAAAGAAACAGATTGATACTAGCTCTGTCAAAAGCTCTTCAGTATTGGAAACACTGGAAACAAGATTACAGTTTTTGAACTTTGGGTAGGGTAAGCAGCACACTTCAGTTAGTGTTAGGGGTACAAGAATCCCAGGAATTTCTGAGCTTTAGGGTGCAACCAGCATCCTCTTCATCCAAGCTTCCTCCCTCATCTCACATAGATCCCTAAGTGTCAAAGAAACCAAAGATGTAAGAGGGCAGCCAGTTACTAAAAATGGAGATCTAGGCCTCAGTGCTTCAACATCCCATTAAAGGAAAAAAATCACCTCATTATAAAAAAATCAATACAAATTAAACATCTTAAATTAAAACACTCTCAAAACAATACACATTCTCTATTAGCAGTCAAAACAACCTCTCATTTATATAGAGAGGTGGGAAATTGGCAAAACATGTCCTGGTTAAAATAAAATAGTATTATTTCAAACAGAATTTATTTCCACAGTATTTTATCCCTCAGATGAATAAGTGTTGGCTATAGGAACAGATTGGTAAAATTATCTCACCAAGTAGGCAGGGAGCTGAACAGATGGCAGCACCAGGCATCACTAGACCTCACTTATAGAGATCTTTATCACTTCCATAAGATTAGAAAATTACTCTCCTATGAAATACAACATTCTGAGGGTGAGACAGAAATATTTTTTTGTTTCCCATGGAATCAAAGGTTATGGACTGTCCACCATGATGTTAGTGGTTCTAATAGGAAATCCCATACAGAGACAGCTCATTTCTGCTAATTTGTCTGCTGGGAGCGACTTGGAGTTTGGTTTCTTTGTAGGCAGGGTGTCCTTTTGGAGAAGATTATATTGAACTGCATATACACCCTCATCACCCATAAAAAAAGACAAGTTTAGAGCATGCTCAGCATGCCCAGCCACAACATGTGTGACAGCATTCACAGGCAGCAAACCTCTTAGTCACAGAAGGCAAACCGTGGCTGGTTTGGGCACTTCTTGAATTTATAAAATTGCTTCTCTCTCCGACCAAAGCACTTTTTCCCACAGTCTGTTTCATACAAAGCTTCCTTCTTCCTGCCTGTTCATCCCATCCTGCCATATGTTGCAAAGGAGAAAGGTTTTAATTACAGCAGCTACTGAAGCACTTCCCTGCCTACAAAGCACTGCAGAGCCTTTTCAGAAAAAAAAAAAAAAAATTGGTTTTATCACTATTATCATTAACAGCTAAAAACTCAATTTGTGAGCTCTGAATGAAGTGTTGCACACAGATGACAAAAAAATCATTCAGTTCTACAGAATGGAAAGGAGAAGCACGGAGGGTTTGTGTGGCTGTATTTTCCTTTGACTCAGCAAGCCATCATGAAAGTGGTTAAACAGCAACACAGAGCAATTTTCAGTAGCAATTTTCAAACAATGAGGCAAACATATGCTAGATATGGTTCAGCTGATGCCAAAGAGGAAGAGATAAAAAAAGCACAAACACTTAAAGTCTCAAAAACTTATCCCTCACATAAACAATAGAAAAGTAGAAGTCAAATAAGACCACAGACTGCAGCAGAGCTTCTCAAGTCTGGTCTGGCGCCAAGATGCTTCCTCTAGCCAGCTGGCTGAACCTTAAAGGGAAAAACACCTTCTGGGGTAACTCTCCCAATGTAAGGAGGTTGGAAATGTTTTCTGTGCTGCAGAACTTTAGACCAGTGCAAATCTTGCATTGATTTTTTGACAATAACTGTGAGGTTTAACACCCTTGAATCAGGGGAAGTGCACAAAGCTGAGGGATGGTGATTTTTCTGTAATGGCACAGTGCTGGAGGGCATAACCACTGCACTCCCAGAATAAGGAGATTCTTAAGGAAGTTGAAGATGCAGTACATGCCCAAGTCTGCCTTCAGGCTATTTTTACACCAAAAATAGTTGAAATGCACTTATCTGGCCTGAGTAAGGCATGAAATTATTAAAAGTATAAGGCTGTAAAATACACTGAAAGTCAATCATGCACAGGTAAAGAAAGGAAGAGAGTCCTCCTGGGAGGGGATGCACAGAACAAATGTCTGAGTTCACAAGGGAAGGCATACCTATAGTTCTCCCTTTACTCAGAAACAACAGCAAGCGACATCTGCAAAAGCCATCTCCTGGCTAAAAAAAAATACCTGGAATCAGCTCCGAATGTTGTTTGTTTTTTCTATTAGCTCCCCCTAAGACACCAGCTCCACTCCTACTCACCTTACACAGCAGCAATCTTGACAAACAAACAAAAGCCTAGCATCCCATCAGTCCAGATACAACCTCTTCATGTTCATTATCTTCATCAGCAAAGATACACTATTAGTGCTTTTGGTTTTCCTTCACATCCATGTCCACTCATAAGTCAACTGCTGTTCTGCTTATCCACTCCCAGAAAAGCCACTCTGGAGCCTCAGGAAATTCATCCATCTCCTCTAGGAGAAAAATCCTCTTCAAAAAAGCCCCAGGTGCTGCCAGACAGTCACTCAACAGCACAGGAAACCTCTGCTAGCACCACATTTCTGGCAGTCAGTGCCCTCTGAAAGCCCAGCCATGCCCAAGGGAGCTCAGCACACCCAGCCACATCTCCATCATCACAGGTAAACCTCCCAGGACTGCTACATCTTAAATCTGGCTGGATTTAAGCGGTGAGACATGGCTTGGACTGTGTGAGAATATGTGATGAACAATTTGCTTTAAAGGCAGTCTGGGCCTCTTTTGAGAAAAATTAAGTAGGTAAGCACAGAGAAAATGTTCACCTTGGGAAAACTCTCTCTGTTATTACAAGAATTTGCTTATTCTTTATCTAGCTGCAGAAGTTCTTGAAAGAAGTTATATTG
This sequence comes from Melospiza georgiana, assembly GCF_028018845.1. Taxonomy (NCBI): domain Eukaryota; kingdom Metazoa; phylum Chordata; class Aves; order Passeriformes; family Passerellidae; genus Melospiza; species Melospiza georgiana. The sequence goes on along the minus strand of NC_080433.1, from coordinate 17,347,995 downwards.
TTATCTTTCAGCAAAGCCTCTCTCTCCAAGGTATGTGAAAGTTCTGGATACTGGTACTGCAATGGACTTGCTGCTCAGCTGGCCCAATGCATGAACAGCACACACATGAGCAGGAGCTGCAGCACAGGAGGAAAGCTGAGGGTGAGAGACACTTCATATTGCACATGCACTTTGCTGATGGGTCAAATTACTGCTTCAGTGCTTACTGGTATTTTCTAAATGAAAAGTAGTTAAACCTCTGTAAAAAAAATGCTAATTTTTTAAGTCTGTCTTCTGGAGAACAAGAAAGTGCTTCCTAAAACCAAAATCAAAATGTCTATTTCATATACAACCTCTCTCAGACCAAATTAATTTTCCTCACTCTTGATGGAACAACAATAGGCTATCAAGGCTGTGCAATAATACCCCACTTGATAAATTGAAAATTACAGCAAGAAAAAAAAAAAATCACAATCTAGCTGGAGAATATCCTCGCTGAAAAAAAGAGATTCCATCTTTGTATTCATGAGAGAAGGCAGCAATAAATCATGTTTAGAAGTTAACCCTAATCATGCTGAAATAATGGAAGTCTCTAATGGATTACAGACAGGACATGGAAAGAGAAAGCCAAAAGAGGAGAAGGCACATGGCTCCTCACCCCAGCAGACCCTGAATTATGTGCTTCAGTGGAGGAAGTGACATGTGTGTATTTTACTTTGCTGTTGTTTTCACAACCCGTTTTACCATCCCATTGAATTACACCTTTGCAGGGCCTGAACTGTTTTTCAGCTGCAGCACCAGATTTAAAAACAACCAGACCTTCCAGCCCTCAGAAGGGAATGATGCTTGGAGCTGCCTCCACTATTACAAGCCACAGCTTAGAGAAGTGATTCCCTCATAAAAATCAGCATTAAAAAAAGAAACTGTTAAAGAAAAGTGCTTAAACACACGGTACAAAAACTGACTGTGGTTTTAGGTTTCAGTAATAAGACAAGTATTGCAAGATGGTGTAGCTTACAAGCTTTGCTGCAGTGCTGGACAGAAAAGGAAGAGTCATGGCTAAATTTCCTTAAGCAGGGGCATGTAATAAAGAAGAAACCAGCCCATTTTGGTTTCAATGTCCTGGAATTGCTCACAACCCCTGAGGAAGAGGTCAGTACAATATGATATGAAATACAGAACGATAAACCAGACCTTGCATTTGCTGCTTGACAGAAAGAAAGATTACCTCTCCAGCTCACTCTGAGTTATTGCCAAGATTTTTAATGAAATGACAACAGAGATGAAAACAATCTCCAATACATTTGCAACCTTGCAAAGGAGCTTTCCAGTTGCAATCAAAACATTTTTTGCTAACTATCCTGTCTTTAAATAGGTGATCATGGCTCTTTCTGCCTCAAGGCACAGAATTACAGAGGCTGTAGCAGTTGTTCTGACTGTGCCAAGAATCAGTATTTTTGATATTTCTGAATGCAGCTAAGAACAAAAATACAAACTGTGGTAGGGTAACTCAGTATTTCACTTTGCAACATGCAATTAGTGGGCATGAAAAGGAAATATGATTCCCCAAAGCACATGGTAAAAGAATGATTAATTTACATAAATGCTGTTGAAGCTGAGCTGATGCTGGATTTGCCTTGCCTTTCTGATAGCTGCAGTGAGAAGCTGGGTAATAGCTTACATTGAATTCCTGAAAATTGGTGCTTAGCACACCCAGGCAATCCACAGCCTGAGCTCAGCACAAGGCAGGTGGTGCAGCTGCCCTGTGTTAGAGCTGCCCACAAAATAAGAGTTCATTACTCTTGATAACATGCTAAAAGGTGGAGGTTTTCTTAAACAGAAACATCCCCAAGGCCGTGCATTTCTCATTTTAAGTTTAAAGACTCACCTAGTTTTATTTTTCCTTTCTACTACTCTAAAATTTTTTACTTTTTGAACTTCAAAACATGTATAGTCACTTCTTTCCCTTGAAAATGTCAATACAATTTCAAGCGGACTAACAATACTGAAATGTTTTTAAACTCTATTAGCAATTTAGGATTAAATTTCTCTTATAGCAAATGAAGTGATTTATTTTAAAACAGTGTTATGGCATTTATGACTTTGGCATAAAGCTCCATCTCACAATACATTTGTTTGGAAGAAATTAGGTAGGTTAAGAGGAAGAAAGACTAAGTCAAATTCTAGAGGGCAAGAAAAGTGGTGATGCAAAACTCATAATTGGCTTTTTAAAAGTATTTATGATGGGTAAAAATATAAAAATGCAAACAGAATACATGAAAGCTGTCAGGGGGCTGAATTCAAATCACCACTGACATTTACAGAGCACTGGCAAACCAAGTTGCGTAAAAAACAGCTGTATATCCTAGCCTCCAAAATTCAAATATTCTGATAATGACTCAAAGATCTTCAATAAAATTAATCTCAAGAACATACCAATCATATACATCTACATCTCTGGCTATATCTTATCTGCTTAGCAACTTACTGTGCAGTAAAATAGCAATGGGAATTGCTGCCAAAATAAGGCAAGCTCCAGCCCTACAAAGTGCCTATGAACATCTTGCAAAGGGATCTGCAGATTCAGTGCTTCTTCCTCACTGCATTTCTGTCTTAGATAACAAACCAAGGATATAATTTTCCTCTCACATTTGTGGAGCACACCGATGGAGTGAGCACACCAGCAGAATGACTTGACGTAGACCAAAATATCAAGTTTTCCCTTTAATATATTCCCATTTATTTGACAACTAACCCCCATCCATACCTATTTTCTTGAATTTTTACTCTTTCTTCCCTGCTTTTCTCATGCATCTCTGTGTGCCTTGTTATAGATGGATGAGATGATTAGCTCTCACAATTAAAAGAACTATTGTGTGAATATTAAGAAAAGCTTCAGTGCTGTACAGTTATGTTATTGTAGTTTAGATGCCCTCTGCTCTCCCCACAGTTCCCTTTCCCCCCTGTATTGCTGCCATCACACAGCCTGGGCTGTCCAGGACAGGTACAAAGAAGCTGCACAGGTGTCCCTGGCATGGGGCAGGGGGGAATGGAAAAGCTTGGGGGTGCTCAGGGGGCAGCATGGCAACACCTGAGCTCCAATCCAGTGACAAGAAAGCATCTCCACTGATAAATGGCAAAGAAGAGCTGACTGACAGACTTTGGGAGGGGCCAGGGCTGGCTGATGCAACCCCAGGGGTATAAAAGACAGAACTCTCATCTTGAAGATGAACTGGCCATGTGGTGTGCATGAGGGCAGTTCCCAGCACTGTGAATTTTTCCTTATGTAGTCCTTTGTTGTATTTTTGTTAAGGTTTAATAAACCTTTTTAAATTTTCAAAGTGAGCAGTTGTTTCTCACAGCCTTATTTGGGAAGGGCAGATAGTCATGGCATATGAGAGAAGCTGCTTGTGAAAGAAGTACTTTCCTCCCTCCACACTGACCCAGAATTTTGCCCTTGCCACTTTAATCACATCCAGCTACTAAGCAAAGAACCAGAATCCTGTATCTTCTCACTGCTGTTGTGTTGCCACTTCCCTTGGGAAAACAAACACAAAGGACCCAGAGAAACAAGCGCAAAAACCTCTGTACCATGAGCCAAACCTCACAGCACTGCACTAATGAAGAAGAGCATTGCCTCTGGATGCCCTTGTCGTGACTAGGTGTGCAGGACTGGAGGGAAATGACCCATTTTTAACCCACCTCACTCTGAGCTGACTCTGTAATGCCACAGCCACTCTTCAGGCAGAGTTCACAGAGCAGACAGCCCAACCATTTCACTGAAGTGAAAAATCACAGCTCTATGATGATGATGCCTTCAAGGCACATTTAGCTGAAAGAGCCAACACTGTGCTTCAGGAGGAGAGGAAAGGCCACAAAGGCAGAATGAAAGAGCAGTGAAGGCAAAAATTGCATTCATATCTAGTCCTACCTATTTGATGGGGATTTTTTTAACAATAACATCATAGAAGCAGACAAGCTCTGATTATGTATGAGCATCTGCACGTACACATCTAAAACATTTGCCAGCAAAAGTGCATTTCTCTCAATCATGAAGCTTAAGAGTGGATTTGACCATCACAATGAAAGGATGATAACACTGTCTGACCTCTGCCTGACTTGCTGCCCACCTCCTGGATGCTGACTGGCACTGACTGTTGAGAAAAACTAAAAATAGCCAGCTTGTGTCATATATTGTAATAAGGGCAAAGGGAGAAAAAGAGGTGGCATACTTGAGGCTCTTGCTGTTCACCCTTCTGTCACCTTCCTCTTATAAATTTTCCCCTTGAGAACAGAGTTTGTTGTAGAAAGCACAATTAGTACAGATGATGGGAGCCAAAAACTTATTAATGATTTCATACCAATGACAAACTGGTAATGAGTTTGAGGTTTGGAGGTAGAAATGGGAAACTGAAGAGAAGAACCTGCCCCACAGAGGACCACATTTCAAGACAGCCTCAGGCTGCAACAAAGAACAGACTTCAGTTTTGTAAGATGTACTCTGAATGAATCCAAATGAGAAAACATCAGTATAAAGAGCACAAAAATGTAAACCCCAAAGATGCTGACTTTCCCCATATTTTTCAGGGTTTCATAGGTTTTGATTCTACATGATTTCTTTTTGTTGGTGGAGGATTTTTGCCAAAAGTCACTTTAGTAGTTGCTTATAGCCTAAAGGCATAATTTAGATGTGTTTTGCTCCATCTCACTCTGATAGCACCTCACAAATCATGCACTTCTGGGGTCAGGTCACAGGCAATGCTCCATGTCCTGACAGTGAAGACATATCCCCAGGAAAAGGTAAATCCTATTTCCCAAAATTACCTACTAAAATCCCAGGACAAGCCCTTAAAAATAAATCAGTATTGATTAAAAGACAAGAAAAGAGAAATAGACTGAAAATAAACATGGGTTTTAAACAAACCAGAGCAGATGATGAAGCTTGAGCACCTTGGCTGGTAATTAATGTTCACATGGGATTAGCACCCATGAGTTTCCCTAAGGTCCAAGTAAATAATCACAGCTCCAGCAGAGATCATTGGGTTTTTCAGTTTTGGTTGGTGGATCTCATCTCTGAACCAATGACCAGTCAGTGCCATCCTTTCTGTACTGCTTAAAAATAAGCCAAAAAGTTTAGGAGGAAGGAAAATAGTCAGTGATGCATCCATATGCAAGGAACAGGGGAAAGTCAACAACAGAAGGTACAACCATGCAGGGCTAGAGTGCATGTGTGGATTCCCCAGGCACATTCTGACACTGAATGACTGGGAAGAAGTTAAAGCTTCTTAGGGAAGCTTTAACTTTTTCTTTTTTAACTGAAAACTGCTCAGGATTTTAATAAAAAAATCAAAGGAGACTAATTAGAACAGGGGCAACAAACTTCAAACTTCATTTTTTCAAACAAACTTCATTTGTTGTTTAATATTCTTTATCAGTGACACATGTAATCACAATTTATGCCCTATTTGCTTATGCACTCAGGCAGTGAGGACTTCCAGCAAAAATTTCTCCTTTTCCTTATGCCTTTACCTGGAAGGCTGCTTAAGCTTTTGGACTCAAGTTTCAGAGAGTCTGGCACCCAGGGTATTTTTCCTTTCTCACTTAATCCCGGGCTAATGAATGAAATCACAAGGTACAAGTCAACACAGCTCCTGAGAGTCCAGATCACACTGCAAGGATTCTGTAAAAACTGGCAACACAGCTAATCCCAGCAATGCCAAAACCCATCTTACTCCACACCACTTGAATAGACAAAAGCTCAAGTTATTTTTAACCAGCAAATTAGTACTGAAAAGAATGAGTCAGCACAAGAAGTTCTGAAGAGGGCTTCCTCATCCAGAAACAAAAGCCAGGCAGGAAAGTTATGCATTTTAAAAATGTTCAAGGAAAAACAAAACAATGTTTTGACAAGTTCAGAGAGCTGCTAGTCCAATATCCAAGCAGCCACTGGTGTGGGATCCCTGGGAAACAGGGATATCATATGAAGATGCTTTCCCTGGCATCCCCTACCAGCCCTGGCACTGGGACTAGATCTTCAGGTGGCAGCAGCACCGATGGCCCAACCCTCCATGAAACGTGCCTCACTCCTCTTTACGCCCAGGTAACACCTCTGGCTTCCAGAGCTGCCCTCTCAGCACGTGCTCACTCAATACCCTGCACAAAGGGGCACACAAAGGCCTTGGAAACACCACCAAGGCACAAATAAGGGGTCATTCTTGCAAAGAACTTATGTAAGACCCAGCACTGCCAGATCCCGATTTGATTAATTACTGCCCAAAGATTACCAAGGGCAGCTGAAAGTGCACCCTCTTTCATTTGCTATTTGAGGCCCCTGTTCTCAAAGAGGGAGCTGGGAATTTGAGTATTTTTAATAAGGCACTCTGTATTTATGCAACCGTCCCTTGCTTATGCTCCATTATCCCACTTGGCCTTTTTTTGACCTCCCTAGTGTCCATTGTTTGACTCTGCTATTCCCAGCAGAGCTAAATCCCTGAGCCTTGCCAAAGAAAACAGTGTCATGAATGTGTCAAATCCCAAATTTGTATCCAAAATCCTTGTTTGGGCTCATTAACGGGAAACACAACCACTCAAAGATGCTTTTGGTGGCTTGCAAGTATATTTGAGGGTAAGAGCAGCAAAACAACAAGCTGGTTACCCTAAGAAAACAGTGCCACAGGAAAATGTATTTATCCTGAACTCTTGACCTTCCTATTCTATTACAGTTGGTGTTTATGTGGAGTATGAACTCAGAAACACAATCACCTTATGAGTGATTATAGCAATTTAGGATCACAAACCACATTTCAGGAAACAAAAAGGTGAATCTCACCTTAGCCACCTTGAGTTTCACCTGAGTGGTTTGTCAGCCAAACTGTGAAGCAAGAACCCAAAGAAAGCATTTGGTGGTAACTAAGTCAGAAGATAGAGCTGAATGGCAGATCTGTAATTAAATCTTTGTTAACAGGAACACTCAGAAGCAGTCTGCAGTGGTCTTGCTGCCTATACTCAAAGCTCTTTCTCTCACAGAGAGACAGCATCAGTCTATTAGTATACCCATTAATTTCACAGCATGAAGAGAGATTTGGTAGGATTACAAGTCACAGCTTGCTGTATTTTTTTGTCTCCGAGGCAAAGAAAATTATTTTGTTTCTTTTCAGAAGTCCTGTGAACAGGGAAAGTACATGCACAGAGCAGAGGAAACCATTTAACAACCTTTCAGAATAAGCTCCATCTGAAATTTGTCCTGAAAGCAGATGGAAACAATGCATTTTTAGCAAATTTTCAGCCTTTTAAGGCAAAAATATCACCTATTTACACTATCAGCAAAGAAGAGAGAAACATTTATGAGGGTGGCCTGGCAGAATCTCCTTATGGCAGGAGAGAGAAAATAAGAACAACTCTCAGTGGGCAAAATAACACACTATAAGCCTAATTTAGAGCTGGTTCTAACCAGTTGACGGTAACTTCCAAAACAAAGGAATGTAAATATTGTTAACTCCATTGATTATGCTGAAAACACCCTAAACTGAGACATGAGCTCTCTCCTGACAGGAGGAACAGTTCTGCCACCTCTCGATCACACCCAGCTCCACTTTGTTTCTCAGACACCTGACACCCACCCCTCAGTCATGTCCACGGGCTGCTGTAGCAGCACTAGAGCTCACTCTGTCTCACTCCTACAGCTTCTTTGCAAAAAGTAGTGCTTGCATTAAGGTCCATTAGGATCAAAACACCATTAACAATGGTGTTTAACCTTTCAGCATATTTTCTTAATTATTCTCCCTCTAAAAATCATAGAATCATTCAGGTTAGAAAATACCTCTAAGATCATCAAATCCAACCATTAACCCAGCATGTCCAGTGCACCATTACACCACATCCACAAATAACACATCTATGTGTCTTTTAAATGCCACCAGGGTTGGTAACTTGACCACCTCCCTGGGCAGCCTGTTCCAATGCTTGAGCACTCTTGTGCTGAAGAATTTTTTTCTTAGTGTTCAATCTAAACTCCTCTGGCTGTTTCCTCTTGTCCTACTGCTTGTTACTTAGGAGAAGAGATCCATCCCCCCTCACTACAACTTATTTTCAAGAAGTTGCAAACAGTGATAAAGGCTCCTCTGAGCCTCATTTTATCCACACTAAATATCCCCAGCTCCCTTAGCTGCTCCTCATAGGACTTGTGCTCCAGACCCTTTATCCATTGCCCTTCTCTAGACTTGCTCCAGCACCTCAATGTCCTTCTTGTCACGTCCTTCATGCCACAAAACTGGACACAGGAATAGAGGTGTGGCCTCACAAGTGCTGAGTACCAGGGGACAATCACTGCCCTGCTCCTGCTGGCCACACTCTTGCTGACACAGGCCAGGTGCCATTGGCCTTCTTGACCACTTGGACAGAGCTGGTTCTTGTTTAGCTGCTCTCAACCAGCACCCCCAGGTCCTTTTCCACCAGGCAGCTTCTTCCAAGTCTGTGGTGATGCATGGGGTTGTTGTGGCCCAAGTGCAGGACTTTGCCTTGTTGAACCTCATTCTGTTGTCCTCAGCCCCCCAGTTCAGCCTGTCAAGATCACTCTGCAGAGCCTTTCTCCCCTCCAACAGAGCAACGTTTCTGCCCAACTTGGTGTTGTCTGCAAACTGGCTGAGGGTGCATCTGATCCTCTTTTCCAGGTCATGATACAAGGTCCTTGCTGCAAGTGCCACCACAATATTAACAAGCAGATAAATATTTACAATGCAAGCTTTCTTTAAATGGTGTAGATGCCAAAGCAAACTTTCACTCTGGAGTAGATTGAGTGGGATAAGGCTGTGGATGGAAAGCACAGGACAACATCACAAGGGAGCAGATGAGATCATGTAAGGAACAGAGTCAACACTGCAGTCACTTAAATCACTCCACTGGGGTAATCACCAGACCAGAGCACAGTCACAGGCTCCCTGTTCTATGCATGAAGGAAATTAGACAACTACTTATTACCATGATATTTTCTGAAAAATCCCTTTACCAGGATGTCTTCTCCTGGGAAGCTGAGAGGCCTCAGAAAATGGAAACAATAATTATCTGATTGTTTGGGAGTGTGGTCTGGAGATCGTTTACCAACAGGTGCATCTTTGATTGGTTCCATGTGAATTGTTTTTAATTAATGACCAATCACCATCAGCTGTGTCAGACTCTGAGGAGTCAGCCACGAGCTTTCATTATTCTTGCTAAGAATATTCTTGTTTCCTTTCTCTTTCTTTAGTATAGTTTTAGTGTATCACTTCTTTTAATATAATTTCATAAAATATTAAGTCAGCCTTCTGAGAACATGGAGTCAAATTCTCATCTCTCACCTCATCCTGGGGACCTCACAACACCACAACTACTAGAAAAGCAAGCTAACAAAAAGTGAAGAGAGTTCACTAGCTTTGTCACTACACCCAAGCACGCAGCTGCAGGTGCTTCCTGCGGTACATAATTCCTAGCAGTGACTCCTCTCCCAGACTTAGCTTTTCTGTCCTTTTTTCAGTGCAGAGTTGGTAAAGTCACCTCACTTGGTTGCCCAGAGTTTCCTCCCTCCAGGAGCTCAGCAGTGAGGCCCCCGGCCATGGGAGAGCCAGGCTGCAGGCCACGCTCTCTCTGAGGGACAGAGACAGCCTCTGCTGAGGGCTGCCACCTCACACAGGAGAGGCTGGGCGTCTGCTCTCTGACCCAATTAATATATTTAAGTATTTTGTATCCAACATTAATTGAAATAAGGACTAGAACTTGTTCCCTATTCCCATCTGAGTGGTTGAGCCTTTAGGCTAGAGTCATTCTCATCAGCTGGCTCAGTCCCACTCTCTCTGGCCCTCAAAACACCACCTCCCAACAATGTGCAGCTGCTTCATCTGCAGGAACAAAGAGCCTGCCAACCAACTGCTAGGGCTCTTCCTTCAGAGAAAGAAGCAGATTCATAAATCCTAGGACAGTGAATAAACTGGAGCCCCAAACCTCACCACAATCACAGAATCTGAGAGTAGAAGGACATCACTGGGTGAGGTGGCAGCTGGGAAACATGTCCTTGGGAAGACCCCAGTAGCTCCTACAGCAGCGCCCAACATGCAGCAACAGGGTAGCAACAGACCTCACGCCAAGCCAGACCTTTAGATGAACAGAAACTTTTAAAAAAGGTAGAAATCGAAACACAATGTGTGCAGAAGCTTCCAGCAGTAGATGACAATTGAATGTACAAAGGATCTGAGGACAACTGTGGCATTCACATTCTCTGAAAAAGTTCCTTTGCCCAGGGTTTTTCTCCTGGGAAGCTGAAAGGCAGTGAGAGAGGCCTCAGAGAAAAATGAAAACAATTCTTATCTCATTTGCTTCTCCTCTGTTTTGCTCATGTGGAATGTGTTTGGAGATTGTTTACCCACAGGTGATTGTTTCATTGGATTCTGCTATGGTGTTTTCACTCATTGGCCAATCAGGGCCAAGCTGTTTCAGGACTCTGGAGAGAGTCACGAGTTTTCACTATTATCTTTTAGCATTCAGTAAGTATCTTTTCTATATTCTTTAGTATAGTATAGTATTCTTTAATATAATATAGTATAATAAAGTAATTAATTAGCCTTCTGACAACATAGATGCATCATTCTCTCCCCTCGTCAGTGGGCCTGCATTTACTATAGACTACCTACATTATACAGATGCACTATGTACCCAAATCTAAACCCAAAGCAGCAAAACAAGAATCTGAAATTAATTGGTTTGTTTGCCCTGGTTACACTGTGACAGGCCTTTGACTACAGGTGTCCACATTTAAAAGTTTTAGGTTTTACTCAAAATTGTAAAAGAGAAAAAAACCCAATTTTTCAGATGGAAAAAAATATTATTTCTAAATAGGAAACAGCAAATTTTGAATTAAGCCATGTCTAACATAGAAAATCCAATTCTTAATATATAACTTTTTAGATGAAAGCCAGCTTGAAGACAATGATTGTAAATTTTTTTCTGTTTTCCAACATTAGCTCTCCTCAAAAAAATCCAAGCTACCATGCCCACACATTTTCTAATTAGCATGAAGTGCAAGATTTTTGTACTGCTGAAGCAAATAATTGTATATCTATTGATTTCAAGGGCAGCAGGGCAGCACAACTTCACCTTAGACATTTTTTTCACCTGCTTTCAGCAAATACTACATCACAAATTTCTACTTTTCTCTCCCCCTACCCTTCCACTGCCCTCTTTCCTGTTTTTGCCCTCCAGAAACCCAGGTGTGTGCTGTTTCCATGGCCCATTAATATTGCCATCACATGAACACCCCTGTTCATCTGTTATCTCATGGGCTGCAGGTACCCAGGTGCTGATTTCTCTGTGCAATCCTCACAGCTGCTGCAGTGGCTTTTTAGTGGACAGCCTATGAGTTTTAACCCTTTTCCTCCTGGCTTTCTCCTTTTCACTACTTTTCATGGGAAGAAAGAGCTGATCCGTACCTGCCAGCCCCTTCAGACACCAAGACCATTCACCCATCCACCCCAAACAACTCATCAGCCTGGTCTTGTAATACCTACAAATTTTGAACCATCACTCATCTCCATTTTCTACACTGTCACCTGCTTCAATCTTTGCCTCATTCTCTTTCCCCTCCAGTTGCCACCTGTTTTGAGTCAGGTGCCCAGCCTTCCCACGATGGAGGAATATATACAGACATCACCTCTATATGGAGATTTCCTGTCTGTGGGCATAGAAAAATTTCTCCATCTTCTGAGGGAAGCTTCATCTGGGCTTTCATAACCACCTCTGCCAGTTATCAGCTTCTCAAAGTGGTGATTACATCTCTCTACACCAAAAAAATACTTATGGCTATCATGAGAAGAGATTGTCTCTACTGGTACAAATGAGAAAAAGTTACCTCCCAACTGTAAGTGAACAGTGCTTTTAAATAGGCAAAAACCAGACTCCAGAACATTAGAAAAGGATAAAAGATTGTGTTTTAAAAAGATGTTTTTTAAAAGAAAAGTATTTTAAATATTTATAATATATTAGGGCAATTTTACACTGTTAGAGAAGGTTATATGATCTAATAACCATAATGATCTCTCCATACAGAGAGGCTACCACCTTAAACTGTGTGATGCCTAACATACAGATTTTGTAAATCTAGTCTCTGACTACAAAATATTATCTCTCTGGTCTCAGTTTTAGAATCTGTGTAGTTTTGGTTCAAATTAAACAGCCTACATTCCCTGTCTGAGGTCTTAGTGGGAGAAAAAATCTACCAGCTTTTCAAAATGTATATTTTATTTAGTTAGGTGATAGTTAACAAGATTCCTATCCAATGCTCTAGGGATTTTTATTACATCAAAAATAAAGCTGGTGGTGTTTTACTCCTTTAATCATTTTAACATGAAGTAGAAAGCTGTCTATGTTGAGAGATTCCTGGTTCATTAATGCCCATCAGGGTGAAGCACATGAGCAAGTTCTCAGAAAACCTCTTTTCCAAGACATGGGTACTGAAATCAGTTTGTTTGTTTTTGCAGTCTGAGATGCATAATTCTCCAGAGACCTGAGCCTGATGAATTCCCTTTTATAGCAAGGGAGATCCAGGTCAAGCTGCCCTGCAGACATCAGCTGTGACTGCAGGGCAGATACTTGCTAAAAGGTATGAATTTTTAAACTCCAGGACTATGGAATTCCCAGGATTGCTAAAAGCCATCAGCATTCGTGGGAGTGTGTTCTGCTGGTTCAGAAAATGCTCATACACATTCATAGGACTATGGATTTCTGTGCAAATTCAGAGAGCACAATGAATTCATCAGATAACTCCCAGGACAGGCTGGAGAGTGGAGAAGCACTGAGTGTACTATTTAGCAGTGTGATACCAATAACAAGGGTCATTTTTTGAAAACTCCCCTATCAGTCTTCAGTATCCTAAGTGGATGAGTGCATGGAGAAATTACCACACATTTGTGTCATCCATGCAAAAACACTATTCCCAGAACCCCACAGCAGCTATTCAAACCTTTCTATTAAGACTGAAGATGAAAGGAATTTTTTTTTGCTTGTTTGTTTAGTTTATAAAATATCTTATTAAGGCTAAAAAACAGCCATAAAACATGTTTTTCTTGAGGGGAAGAGGTAAAGAGCAGGGAGGGGAAAAGACAGGATACAATCAGGTAACTTCTGTCTAGAATCTACCCATCTATCTTTGCATCATTCAGTACAGAGGCCCACATAAAAATGACATTTTTTCTTTCATTTTTTTTCTCTAATTAGATTTCCAGATTTACTGCCTGAAGAGACAAATTGCTTCCTCATTGTAGCAATCCACCCACACAGCACCTAATTCTGGCTTTACCCCAAAACATACCAGACACTTCATACTTTTTTTCCCCCGTCACCTTTGTAGCTGTCAAAATTTGGAGTAAGTTTTGTCTGCTTTTTCCTGCTTGCAGGAGGCAGAACCAAGCAGACAAATTCATAAACACTTTCAGGAGAAGGTCATGTCCTTTCAGCAGGCACTGAATATCACAGCCACAGGACCAAGGGATATCAGGCTGAGCACAAGTGAGATTCCTTTGAGCACAAGGTGAAATATCAGCGTAATTCAGTGTGAAAAGATCACAAAGAAACTGAAGTAATTGCCAATCACCCCCTATCTCTTCTTATTATTCAAGTAATTAATCATAATAATGTGTGGTGTAATCAACTGACTGCACTAATTCCATTTATGCTTCATACATTGATTGCAGTAACACAAAATGAAAGTTCCACTTAGTCAAAGACTTGATACTTGGGGTACAACATCCTCTCAGTAATAACAATCAGTTTATCAGCCTAATTTTTATTCAAGTAAATTCCTTTATTGCACTTTAATTAACTACTATGGCTTGATTCTATTTAGCATTAGAGCAGGAAATAATTGCAGCTGGCTTCACATTAGGAGTTACTATTATCACCAAGGAAACGAGGACAATCAATATTCCAGGGAGGACAGGTACTGAAACTGCCTCCTGAACAAACTGCAGATCAATAACCATGATGGAAAATGGAAGGGAGATTTGCATTTGAAGGAGTCCCAGAGGAAAAGTATGGAGTACAAAGATAAATGTGCATTTTTTCTAACTTGGTTGTTCATTTGTGTCCAAACCCCAAGTCATCAGGGCCTGTGAGCTAAACCAAACAGGTAGGGCTGTCAGCAGCTGGTTGTCTGCCACCAGGAAGATTTTAGGATAGGATTTTAGGACAAATAGATCACAAATAATTAAAAATAGATTTGATTTTCTTTTGTTAACAACTGCAACAGCAATCACAATCACATATTTTAATTGGAATATGGGAATGGCTGGCATGTGTGTACTACTTCTTCCTGAAACCTGATCTGTATTATGGGCAAGTGTACAATAAAAATGCTCAATGGGAGTAAAGGCTCAGATCCAGTGATACCCTGTTCCAGGGCTTTCTGTAGGATAAAAGGATGCTATTCCATCCAGCTACAGAAAACATGGTAGCTGTTAATGTTAACAAATTAATGCATTAAGTAATCACTTTCCAGATTCACATAGGAAATATCTCCTTCAGCAGCTGGACAGTGGGGAGAATCCCTATGTGTAAGCATTCCCAGGGAATGCAGGCAAGATGTGGGCTCATTTCCAAGTGCTGCCTTCCCCTGCATGCAGTTGTTCTGCTGCATTCCATAATTTTCAGATTCCAATAGGAAAAAAGATAAGTTATTAAATACTACTTAATTCTCCATCAAAATTATTCAATGTCTCATAGGGTCAATAATCTGGCTTCCTTACTGTTACCAATTTTCTAAATAAGAGCATGCATTTTTATTTTGCTTTACAGTAAAAGAAAACCAGCAAAAGTTTCATCTAATTCTAGGCAGTCTAGAATACCTGAGAAATTACGTAAATGCTGAGAAAGAGAAGAGATGCATGAATATCAGAACAGTGCAGAAAATGTGTTTATGTGAAATGCAGTACTATAAAATGCAATGCAAAATGCTAAGGGTGCTTAGGAATTACAGCTTCTTGAATTGGGTTTTATTATAGTTTTAAGGTGGTGATGTTGTTTAAACCCAACTTAAGTTATATTTTATGCCATGTGGTTTCTGGGAATATCACAGACTGGGAGGTGAGCATTTTCACTTCCTGTAATACTTTGTTTACTCAGAGCCACGTTATCCATGATACCCTAAAGAAATTCAGCCCCATTTACCTCTTTCAAGTCTTGGACAATAGCAGTGAGCCTCTCATTCTCTGCCTGAACATTGGTGACCACAGCCCTGCTCTGCTTGAGCTCGTTCTGCATCTCCAGAATCTTGCCCAGGTAGTAGGCTTCCTTGGATGCAGACTCCTGGAGAAGGGTCTCTTCGCGCGTCTCGCCATCTTCGGCCACTTTGCGGTGCACGGAGAAGGACTGGCCAAAAGCCTGCAAGGGGAAAACAGAGCACAGTAAAAACCTACTGAAGCAACAATTACCAACAGCAGAACAATCAGAACAATTATCAACAGTACAGAGCAGCTGCACAGCCAGCAGGAATGGGATAGATCTGTAAATCCCAAACTCTGACCTATTAAACGCTGTCCCAGCAGCTGAGGGCCACCATGCCACTTGGCTGGAATGAAGCATCTTGAGGGTGCTCCTGTTTGCAGTCTGGATTTATGGCCCCCATCCAGTTCACCACCACTGAGATCAAGATGGTGCTCTGCTAGCTGGCCATTAATTAGTGCCAGTGTTTAATCCTCCTGCACGAGGCCAGCCCATAATTCATCAACTCCTTTCTTCTCTGGTTCCGCAAAATAAATGTGTTTGTTTTGGCTTAAAGAGCACAAATAGCTGATAAATCTCACTGAATTGCTTTCCATTTCCAACAACCCTTCCCCCTACAGGAGCTCATCTCCTGGTATGGAAAAATGTTCCTATAGCCTGGAAGAAAATATATGAGCTGAGAACCAAGCAGTGGCCATCTACACCTCTGGAATGCTGAACACAGACTGTGTGAGCCCTTTAATTTCATTTATACTCAGTGTTTTTTGCTTCTGTTGGATATTTAACGGTTTGAGAAGCGTTTAAATAGAGAGAGAATTTCAGTCTCCTTGTTACTGGCTTACACTGATCAATTTAATAAGGCAGTATTCCTCAGTGACAATTTCTGATGTTATTTTTGACATCTCTGGAGTAACCTGGAAGAAAGCTAACTACAAGCCAGAATAGTAGACAAGATGGAGAGATCATTTACCTATAAAAAATGGGGGGGAAACCCAGCAAAAATGTAATAACTTAAAAAATAATAAAATAATAAACACAAAAAATAAAAATAGCAATAAAATATAAAATAAAAGCAAAACCTGATTTGAGTGTATTACCTTTTAAAAAAAGACACTTAGTTGAAAATGACATGACCTGATTCTGGAGAAAGACAAAAGAGGGCTTCTAATGGGAAGACTATTTAGCCTAACACAGGCATAAGTTCTCTCATGTATCTTAAATCCAAGTGAACACATCTGAAAGAACATTTTTTTTTCCTCTCCTAATACATGAGAGAAATTTGAGTCATGGTTACATGCTATTTCAGTGAAAAATTATTCCTAAAAGCCTAATTTCTACCCAGTTCTGCAAAACCACAGCACACATTTGTACCCACTGTAAGCTGTGGCCTCCTTTGCCTTGCCAAATTAAATCCATTGTTTCACTGCTGCTATTTATAGCCTTCCAGAACATGTTCTAAGCTTTACTGGCACTAGAACTGAAGCAACCCTGAGAAACTTCAAAGTAAAACTCTCTTCAAAAACTTCTCAGCTTTTAAGTCTACTTCACTTGGAGAATCCTGTGAACTCAGCATTAAAGGATTCTAAAAATATTCAATAATGTATTAACCCAGCTGTCTTCTCAAAAAGCTGTAAGTTACTGAAATAGCAAGCATCAGCAACTTCCAAATAGGATTTTCCAAGTAACAAGAAATTCAATTTAATGAAACTTAAGCACTGATATCTGTGAATCTAAGACAAATGTTTTGGGAACACTGCTAATAAATTATCTTCCTCTACATACTCATGACTCACTTTTCCCAGTTTGAGACTGAGCAAAAAGCAGCAGTCAAATAAAGCAGTCAATAAAGTCAAATAATACAAATATTCCAATTTGTATTTACAATTTGTAAATAGATTTATAAGAGAAATGTAAAGGGGTAAAATCAAAACACAGCAGAAGAGCAGGTAGGACTTGCAGGGGTAGAGAAGCTCATGAATAAATGTTACCTGGAGCCCTCTCTCTATCAGAGAACTACAGTTCAACACCAGTACAAGTGATGGCAGCCTTCCAGATGCATACCAGGTTTTCCCTAATGTACTTTGAAGGTGCACTTTTAGCATGTGTGATGTTTGAGAACAGCTATGAATATAGATTTCTGGGGAGGGTGCACATCATAGTGGAAAATTACTGTGTACTTGTCACATTCACATTCTCTGAAAAATTCCTTCACCCAGGATTTTTCTCCTGGGAAGCTGAAAAGCCTCAGAGAAAAATGGAAACAATGATTACCTCATTTGCTTCTCCTCTGTTTTGCTCATATGGAATGTGTTTGGAGATGGTTTCATTGGTTTCTGTTGTGAGTTTTTTTCACTCTTTGGCCAATTGGGCCCAAGCTGTGTCAGGACTCTGGAGAGAGTCACGAGTTTTCATTATTATCTTTTTAGCATTCAGTAAGTATCCTTTCTGTATTTTTAGTATAGTTCAGTTTAGTATTCTTTAATATATTATAGTATCACAAAATAATAAATTAGCTTTCTGAGAACATGGAGTCAGATTCATCATTCTCTCCCCTCCATCTGGGGGTGACCCAAATACAATATGTACACCACATTTCCTTGTACCCACGACCACACAAAATATATAAACTGTTTTTTTCCTATGAAACCAGTTTGAGCATTACTATATCACAGAACAGATCAGATTAGGAGGGACCAGTGGGTCATCTAGTCCAACCACAGGGTCATCCCTGAGCACATGGCACTGGATTGTATCCCAATAGCTCCTGAATAGCTCCAGTGAGGGAGACTCCATAAACTCTGGGCAATCTGTCCCAGCGCTACATAACCTGTATAGCAGAATTTCTTCCTCATTTATTTGTGGCCAAGCCTATCCCAACCCATCCATATCAGAATATTCCTTTCTTAAACTGCTATCAAGATGTTAAAATGAGGGGAAGGAAAGCAAACAAGCATAGTTTACTTAGGATATCAATGGTAATTATGCAGGTCAATGCAACAAGGAGATGAACATGAAATACCTCTTAATTATAAGCAAGGAAAAACTTCTGCTTCTCTATTTCATAGCCTGTACAGAACACCAAAAGGTTTCAACTTCCCAGACATGTCCCCTTAAAGTCTTCCATGAGATTGATCACTTTTAAATTAAATCACATATCAATACTTTTCAGTTGGTAGCCAAATATTTGTTCTATTTTGATTTTATCTTTTAATAATTTGCTTAATACATTTACTTATCTGTAAGATCTTAAAACCTGGCTATGATGTGAAATATTTCAAGTAACTGTGCTCACATGAGAAGGTGATGACCAGGACTGCAAGTTAAAGGAAGTTCACTTGCAATTAGGTAATTGGGTAATGTGCTGTATACAAACGGGTTTGCTGAATACCTTGTGGTGCTGTATGTGTGGGAACACCAGCCTGCCATGGAAGCCTGAGTGAATAAACAGCTTTCCTGTGACATGACCCCGAGGGAGAGGAAAAACAATGCAAAAGCAAAGCAGAGGTTCCCTTATTCGTTAATAATGTCTTGGTATTTTCATGGAATGGACTCAGGTATTCTGAGTAGACGATGTACTGTACTGTGCAGATGTATCAGTTAATTACCACTGCTTTTTTCAGCATGGTACTGCTTTCTGGGACTCCTCATTAAAACCACTTAGAAATCACTATTGGTCCCTTGTTGGCTCTTGGTTTCAGTAATCACAGTGTGGGGATTTCCTGACATCTTCCAGATTCAAGTTTGGACCCAGAAGGGGCTGTGTAGTCCTTCAGGGCTTCTGTTTCCTTGAGAAATCCCCTCCCAGAGCGGGCACAATAGCTCAGATCAGTCACAAAGACTGAGGCAAGTTTACTGCTTCAACAAAGACTGTCCTAACAGAGAGCAGTCAGATTTTCACCTTACACTGGTCCCATCATTCTCTCAAGATTTTTGTTTGGAAGGACGCTCTTGATTGAGTTACAAGATGCTTTTCTTTATAAATTGGTTGTAAAAGTCAAGTAATAAGACACCATTAAACTATGTATACACATGTCTCTCCTGAAACCTCAGAACTGTGTAACACTACCATGATTTTTCAAAGGCATCTTAATATTGGAACTTTGAGAACAATAAAATAGTGATCGCTATTTGAGGTCATGATAAAGGATGGTAAAAGTGAATGCGCACAAGGAAGAGATCAAATTTGATCATGCAGAAAGATGTGAACTTTGGAGGAAAATCACCATTTTCTGTTGAACTCTAAGTAACCCCAGATGGAAATTCCAGTGTGAGAAGCAAACAAGTATGACAGAAATAATGCTGTGAACAAAATGGGTACAGATCTACAAAGGAACAATAGAAAACTGACTGCTCCAGACATGTCATAGTTATAAGATAAATATAAATGGCAGTATAAAGCTAATGTGCAGTGACATAAAATGATGTCTAAAACAAAAATTATATTTACCACTTCAAGAAAGAAACTAAAAAGAGAAGCTAGATTTCTAATTTAGGTGTAGAAAGCAGCACACATGCAAAAGATTAGTTTAAAACTTAAGTAGGTAATGAAGGCTGCTATTTCTGAATTTCACTTTTATTTTTACTAATAACCTCCTGGGGCTGGAATTTGGAAATGCTTCACAGAAATTCATTCTTCTACTCTGGGATAATTAACAAGCAGTAAACACAACCTGACTGCTATCAGGACCAGCAGGCAGCCTACCTTTATGGCTTTGACACTGGCTGTAGTTTTTTTCTGATGCATAATGCTACAGCACTGAACTTGTTCCAATGATTATCTATTTGGGCTGCTAACTTGCAGCAAAGCAGAATCATGTATTTATTATGTATTGGTTACCTCCACATTCATAGCACAAAAGCAGGGAGAAAAGAGCCTGGATTATCCAAGAGGGTAGCATGTTTCCTAGTCAAATGTCAGTATGGCACCACAGACGGAAATCTTTGCTCAGAATGCTATGGGTTGGTTCTGGGAACAAGCCTTATTTTGTTGCACAACTAGAATATCCATTATCACCAAATATTCCATTAGTCATTTGCAATCCTGTGTCCCTATGATAAGAGTTTTTTTAAAGTTTATTATATATGAGTATTTTTCTAGTTTGGTTTTTTTTTTCCAAAATTCATTGACAAAAAGCGCAGAGTTCTTTGAATTTTTTCTGCTAAGGACCATCAGTGGCAGACAGGTCTGTGAGAAAATCCCCTCTAGGGAAGGCTGATCAGGATCTGCTCCTTCCCTCAAACTCACTTGGTACAAAGCTGCTTCCTCCATAACTTGTGATGTGGCACTGAATCTAAACCCAACACATTTCTCAGCAGTGCAACAGCAAAAAACACCACTGCAGAGGTGACTGATGGGTTCTAGCCACACACAAGATTATATCTGCTTTCTTAAAACTTTACCAAGTTTCAGACCTCTCACTTTTGTCATAACATGGGCTAAATCTTTATGCAGCTGGCATGACCTTCTCATGTTCATTTAAGATGGCTGCGACAGGTCAATAGTTTCCTTTTGGAAGCCAATACTCAAGTTATTAAAGCCCTCAAATGCAAATGCTTGGCATATGGCAATGAAAACACAGGCAGATGCATGCTTAATGATGACAGAAGAAAAAAATTAATAGGCATTGTGTGGATAGTGCATGTGAGATGGACAGCACATGCAGGGAAGCAGATTGAAAACTCAAAACCAGATTGCAAACACAGCCTGAATCAGCATGGGTTTATAAGCAAGAAAACTAGATCATGAACCTCTAGGTTGATAGGCTAGCTGAAAACAGCTGATTGTCTGATTCCTCCTGTGTTCAGCAAAGCAGGATGCTGAACTCTTCTGCTGAGGCAGAAGACTGAGCATCCATCTCATCACTAATTTACCTTTCAGTGCAGAACATGAAACAAGGCTCCTATGGATTTACCTGTTCCCCAATCAAAAGGAATGAGACAATTAATCAAAATTCCATTGTACCCAAGCACCTGGCTAAGCATTGGTAGTTTCAAGATTTCCAGATCAAGATGATCAGTTTTATGCTCTATGGAACAAAAGATGAATGGGATTTTTTGTGTGTTTGAGTTTTATTTTTTTTAATGTTAACAACATACCTTTTACTTCATAAGGCCCCATTTCTCAGAAAAAAAAAAAGTTAAATATTTTGCAGTCAATATGAAGCAAGCTAACAAATGGGGGGCTTCTTATCTGTTCTCATGCAAGTAGTCTGCCTTTTGAAAATGGTGACAATTAAACTTTAAAGGACATATTTTTTTCAATTCATGCTTTGCTACAGATAATTGAGGATGCTCAACTTCCCATATGAAAAATGTAGAGGAGAGTATCTGCTGCTGAGTGAAAAGGATGTTAGAACAGATCCATCCATTATCTGAAATAAAAAATACTTTGGTTATGACAGGACAAAGGGAAATCCCCCCAAGCTGTGCAGGGGAGGTTCAGATTGAACATGAAGAATTTATTCACTGAAAGGGTGGTCAGGCATTGGAACAGGCTGCCCAGGGAGGCTGTGGAATCACCACCTCTGGAAGTGCTTAAGAAATGACTGGACATGGCACTCAGTGCTATGGTTTAGTGGACATGGTGGTGTTTGGTCAAAGTCTGGATTTTACCTTAGAGATCTTCTCCAACCTTACTGACATGGTACAGGCAACTGAGAAATCTATAAAGGACACTTGCAAAAGCTACCACCTAAAGGCAAAAAGCATTTAGCTTTATCTCCAAATACCAGCTTATTAATTCAACTGTCTCCAATAAAAATGCAAATGCTGTTGCAGTGATAGAGTCACACAAGTCAATATCTGCATAAGAGATTTCACTTGCAAAAGGGTCTCTCAAGCCAAGGTGATGGAGGTTTTACCCCTGCCAGAAATGCTAAGGAGATCAGCTACATGGAAAACATAACTAATCCTGAGTCTATTTGCTGATGTAGAGCAGTAGGACAAATGTCAACAATTCATAGGCTTCTCCCCAAGGACGATTTGGGTAAAAGAGTGAACAACGCAGCTGCTTCTGTTTGTTCTCAGTGGATCCCTTCAGTATCCACAGTCCTCTTGAAATTCTTATATCAGATGCTAATCAACAAAGCCTTCAGAAAACACAGAGAGATTTATATTCAGCTCAGCTACAGACACAGCCATGCTTCTGCAGTTCCAGTACACAGTGTGCTGATTTCCATCAATATGTGAGGCCTCAGGCAACCACTCTGCCTTTTTATAAATGAGAACAAAACCACTCCTAAATGTGATGGTTAGGAAATATTTATAGAGAAGAAGAAAGCACGACCATGAAAATGAGCATTCAATGCCAACAGCCATTGTTCACCTGCAATCCAGCAAAAGGGGGAGTGAATGAGAATTTCCATTTAATTGCCTTTAACTGCACTCTAGATGGGGATTTCAATTCCCCACCCTAAGCATTCCCTCCAGGCACAGAAAACACAAGAAGGGGGAAGCTTGTAACAAAGAGCACCACTTATCTACAATGCAACAAATTAGTTTCATGCTGGTAATTCTAAAGCAGCTCTGCTCAAAATTGTATGGCCAGTAATTAAATTATTTCTATAAACAAAATAATTCATATCTTGTTAATGAAACATAAGGAGGCTTACAATTTTGCACAAATTACTAGCAGACCAACATCCAGCTATTACAAAATTTCAATTAAAACCAATAGAAGCGCTACCAGAACAAGCATGTAAGACTATCAAGAGATTTTTAATTTTTTTTAAACAAAATGTGCCCAAAGGCAGAGATGGAAAGAAGCCTTCCACTGAGGCCCTATTACATTTGCACTGAGCACCAAAACCCCCTTTTTACAAAAACTTAGTTTTTTCTTTTCTAACTGATTTTCTTCTCTTTATCTAACTATGAAATGGGTGAAATAATTGCAGTTCTCTCTCCTATGCTTGCTTGAATAAAGCAGCAAAGAATCAATGCCAAAATCCAGTTCTTTAGGAGTTGCCAGCCTGCTGGGACATTCTAGTTATTTCACATGAGTTCCCCACATGTATACTGACATTCCATAGTCAGACTGCATTTATAGAACATTTTAGGAATGGTCTAAGCAAAGTCATGCTGGTAGTGAATAATAAAAATACCCCAGCTGCTTAGTGAATCACTTGAAGGGGGACAGAGCAAAGAGTCAGATCCTTCTCAGCACTGCATAGGAAAAGAACAAGATACAAGGTCACAAACTGAAACCAAGGAAACACACACAAAACAAAGGAAAATCCACCCTGAGAGTGGCATGGCAGCAAAATAAGTGCCCAGAGGAGCTGCGTACCCTCCATCCTTGGAGATTTCCAAACTCAGGGTCTAGGACAAGACCCTGAACAACTCTTAACTTTGAACCTTGATCAGGTGATGGACAAGATCACCTTCAGGAACCTCTTGCATACTCAGGGAGCAACTCTGTGCTGGAAGGACTGATAGACACCACACTTCCCATGGACCATGCAGCTCTAAGAGCCACGACTCACAGTTGGCCATTTCCTTAGGTATCTTCAACACCAACCTAAAACTGGAGAGGACCAAAGCAAGACCAATGTGGTTTTACTGCAATAAACAAATCTGATTATTTAAATTATTTAAGCATACAGAGACATGAAGTTTTAATGCCAAGAGCACAAAGGGATCTGGAGTTTTAACTACTTGTGCCACCAGCACCCTCAACCAGTTTTATTGCAGCAGTCATAAAAAATCTGACCCTGAGAGTAAGGCTCCATCCAAGCCAAAGTCATAGTAACAAGGGAAGATGAGTCTTGGGCCTATAGCAGTCAGGGCAGAAAAAGGTCTGATAAAATTCTTCCAAAATAAGAATTTCATTAACAACTATACTTACAGAATACATATTTTCTGTATATCCTACTAAAGTAATCACACTCATTAAATTTAAAGCCTTAATTTGCTTGGATACACTTACACTCCTATTCTCTGCAGTTCTTTATGTGAATTGCCAGCACAGCAGTTCTGATTACTCCATAGGTAATTAATAAGAATTAACTCTCTCCTTGACACATGACTCAATGTCAGCATGTGAAAACCAGAGTTGTGCTTAGCAAGTACCTTGGACAATGGAACACAGGGAAAGAGCTCCACATTCCAGTTCCTGGGGATGGAGTATAAGCTGGCAGGAGGCACACATTAACTTTTAGAACAATACTTTTTAAATCAAACATTTGAAAGAAGAAAGATTATCCAGAGATTTCTGCTGCTTCAGGCATTTACAGAAAATCCTAAAAAGTTAAGTTGAAAAAATCTCTAAATAAAAGCATGCCATTCAGAACAAGAGGCCAAAATTACAGACCTCTCAACTTATTTTCAAAGGAAGGTTTGATTAGAGTGCTGCCATCCACAGAATTACCACAGAGAACCTTATGCTTCCATTGGCATTGATCAGTGCAGTGCACACAGCTGTTTCAGAGAATGCTCTTGCAGCTGGGTGCTCACTGCAAATGCTGGATCATCTCATGTCTCCAGAGCAAGTGAGTTTTTAAGGTATATGGTGGTACTGGTAATCATGTTACAGCAACAATAGTTTGCTTACTCAACCCCCTCAAAAAAGTGAGACTCAAAGAATGGGATTGCCATAAATTGTGCCGTTGTAACCCTCAGACAGCTTTAGTCCACTTAGCATATACTAATAAGAAAAAATACCAAACAAACACAAAATACATGATTAAAAAAAACCCTGTCCATTCATCCAACCAAAGCAGAGACAGTGATGAAAGGAACTTGGTGTATTTGCTGGCCAGAAGATCTATTCAGGAGGAGAGAGGGATGTGTCTGACACAGGAGGCTGCGTGAGAAGGTGGAATGCCTGGCACTGCTCCAGGCACTGCTGCATCCACACGTGTCTGTCTCAAGCCAACCCAACGGGAAATTGAAGAAGACAGACCATGCCCCATGCTGTGCATTTGTGAACCTACATGTCCAACTGCAGCAGGGCTCCAGGCTGATCCCATTTGTCACCCCAACAGAAAAAGGCAGTCATCCAACAAAGATTTGGCTTCACAAGTAAGAAATCTGCAACCCAAGCCATGTGTCCAGCCACAGCTTCCCCATGCTTTTGCTCAAGGGCTCAGCTCTGCCTCCACTACTTGCCTTTTCCGGCATGAACACAGAGGAAGTCAACTGCAGAGAGGATGGGATGTGAAAACCACACACAAAACAATGAGACCAGGATCAGAGGCAACATCCAGGCTTGCAGGCATCGTTATAAGATGGACCTGTCTTAGGTCAACCAAATCTTAAGTAGTTGCCAGCCTTGTTCCCTGACAGTGTCAAATGCATAACACTGCCTGATGATGAAAACTCTTGTTTGTGAAATATATTGTCTCCCAGTGAGCAATTTGCAAAGGATAACAAGTTTAAGAGGATAATATGCTTTTGCTTTTTCAGCAGCTTTGTCTCAGGGTGACCCATCTTCCCAACTGTAAGATAACTGCAGAAACCTATGCAAGCTGAGCTTCCATGACTTACCTAGTTCTACTGAAAGAGTGACCAGAGATTTCACTGGCTTCAGTGAAGCCCAGATTTTCCCCTTGGGTATTTATTTCTGGATTCTGTATTTAATTCTGACACTGTATTGTGGCTCTTGATTCACTGTATTTGCTCACATGGAAGTCGCCAGCAAATTACAAACCGTTTAAACAACAAACATTTGAAAAACAGCAAAACCTGTCACTCTGAGCTCTTTCAGTAACCACTTTATGTTCACAGAGGCTTTCAAAGCACTTCAGCATCACCAGGATTCTCCCTCTAGCATCTTGCTTTTCACAGCAGCAGTTTCCATTAAACAGGAAGTCTTCTTTCCTCCCTTGACACCCATCCACATGGATGGGTGGCCCACAGAGCAGAGGATCAGCGGCACAGCCAGGAAAACACCTCAGTCAGCAGCCAGCCAGGGAGTGCTTAGCAGGCTGCCTAAATGCTTAAATCTGTCCCGGCACCGGATGCAGGAGCTGTCCCTTTCTTTTCCAGAAAGGAAAGCTCTCACACATCCCTGAACTTGATACTTAGCAAGCTGTCACAGAATGTATCACAGCACAGGGTGATGGCCATTTGCACAACTGCAGCAGCAGAACGCAAATATCAATGCTCCCTACAAATGGAGGTGGATGGTTTCCTGCTTTTCTAAAGAGATTTAAAGCAAAACAATTCACATCAGCACCAATGAAGTACAAAGATATTTCTATGTGTCTGCACATGTGCTCACACACACCAAAGGAAACAGCAGAACAGAGGTTAAAAGGAAGCTTGCAGTTATTTGCTACAGTATCATAGATGTGATTTCATGTAAAAGAAAAGGATGAACAAGCTGACCCAAAGATAAGGTGCTAAGATAATAAAGAACAGGAGTGAAACCATGAAATATCCAGATAAAGACAACTGTGAAATTCACCCTTCTGAAGGAATGAAATAAAATATAATGCACAATATTAAACCTGCCATCCACTCCTAATCCACAAAACTAGTTTGCCATAACCACTCAGTAAGACACATGCTAAGGATCTGATGTCCCCTGTCCCTTATCACACAAATACTCCTGATGTGACCACGTGTGTGCACACACACATCTTGAGAGTTAAGAATGCATAAGAGTGTGAAAGAATGATATCTGTAAAAAAAGGACTGTGGGTAGGTGAAAGTCAGACATCTGATTCATTCTGCAAAATCAGCAACACCTACATTGTGAAATACAAAGCTGTGTTTTGTGTCAGGTACATACAGGCAACACGTGCTTGTGATTGTGACATGTGTGGAAACCAACCATGGGACAGTTTTAAAGATAAATTCTAATAAATAACTGAGGAAGTAAAGCATGGAAGAAGGCCTTTGAACCTATATTTTATTCACAATTAACCTTTCTAAGTCTTAAGTTGATTTAGGAGCATTTGAATTAAAGCATTAAGGATGTTGCTTTTTGACAGGAACTTTCTGCTTGTAGTTAAGCCTTAAAGAGTTTTGCAATCATAACCTTTTGAAGTATAATTTTAGAATATTGCTTGTAGTAAGGATCTTTGAAACTATAGCTTTAGAATATATAAGAAGGAAGCATGCTTATCTCAAGGCCCTAAGGAAGCAGTGAAAAGCAGCTTGAGAGAGGAAGATGAACATCAACTCAAGGATTTATAGTTTCGACCAAGGGAAGCTGGACATCACTGTTATGAGATTTATAGTCCTTGCAATTAAAAGGTGGACCCACATCTGGGGAGCTGGACCTTACCAGATAGGATACGTCCTCCTTCTATCGGAAACCAGACCACCATCACCTGGGATACTCCTTTTGGATACATCCTGAGAAAAACTAAATCACAATAGTGTATAGAATATGACATGAAAATTGGGAATAGAAACTGCTGATGAGTAAAAACTGGGAATAGAAACTGCTGAGAAAGCTGATGAGTACCCCTATAAATACCTGTAAGCCCCAACTATCGGTGTGTAGTTGGAGGGAAAACTTCCTCCAATGCACCCAGCGCTGTATTGCTCATACTTGACCATATTAATGAATAAATTGATTGCTGCTTGAATATTGGCCTATTCAAGCTTCTCATTTATAACATACACACTCCATAAGGTCTCCAGAAGGACAAATAGTTTGCCTCACTTGGGATCTGACTTTTTTTAAGTTTAAAAAAAGTCTATCTCTCCAACCATAAAGACCCACTGTAAGACCTCCTCATATTACCAGAAGTACACTGGCTCACCAGGCAGGTAACACAGTGAGTACTTTCCCAAAAATCACACCTCACAATTCACAAGTTTTAACTCATTCTGCAATGTTGTAGTGAGTGGTGAAGCTGCAAAACTGCAGTCTGGAGTCAGTGACACACAACTTTCCTTCCTTTTTACGTGTGTGGTCCCTGTGATACATCACACCAGCCTGCCATGGCAAAGCAACCACCATCTCTGCTCCTGTGCATGCCTCAGATACTGAGGGGCTGCTCTACACAATATTATAATTAGGGCACGCAAAATCAACATGCACATGTACAATATATACTCAATTTTAAGTCCATGTAAATGCATTGTCACATTCCTGAAATATTATATGCACCCTGTACAAGAGCTATCATTCTATTGAGAGAAAATAGTGGAGCAAATCATCCAAGAGAATTTTCAGAGCAAAGCCCATCTTCCAAACTTGACCACTATCAGTGATTGATGAACATTTCTTATGATTAAGACTCTCTAAGAATTCCAGGTGAGCAGAAAGGCTGGCGACAATGACCATGGATGGAAGGGACACAGGATACTCTGTGCCATCCTGGGCTCACCCAGTGCCACAGCAGGCAGGGTCCCAGTGTCAGGAGGGATGTAAGATTCCTGTCTCTCACTAAAATTCCCCATCTGTCATTGGATAACTCAGATACTCAATGGCTATTTATATTTCTTACCTGGATCCCAAAAGAACCAGGATCACCTCAGTGCAAAACAAGTTGTAAGCAATTTCCACTTATTGTTAGCCTCTCATACTCTGAGTTATGAAGCACTTTTATTACTGAAAAAGCATTTCTAATCTACATGTGAAATTCAGGGATGCTATAGGGATTGCTACAGGGATGCTCTTTTTCAATTCATTGCTTTACAAAGAGCTTTTTCAGAGTGTCGGACAATTCCACATTGGAAAGATATGTCAGTTAATTGAAGTATTTCACATATGAGGGGGACAAAGATCTCCCTGTTGACTCCCACTTTGAGGCAATTCCTGAGAGATTTGATGGTTTCTTTTCTGTTTGTCTTAAACTTGAACCTCTGAACTGCCACACATCTATGAGTTAATTTGTAGGGAGCACAGGTCATTGGAAAAAGAAGCACTAAGTGAAAATACAGTGTCATCAAACAACTTATTTCTTTTGCATTCATAGATATGAGTGGATTTTTTGGATTCGCAGATAGTCCCTTGGGTCAAAATATCACTGCAACCACCTTTACTATTGGGAATCTTAAGCCAGACTTCTAAGAACAGTGGTAACTTCATACAAAATCTGTGTAGATGACATTTCAGTCAAACTTCAATCAGCATAGCTAAGAAGGAAAAATCAAGGAATGAAGAACAGAATGAATTATGTTTCATAAATTTCAAGTATAAAGTTAGCATACATTTCTGCTCTAATGCAAATTTAAAAGGCTGTCATTATGGAGAACTCAGACTTACACTGCTAGATCTCTGAAAAGAAATCAATTAGAACAGAATTCCAAGGAAAAAAATGAACTTAACACATCATGATTCTGTTGCTTAAGACAGAAATAGCACAAAGACACTGCTTGGTAATTACCTGCACATACACCTAACTGCACACCAGTGTTGCTGATTCCAGAACACTCCAAGATGGAGAATGATTTTTTGCCAGATGAAGAATTGTTTGCACCTGGTGGGTTAATACAACAATCATTTTGCAAAATCATTAGCCTGTGGAACCATACAACCAAAGCTATGATAAACATTGACCAAGGAAAGGGGTAAAACTACACTTCATTGATCTAAGGACCCACAAATTAATGAATTACACCAATTATGTCAACTTTTCTCCTAATTCGGAAAGCAGCACTGTGTTCATGTGGATGTCAGAGTATAAACTGAAGGTCACCAGTCACCAGGAACCACTGGAGGGATCCCTGGGAAAAGGAACACACGTGCCAATGGGAGGAAATATATGCTAATGACTATGGGGAAATGATTATCATAGGAACGTTTCTTCTGGAAAAACCTACTGTGAAAAACGCCAATCCCTGGTTTTTAAAAATTTTAAATATTTAATAGTAATAAAATAGTTATAAAAATAGTATAATAAAAATTAGAGCAATAGGAATTTGGACAATCAGAGTTAGGACAATAAAAGACAATAAAAAGCAAAGAATTACAGATGTCCAGGTGTCTGGCAGTCTGCCACAGAAACACATTTTGCTAACAAAGGATTAACCCTTAAAAGCAATAGCCTGTTGCATATTCATATATCTTATACATGATGCAAACATTATTTTCAAACTAGGGATTTTTCTGTTTATAGTCAACTTCTCCTCCTCATCTTGTAAATCAATCACCATGGTCCCCACGAAGTCTGGCTTTTCCTGATAAGGAGGCAATAATTCCTCTCTTGAGATCTTGGTGTCTTGTTGCTGTTATCTCTGCATGAAGAATTTCTTGGTTATCTTATCCATTCCTTGGGCTAGTTACAAAAAGTATCTTACATCACACAGTTTCTATTTTAATATTATGCTATAGCCTAAAAACTATATTTACCACACCGCTTATAAAGATTAATACAACCTAACTTTCCAACATAACACATACAGTAATCATTTTAATATTTGCAAAGAGCCAATTAGATAATATGCATTTTTCACACCTATGAATATATATGTAAAAAACAGTAGAGGAACAGAAGCCCTTTCTGTCCTCAGCATGCACAATATTACAGAGGAAATATTCCCTTGTGCATCCAGCATTGAATAAAGAATTCCTGCTTCTTAATGCTACATTGGTGTTAAGGAGTTCTTTTCCACAGTTTTTGGTAACTATTTTTTTTTAATTTAGAAGACTGTCCAAGACTCTAAAACTGCTTTGAAAATAGCAACTCATTGGGCTTTTTTTAGGGTTACTCTATCCATTTTTACTAACATGCTCCAAGTAAATTCATACAGGTCTGTTTGGTAGCAGCATGTTCCAGCACTGCCCTCTCACAGCTGAGAAACACAGGCACGTGATGAAACCATGCCCAGAGACATCACAGGAACAGTCACAAAGGGGAGAGAAATCAAAAATCCAGAACCTCCTCACAGGCCATATCTAGGGTAAAACCCACCACATATTCTAATGACAGAGAGATGATAAAGATAAAGGAAAATGGGCCAAAAAACACAAAAACCAACCATGTAATATAGTAGAAAATATTTGAACTCCTGCCTTTAAAAATTCTTCCAGACAATACCTGGCATGCTGCAATTTATGACTCTAAAACTTATGTAGATACTAAAACTCAAACTGAGCACATACTATGTTTATCAGGCTGTGCTCAAAAAAATCCCCATCGTGTGGGGGGATTAAAAGAAGAGCAAAATGTTCAAGTGTTTAAAATATCTGACTTCTTGGAAATACAGCAAACAATTGAGACTGTTCTGCTGTCCTAGCAGTATATTTATTATGAGGCTAGTCCCAAGGGGGTGAAAAGGTTAAATGTCTGAGCCACAGTGAGAATTACAGGAGGCAGGAAACTATTTCATTAGATCCCAAGATAATCATGTTTCATTGCTGACCCTGGCAATGCAGCACGGAACACAAATATTAGAATGACAGCACACAGCAACCCTCACTGACAAATAGGTACATTTGGAGAAAAACAGGGATTTGAGCTCTGAACTTCAGTGAAATGTAAGAGAGGAAGGTCTAGGGTTTTGTCAAGGTCAGAGTAAGAAGACAACATACTTTGTGTAGAAATACTATAATGTCATTTGTTGAATGTTCTGTTGGGCTGGGCTTCATGTAACAAAAAACACTGAAAATCACAGAAAAAGTGGCAAGATTTCATCTTGTGATAACAGTATAAAATTTGCTTCTATTCAGGCAGAGATCACAAGCTCAGCATAGAGCAAGGTTTTATATGACCCACGCTATGCAGAAGATTAGACCAAACTTTTGTAACAATTATTAAAAACTGAATGATTCTCAGTCATAACCTACATTGCTGGAAGCATTTCCCACATACAAGATTTCAAATGGCGGCACAGAAAAATGCATTTCTAATTAAAAAGCAATTTATTAGCTTTCTTTTAGAGACGTCACCAATGACAGCAAGCCTGTCTAGCAACACTAACTCCTTACTGTGGAGGTAAGTTAAATACCTGGGAACACATTACTCAATCTAAGAAACAGCAGCACTGCACATTAATTGCCAGCCTGCTTCAGCAGGAACCTGGCCAAGTCCCTTAAATGGACTGAAGAGGTCACTCAGGTCCTGATGGCCACCTTCTTTGTCCATCACAGCTCTGAGAGAAACCCAAACTTTTCACCTGTATCGTGACTACCACCGCATCAAAAAAGGAATGGAAAAAATAAAAACAAAGAAACAAATTAAGAAAAGTCCAATTTTCCTTTCTGCTTTGATAGAAGTAACTAGTTATAAACTTTAGCTTTCACTGTTTCACTGCAAGGTAGTTGGAAACATTAAAGTCATCTACATCATTGAGTGCTACAAAATTACCCAGGGGATGGTAGCTGACCAGTAATACCTGAAAACACAGATTGAAAGTCTCCATCCTTCCTCTTCTTGCCTCAGAAAACAGGCAAAATAAATCCTCAGTTGGAAGCACAAGAAGTTGAAGGAAATTCAAAGAGCTAGAATAGCAACACCTGTACATCACATCTTGTAGCACTTTACAGGATAATTGTTCTCCCCACACACCACTGGAACAAATAATTCAGAAGCAAAAACTTTGTAACAGAGCATATTATTAAATACAGAGAGCCAGGGATCATGAACAAAGCAGAAACAAGCAAATTACTACTGAAATAAAATTAGATGCCAATCCAGTTAAAACTATACCAAATTTTGTTAAGTGCTTAAACAGGAAGACATGAGTGATTTGCAATGGAAGGGTAAAATACAGATCAAAATCAAATTTCTCAAGGAACCAGAATAACTGATGACAGGGTTGGGCTCAATTCAGAAATGCAAGCTAATCTAATAACTAAAAATGAGCTAGTAAGATGGACTTGAGGAGTCCTGCAGTGCTTTAAAGGCTTGGCTATAATATCAAGATTGCCTTAATCTGTCCATCCCTCAGATCTCACATTTTCTTACTGCTTTTCACACAATAAGTGACTGCTGGGGACTGTAGCTGCATTTGTGCTCAAGAACAAGAGGGAACATAATTAAAATGAAGACAGCTTCATACTAACAGTGTAAGAAGGATGAAGTCACCTTTTAAAGGTGACCATTACCCCAGCAGATATAAGGAGCTCTCTTGGGTGAATTTGCAGATAATTTCTCAAAGATTGAAATATTTTACAGGAAGACTGAGATGAATTTTTGTATGCTTTTTTCAAAAGGATGAAGAAGAGCCTGTTCAAGTGATAATGCATTATAATAGATACAACAGATTCTGTTATTTACTCAAATTGGGCAACAATAGTGCCCAACCCAAAATAAACAGAAAGGTGGGAGTGTCCCAGTGGATATATACTTATCACTGGTCCAGCCCCACAGTGCCACTACAGATACCTGACAGAGCTGGAGGGACTGCAGTTCAGTACAAAAGCAGCTCACTCAGGCAGCAGCTCTGCATCACACACAGCTCTGCAGTCTGGTCAGGGCTGCAGCAGGCAGGAGATTGAAACCTGAACACACAGAATAGTCCCAAATCCAATAGAACAAGCCCTAAACCTTTCCGCTTCACAAACAGCTTGACTTGCAGCTAAATCACTGTGACAACATTAGCCAGACATAAGCTTTTAAATGCAATAGAAAAAAATTACTATGAAATTTTATTGCCTGTATTTGATAGCAAATTGAGAAAATTGATACAACAGTCTCTTCCAGCCTACAGACTGCTTCATCTCTGAGCAGTCATGACCTTTTAAAAACACACCTGTATAAAGCTCATTAACCTCTTTTTATAAATTTAACACTGAAGAACCTACACTGGTAGCTACTGAGTTGATTCCAGTTAACTGAAAGTAACAATCTAATATAATTATTCTGACACTGATGCTATCCACAAAAGCCAATCTTAGCTGAGATATTAAGATAATTCAACAGCAAAGAATGCTTTCCATGTAGAAATCAGTTGTCTATGAGTTTCACAGAGGAGAGCTAAAAGTTAGACAGGAGTTACAAGTTCAGCAAAAAAGAAGTATAAATTATATTATGAAAGCAGGAAAACTTTCTCTGTAACCACACTCATTTTTCATCACCTTTGCGTGCATCAGTCCTCTCCACTACTTGACTAAGTTAATTATTCATTAACTAACAAAAATTCTTCTTCCTCCTCAGATAGCTGAAACTTACAGATACCACTTCAGTATGAATAAATGATAAGATATTGACAGGAATGTGGTGTTCACAGGGTCAGGAGGATGGTGGAGATCGACCAGTGCTAATTTATACACTAAGTAGGTACCACAGCAATCCTGGCTTTATACATCACCACATCATTTTGATAATGGCTTTCAGTACTGAAGTGAAGGCCATACCCAACATTTCCCAAAGAGCAGCAAGTATCTACTTTGTGCCTCAAAGGCCTTTGAATTTTAAAAGCCAGGCAGTCAGTGCTTTCTAAATATCAAATCCCCTGGAACCTGGTTTCAAACTGGGCACTCATAAGTAATTCATTGCTGTTGTTATTTTGGAAGCTTCCTGGAAAGGTTAATGCTAGTTAATATTTCCCCTCAAAAAATGGAGCAGAAATCCTTCTCTATCTAGGCCACTTCATGCTTTTGAATGTGAAAAAACACATTAACCTTTCAGTTTGAAGAGTCTGGGATCTGATAAAGGGGAAAAAAAATCCAAATCCTTTCCCCACACTCATTTTGTCAATCTGTGGCCGTGTAAACATTTCCTTAGTTCTCAAAAGAGGTGACACCATTATCATATACTTGGATTTTGTTGTTCAAATTATCAAAAATGATATGGCAGGGTTAATGTTTTCAACCTGGTTGCTTAATTTGCTATGGAACTTCTGTTAAGGGTAGTCCCAAAACAGAAGTTTTTTGCCTGTTTTTAACTAGACACATGCTGTAAAGATTATTAACAGCAGTGACAGCAAATTAGAAATGTTTACACACTAAAGGTATAGCTATATTCTCTTTTTAAATGAGATAGCAAAAACCCTTTTGCTTAAAAAAAAATAAGCCACAAACTCTATGTTCCTTCTAATTACAAAAAAAATTTTACTTCGTAAGTATTTAGTGTGTATGCCATCAATTGGTGCTGCAATTGTGTATTTTTACTGACTTATCAAAATGCTACAGGAAAATCCACAAATCTTTTAGGGTAAATCACATATCAAGGAAGACAGAAATGCTATTGAGAGTCTCTGTTGAAACAGCTGTGGTCCCAATAGGCAAAAAAAAAAAAAAACAAAAAAAACCAGTAAAATTATACAGCCAATTTTAATGCTGCTGAAATAGCCTCACAATTTGCAGAAAATATCCCTGATTTTTCCCCAAAGTACTGTGCGTGTCATCTGTGACTATTACTCAAACCATAAGGGTTGCTGCATTTCTGTACAGAGAACTCAAATTGGCAAACCCCTACAACAGAGAACAATTCTGAGACAAACTAATTAGATTTTAAGCTGTTAAAACACTGACAGTGAGTGATGGCTGGGGTGCTTGCCCTATTATTTCTGCTGAACCAGAAGGAAACCCTTATGTTAATAACAGCACATTACTACAAGTGTTTTGAGATAAGACACTACCTGCAATAAGGAGGTCCCATTAGAGCAATCTCAAAGTGCTTCACAAAGGTCCCTGAAAGATCAGGAGGTGACAGTGGGTGTTAAAAGCCATCACTGGTGACATTCACTCAGCTTATAGTGAAGGACAGCGCTGAAATTACAAAGCTTCCCAAAAACTAGGTAGAAACAGGTACAAGCAAAAATCAGTTTCCATCACTGATCTTTGGACATCATTCTATAAAATAACACAGTATCTTTTCCACTAAATTTCTCTTGCATTAGACTGTTTTATTTTCATTTCAAGTAGTTCACCAAGAAGGCAATACATTACACAGTCATGAGGAAAGCAGAATGGGGAAAAAATAAATTCTCTTTCATACTTAAGTATTTTATCACAAGTCTTTGCCATATCTTCAGTAGTCACATAATTAGAGCCTAAAAAATCATCATTAGTTTAAATACTACATAATGCTACTACAACTTGTATTTATATACACACACCTACATGTAAATACATTTCTAGAAGGCAAAAAAGATGTTAATGCCAAAAGCCTGAACCTATTAACAGGACAGAGTTCTAGGGGTGCCAGCTATAGATGTGCCTCACTTTCTTCACTAGGATTGCAATTTTTGTTTTTAATAGGCTGTTTGGCTGAATATATACATTTTGACTGTTAGTTTCTATCTCTTCATGGACCAGGATCAACAGCTTTGGCCCAAATTTTTTCCCAGCACATAAATTTCCCGGAAATTTTCTCTTGCCATGTGACCATGGCAAGAGAACCCAAATCTCCTGATCCCATGGGAAATTATCTGTATCAGTTGTAAGGTAGCAGGAAGGATAAGAGAAAAATCCGCAGGAAATGCTATGGGAGATGGGAGAGAAGAGAAGAAATGAACCTCAGCACTGCAAGACAAATCCTCTCAGACCCTTACCTTTCCCACTCTTGTGATACCTGCTCTAAGCAAGACTAATCCTGATTTTGGAGTCCCAATATACACAGTGTTGTTAGAACCCCAACTGAGCTTTGACTTCAAAAGCAAGGTGCACTGAATTGGCCAGATATTTTCCCCATTTTCTCACTAACAGCACATCTAACAACCATTTTGTGAGAAGAGAAAGCTGCTTTGTCCAGGATGCACAGGCTCTTCCCTGGCAATAGCAATTAATCTCCTGACATGGCAGAGACAGCAGCATATTTGTGCATCCTAACAGCCTGATCAATGCTATTGAACAAAGCTGCTGCCCCTTCTAAACTGCATCTGAAGGAAATATCCTGCACTGCTTCTTCACACCAGATCCCTCTTTAGCATGGGTCACTCGTGATTTTTGAGGCAAAATAAGGAAGGAGGCTCAAACATTTAAGGTCACATTTCTTCATCCACAAAAGCATCTCAACACTTTAGAGAGATGGGGAAATAGGCAGCTTCTTATAAGCACACAAGGTGCTGACAGAGACAGCTAAAGGAAATTCAGTTTCAAGGCTGGTTAGGTTTCAACTTTGAAAAGTACTGCAGAACCACATTTCTGAAAACACCAGAAAGAAAAAAAAATAATGAGAAAAATACTCAGTAATTCTAAGCACATTTCCAACAATTGCAGACCAATTCTCTGCTTTTACTGATCAAATGCCACTCAATTCCAGCATGCCAAGGACTTTGTATGAAGCTGAAACTTCAGTCTGGAATCTCACAGCACACTAGGTAAAATGAAAAGCTCCTACAAAAATAATCATTCCCCTACATTAAAACTGCACCTGATGTCTGGGTCAGATGGAAAACACATGCCCACAGTGTAGCATGGTGGGCAAGTGAGCCTGTAATCTGTCATTTTTAAATCTAATTAGTTTATCTCAGAACTGTTCTCTGTAGTAAGAGTTTGCCAATTTGAGTTCTCTGTACAGAAATGCAGCAACCCTTATGGTTTGAGTAATAGTCACAGATGACATGCACATTACTTTGGGGAAAAATCAGGGATATTTTCTGCAAATTGTGAGGCTATTTCAGCAGCATTAAAATTGGCTGTATAATTTTAATGTTGTGTTGTTTGGGTTTGTTTTGCTTATTGGGACCACAGCTGTTTCAACAGAGACTCACAATAGCATTTCTGTCTTCCTTGATATGTGATTTACCCTGAAAGAAAAATGACTAAAAAGCAAAACATCTTAAAAAAAAAAAAAAAGAAAAGAAAAAGAAAATCAGGTATTTTGGTATTTTGCTCTCCATTTACTGTCTCTTCTTTCCTTGCAAGGAGCCAGTTAGAGACTCATCAATCATTTTCAAGCTGCTTTGTGATGTGTCTACTTTCACACCTAATTACTCTGCTTACTCTATCAGCCAGAAAACATCTCATTTCCTTTTGCAGGTACCCTCTGGGTTTATTCACAGTATCTTCTATAATGGTCTGGGACTGAGTTTATCTTCCCTGACTAAACAAGCTGGTTTGAATCACCTATCCCTTTCTACCTATTATTCCAAAATGTTTTTCTTATTATTCCATGGAGGTTTCATGCCTGCACAGCCTGTATTTTCTGAGCATCAAATTGACAGCATTAGATTCTTCAAGGTTTAAGAGTATTTTTTGGTTTCCCTGTATACATCAGCAGCATTCAAAAAAAAACAAAACCAAAAAACTAACCAAGCTGAAATGCCATAGTTGCTTTATGACAATGGTAATGAAAACTTTTCAATATTCATAGATAGTGTTATGCATGGATATGTATGCACATGCA
This sequence comes from Melospiza georgiana, assembly GCF_028018845.1. Classification (NCBI taxonomy): domain Eukaryota; kingdom Metazoa; phylum Chordata; class Aves; order Passeriformes; family Passerellidae; genus Melospiza; species Melospiza georgiana. Next base: position 17,309,644 of record NC_080433.1, on the reverse strand, counting down.
GCAATTATAAATAAGGATATTTACTGCAGTGAGAGCATGCAAGCACATTTAGAGTAGTTGGATGTTGTAGGGGAGGGAGGCAGAGGAAGGGCTGCTTTTAAGAACTCCCCTCCCTGCTTGGATTTTGTCCAAGTTGACAGCCTGTAATATAAAGCAGCCTAATGAAATACTAAAGGTTATTTTCCATGCATATATTGAGCACAGATAGCTTTAAACTTCTTTCGGAAAAGAAAAAAAAATCATATGGCTTATCTACAGAACAACCATACTTGGATATTCCATCCTGCACATTTCAAGCCCATTCTGTAGTTGGTGCTGCTCACTTCCATAGCTATTTGCTTTGCTAGTTTAAAGAATACATTTTTCATTTAAAAACAAAAAAAAAAAAAAAAAGCCACAACAAAGAAGTGTTTTCCCTCCCACTCACTTCCCTACACAATTTATTCATTCAGCAGTCCTGAAAATTCACTGGGGAAATGTCAGCCTTCTGTTCAGCTACAGACCAGCTCTAGGGACACAAGTAGGAGGGGGGGGGGGGGGGGGGGGAAATGCATTTGTGAATTGTGGCTGCCATCAACACCAAACCTGAATGACCTTTCTGACAAATTGCAGAAAAGAAGATAAGACAAAGAAAATTATTTTCTTTACTGATAGATGCTAAAGAAATAAGATGGCAAAAACAACCTGATACTTCAGTGAATTAGGCAGTTTAATAAAAAGGAGCCCTGTAAGTTATGAAATCCAACCAATTGTTCTGAATGCAGAATGCTACAAGTAACTACTGTACACACCTTTGTGCTAAAGGAAGGGAGGGCACAGCCTCACACCTGCCAGGGCAGGAAGGCCAGCCTGTGATACCTGCCAGTCCCTGCTGCTCAGCTGCTGCCTTGGCCATGGGTGGAATAAGAAGCCCACACTAGGGGGGTACTGGCTGCACTGCTTACATTCCAACAAGAATGTTTCTAGGAAGAACCAGTGACTGAGCCTGAAGGAGCTCAGAGAGGTGCCTCCTCCTCAGGAGACCCATGGCCCAAGGAGCAAACTGACCCCTGCACTGGCAAGAGCTGCAGCCCCCAAGAACATTCTCCAGGCTCCAAGGGAAGAGTGAGCATCAAGTGCCACCCACAGATAAAAATATGGCACAACATCAATGTGCTCAAAGTACAGTTTCTTAGCTAGAAGAAAAGAGTCTGGGCAAAAAACACTTGCCTTTTTCTGCTTTGGGTTGGGTGTTTCATTTGCTGTTGGTTCTGAGATTTTGTATTTTTTTACATTATCCCAGAGATAAGAAGATAAAAGCTACCTTGTGAAGGACACAAAGGCCTCTCTTACAGCTCAAAGAGACATGCTCTCCTTCTATCAGCCTCCACCGGGAGGTTGGGGTCCATGAGAATATCACTGATAGCACACAGCAAACTGAGATATAAAACACTGCCCAGTGTTTTAGATGCACCCAGTTAGCTGGGAATGAGCCAGCCCAGGCACCAAACTGAGTGTGAGCTCTGCTTGGTGTCCTGCTCCCCCTCCAACTCCCAAACATTTCCAGGTTCCTGGGTTCAAGTAAAAGATAACTAGAAGAGTAAAAAGACAAAGTAGGTTTCAAGTAAAAGATAAATCCTAGAGTTTTTCATACCTACAGCCTGCATTTAGAGGGCTCAGGGTAAGGAGTACATGGATTTTGAGATTCCTAACCTTAGAACAGGAAATGCATCTGCCCACCTCAAGTCATCAAGGCTACAGAGCAGCTGAAGGTAATGGCAAGGAAAGAAGATGATTTCTAATGATGTCTCTAACAAAGATTTTCCAACTCATTCCAGAAAGCCATGACAGGAGGTGAGAATTAAGCTAGGCAACTGTTGTTCCTATATGAGAAAACATCCCTGCCAAAAAATGCATTTCATAGTCACATGAACTTTACCTAACATGAGAAACTAGAATAGCTGCCCATGTTATATCCTCATTGCTTATTCCATTTTTTTTACCATCCCTCATATATTGATATCTTGGAATAGAGACTTACCCATATGGTTCTGAGATTAAAGAGAACCAGTTTAGATAAGTAATTTCCTGCATTTCTCTTCTTCCAGGTACCTGTAAGAACTTTGCTGTGGAGTGAATTTAAATCAATTGAGAACAAGACTATATTTAGGTTAGTTACTCACTCACCCCTTAAGAGAAGTAATCTCAGAGCTGTGAGGCATCCCTACATCATGCACTCAGAAGCTCTCATTAGGCAGTTGAATTATGTGAAACATCATTACACAAGTCTTTAAGAGTTACTGTGATCCACAGATTTTACCTTGCTATGTTTTCCTTTAGGTCATGAAAAAAGCTTGGTTGACTAATTGCTAAGGTCAGGTAACACAGCTTAAATAATGATTAATTCTGTTCCAGAGGCAGGGTCTCTCAGCAGGTAAAGATCACCTTTACCTCACCCCTTCCAAAAAACCTCCAACCACCAACACACCTTCCTATCATACAACTTTCCATTAAAGATGTTCCTTCTGTATTGCAGAAACTGCTAACAGCCTCTATTCTATAGGTATGATTTACAGATACATTTTTTGTGATACAAAAACCTCATTCCTAAAGCAAGCCAGATGCAGCAATTACTGCACCCACTTACATAAACACATTGATCAAAGTCTTTAGAGAAAACTGGATTCAGCCCACTGCCTTGGGCCCAGCATTAATCACAGGTGAGGTCACATACACTGTTCAGAAATCCTGACTAGAAACTCTACTTATGCTTTGAATTTGAATAATGAAACAGTTGTTCAAGTCACTAGCAGCTCAAGATGTAAGAATAAGTTTATACACATAAAATGCTGTCCTTAAGAAGCACATTAGGAAACTTTAGAATATTCTTTCTTATCATCTGTCCCCCTTTTCCTCTGCTCCAAATACAACTAATGTTTCTTTCAAATATGATTTTTATCTTAACCTGGACCTAGAGAATGACAACTATCCTGAAGCATCTCAGGACTAAAATGGATTTCAGAAATTTCAGCCCTATCAAATTTAAATGGAAGCTTAAAACATCTCAGCTAATGTTTTAAGATGTAGATTTACTCTCCTACCTGACAAAATATACAAACTTAATGGCTATATGAAGTGGTAGTGACTTTATTCATGTGTTTACATTCATGTAAGATGAATGTAAACATCACAAAAGTTCCCTGCACTGACATTGTCAGCAATATCATTGTTCTTTAAGTGTAAGCAAAGCATGTCACCCTAAAAGGATTGAAAAAAATAGGAATCAGGTTCACTTCAAGTCACAAAGAACAATAAAAGCAGTGCAAAAAATATTCAGCATTAGTAGAGCAAAAGCAGCAGCACTGCAAAATCTGTTTTAGGAGCCAAAATGGCAACAAGATTGATCCAGTTGTTTTTTAAGTGGATTTTGAATAAAGATGCAAAAGAATTTTCAATCCAGGAAAGCACTTAACACATGATAACCTAAGCATGTAAATAGGCCTCCAGGCTTCCATGGCACTATCAACAAAGATGATGTTTCATTGGACTGGGACAGAACTCCTTATTTTCTCCTTGCAGTTACTCAAGTAATTATTTCAGGCTGAATGAGATCTGGGTTATTCACAGAGAGATTCACTATTACTTTATAAAAACACCAATCAGATACACCTACCAGTATATTATTCTGGGTGTTTTTCACAACCCTAAAACTGAAAATTTCTTAGTTATTACAGGGGATAACCAAGCTTTCAGGGAAACTCACATCACCTCTAAATACACCAGTAATGCAGTATCATCTATAAATGATCTTTTTTTTTAGACATTTTAATAAAGGTGATGTAACACAATTCTGAGTACTTCTAGTATATTTAGTCTACCCTAGCAGTATTTTGGAAGAATCAGATAATGGGTCACTACTTTCAAAACAGCCAATCTTCCAGCTATGCTTTAGAGACAGTAATATGCTGAAATGACGATTTCACAGAAGAAATGGGGTTTGGTGTGTTTCCCCAAATGAAGCTTAAGGTTCAGTTTAATACAGAGAAACAAATGCATGACTGCTTTGTAACAAAACCCCATGCCATTAACAAATTAGGGAACCATCTCAAAAGATTATGGTATCTTTTTAGACTAATTGAGTTTTATTTGCCATCTGCAGCAGTAACAAAAGCATAACTTAGCACAGCTCCAATGAAAGAAAGAGCTGAAGCCATGCAAGCATAAAAATTCAAAACAAGCTAATTTGTTTTCCTCCAGCAGCAGCCACAAATTTAGGAAACATATAATCCTGAGCAAAACATGCACTCAAGTTTCTACCCACTCTGTCCTACTGTGCAATCACAGCCAATGCCAAGCCCTAGTTCAGGGTCCTCACTCTGTCAACCAGCTCCAAATAATTTCCCTCATGCAGTTGTCTCCCAAAAAAACACCCAGGTAGTTTTTATTTCCATTTAGCATATCTGCCAAATGGAAATAAAAGTGAAACAAACTTTCTTTAAAAACTTGATCGTGAACTCTGCTTAATTAGTTAATTAATGTTTGACTGTTATTTTAGCTGGTTTTGATTTAGATTTGTGTTTGCCAAGTGTCAGCAGAAAACCCTGAGAAAGTGCCTCACTGTGCCTGCAGAAAGGAACTCCATGGACCCAGACCCCTTAGAGAACTTAAAAGCCAAAGAACAAAATTCAATAAAGAATTGTTTCATGGTTGGCATGTAACTAGAGAAGAATGAGATATCACAGAGCAAGAGGGATATCTGGAGACAGCTGGAGTCACAGGTCCATACACCCAGAAAACTTGATTAATACACTGCAGGTACAGCAAGGGAGCCATTTCATAGACCTGCACACCTCAGAAAACTTAATCAATAGTAATTGTCTAACCAGGACAGCAAATTTAATAAAGCACTGTTCAGCTGGATAAAACGTGGGCTATCCGTTAAACAAAGACAGATGAGATATTCTGGTAGTAACTAAAAGAAACACCTACACCATGGTGCAATAAACACCTACACCATGGTGCAATAAACTGCATGGACTTTTGGGAGTGTCTACTAAAAATTCTTGGCTGTTACAATTTATATAAATACCTGTAAATTGTTGTTTCTTTGAACATGGCAAATAAATTCCTGTTATGTTTCCAATCTTGACTCAAAATTGTTATTAGGAATGTTCATCTGACAGATTTGTGCTGTTGGATTTAATCTACACCAACTTCTCTTCAAATTCACAGAAGGTTATTTTAACCTCTGTACTTTGCTCTCAATAGAAGACAGAACAGCATAGGAGTTCCTCTATGGCTTCTTCCAGTGAAAGCAACAAACAAAATAAAGTATTTTGAAGCACTGTATATAACAGAAACAACTCCAAACATTTATCAAGAAAATATCTTAATGCATTATGCATTTACTGAGGGGATCCAAAATAAACCCCTAGAATAAAGCCACATCAATATAGCCAATGAATGTTTTATATTTCTGATGTAATCCAAGCTTGTTTATCTCAGTGAAACTTCATGTTTTCCCTGCATAACCTCAAATCACTTCTGTAAAAAAAGATACAAAATAAAACACATCAAGTTCCTTATTTTGGTACATGCATCTATTTACTCCTCCTACAGGCCAAACTACAGCAGATTCAAAGTGAGCAATGTGGAAAATGTAATAGCTCTGTAAATCAATAAGGGTGAGTATAAAGGACAGCCACTGCCAGGAGATCGAGCTCCAAGAATTCTTTCTGCTGCACCTCTCATCTATCTAACACCTACCTGTGATGAGAGCTTTTCCCTGGGCCTATTTATTCTTTTGTAATTTCTCTGGTGTTACAGTCAGCTAAACTACAGAAATGGAGGCTACAAGAGAGAATTGCATGAGAAATGTATTTGCATTGATTTTGCTAATACACATCCAGCAGGATCAGAGAAAGCCTCTGCTCAGCTGGCAGGATGCTTCACTCAACTTGCATACTTTTGGCACATGGCTACAATTCACCTTCTCCCTCCTTGATTAAAAATGCAGCAAAATACACGAGCAAATTTTGTTTGCAACTTCCTTCAGGAGAGACACAATATGTTTGACAGTTGCCTAATCTGATAAGTTTTCTCTTCAGAAAACACTTAATGAATCACCATCCCTCAATATTTCTAAGGTGGCATATGCAGAATAATTTGCATCTTTAATTCAGATGCAAATTAAAAAAGGGTAGAGCAAGTAACAGGAGAGTTGCAGTTGCTGCCTATGCACCCATTTCTCTTATTTAGAAGTCACATGTACTCAAAAAGCATCTATTACCTTTCAAATACTCCTGTATACTTCACCACAAGAATCAGGTTAATCTGACTGCAAACATTTTATGCCTTTATTAACATAGCTAATATTCATTGTATTACTGCTATGGCTCATGGAAGGGAATAAAAGTCTATACTGCTGTTCCTAACCCATCTTTGAATTCTGACCAAATGTTACAGCCAGCCAGCTCCAGCAAAGATATTGGATTGGCCCCCAAGCCTGGCCACAGCCAACAGCTGTAGCATGACATTGTTGAGACATAGGAGCAACTGAGATCCCTCTATTTGCTCTATAAGCAAAAGAGAAGTTTGGGGGTTTTAGGGGGTAGAATTCATTTCAAACTCAAGAACACAAGTTTTTTATTAACTCAAACTTGTTACATGTTTATAAGAAACTAAAATCTTGTGTATTTCAATGCAATACACATCTGTATCAATAGCCAGTTTAAGAAGCAAAAGAAAATTATATCCAGGTAATCTCTGGAGGAAGATGATAGTAACATGAGATTATATAAAAGCACCACAAAAGAGCCCCCCAGTGCCTAGAGTCTGTTTGTGGAGATACCATCCATGAGACACACTCAGTATGACACCTGTTGATTACAAGGAGCACAGGTTCTTTTCCATCAGTTATTTCATAAGGACATAATTCAATTACAGCCAGAAAAACACAGCAGCAAAGTGCCCTCTGCCTGTCAGCTTCTTTCTGTGACAATCTAAGCACTAGACAAGAATAAGGATGGAAATAGAATTCATTCTCATGAAGAAAAAGGATTCCATTACAGCACCCAGAGCCCTGTACCAGCTGTACACATAAACCTTGATTTAATTGGCAGAAGTGGAAGATTTCAGAAGTCATAATGGTAAGTACAGAGACATGAAACAAACTCCTAGGCACTGTTTCTGTCTGGACGAAAAAGGAGATAATGAGCAGAATTATGAGCTTTTCTGTTACCAAGGTTTTGATGGCAAGATCACCAAGGTTATTGCCCTGTCAGGTATTTAACAAATTTAAGTGTCCAAACCCACAGACAGCACACAGGAGGGAAGCAGAGCAGTAAAGGTTTTATAGCCCAGGTGAAGACCCTTGGGTTAGCCTGAGCTAGCACAAAAGTGAGTATGCAAGGAAGAAGCCTTGCAGTCCTTGTCCAGGGCACAGATCTGCCACAGCTGCTGGAGTGGCTGATCAATATTCCCTCCTATAACTGGGATTCACATCTATAAGGACAGCACTGATGGGCTCATCTCACACACACTGTCTTGCATAAACTCCTGCCTTAAGTGGGCTGCAGCCCAATCTGTCATGAAGTTGGAAGACACTCCTTGAATACTAACTAAAGTTTGGAGTAACATAGATGAAAAAATAAAACAAGCTATTACTTTTTTGCACAAAAATCCCCCCAAGTTACTCTTATTGCAGTTAGTTTATGGATGAGGAGCTGGGTATTTCATTCTTCCCTCTTCTACATGCTTCAGGGGGTCATGACAATGGAATACAGCTGAAGTTACTCTCAAAGCCTGTTGTTTTCTCAAACTGATTCTTTCCATCATAACACAGACATGTTTTCAGTCTGCTGAACATGGAGCCCTCTCCCATATCACTACTCTCTAAACTCTCGGCTAATAAAAAATGCATAAACTATACTATCTGCAGCTCTGACAGCTCTGCTTTTCTCTCACCCTAAAGACAAAATTCATATTTCCTTTTTATCCTGAAGATCCCCTCAGAACTGGTATTTCCAGTACCTTGACTGAGACATTCAAAGGCTTCAGCAGAAGTTGCATGATTTTTCCATCTTGCAAACAGAGCTGATAAAAATCACATTTAGTCAGAAGAGCCACAGCACATGGATCATATCGGATGGATAACTCCCAGCATGACTGGAGTTTTCAGTAAACACAGCAAATGACATACTAATAAAGCAGATGATAGATTTGGCACTCAGAGGCTTTTTTGGTTTTTTTTAAGTCCCTTCTTGTTCTACTGGAAATCTTTTCCTCTACAGCATATAGAAATCAGACTAAGGGAAGATAAAAGGCCCTGCCAAGGACTGTTCAATGGCATGGGCAGGCTTCCACCTGGCTCTTCACTGATCCCTCAGCTAAAAACATTAATTACTTCCAAACACCATCATGGAAAACCATCTTGAAGTCCAACCTAAAATCCAGCCATTTTGTTCTTTAGGAAGTATTTTTATTTTCTCCTGCACATCCTCCACATCCCAAGTCCCAGCCATCTTCACATTCATAAGGATTGCAACCCTGCAATAGCACTAAAGACAAAATGCCAGTCCAATTTCAGCTCCTGAGGCTCTGCAGTGATGGCTTATGACAAAGTAGTCCAGGCATGGTATGATCTCTGGACTTAGATGTGAGCTGGCAGCCCTGGGTGATGTTAGCTCTGCTGATCCAAGCATCTCCAGACAGAAGGACACAAGCATCCCTTGGGTCCTTCCAGTCCTGCACTGCCTTCCCCTGCCCTTACCCTTCCTGGAGCTGCCAATATCCCTCGATTGCTCTGTTTGCAGATCTGTCTTTAGCTCCTGCCTGAGTTTGAACCCTGCCCTGCAAGTTTCCCAACCCTCAGGACTTGCCTGGTCACAAGAGCACCTCAAGTGCTGCTGCTGCTTCAGGGATTGCTCCCCATGACACTCTCAGTCCTCTGTCCTCAGCCTGACCCTTTTGTCCTTCCTTTTGTAAAAGTGTCTGTGACTGAACTCAGGCAAAAACAATTTTGATTTTAAAAGGCAGGAGAGATGAAAATCAGCTCTTTGTACTCGCTCATTATGGGATTTTGATGATAATCTGTTTGCTTCTCTTTAGATCAAGAGATTACTTTTTCCTTTTCAGGCCATGGTAGTGAAAATATTTTCTCTTTCTTTTAACCATTTGAAAAACACTAGTAAACTACAGCTACAGAACTTGTCTGTTCAATTTAAAAGCATTTTTAACGGGACCGAGATTCTTCAGTTTAAACAGTATTGAGACCTGCAACAGTATCTGTGCACATGTACACAAAAATGACAAATTTCAGCCATACAGAATAAGGTGTACTCCAAAATGCCACTGAAACCACTGATTTCACCTAAATCTAGAGCACCTCATACATCACCACCATTTGCATTTACCCTGATGAAGAGATTGTGGGTGCCAGCATTACTTTGGAGGATTTTAACTCAGGCCTCAGTGTTTTCCTTGCAAATATCCTCATTTGCTGGCTTTGGCCAGCAGGGGAGCTTGAAATGGAGATATCTGGATATCAGATGACAGATGAAAACATCTATTCAGAATACACCCAAAAAAAAGGAATTTATTATGTTTAAAGAACATACACATGCAAAATGTATATTCACCTCCAGTTGGTCTCCTGTAACTCCCAGCTTCCCCTGAAAGAAAAATTTCCATCTGCTTTGACAATGTCTGAGATCAAAGACTGGCTTGATTGCATCTTTTCAGCAGGAGAACATTGTGACACACAGAAGAAAAAGTCAGAAAGTCAAATCTGGATTTTTTAGCTCAAAACAACTGTCAAACCACTAAATCCTGAAAGGCAGCCTTTACCTCAGTCCCATCACCTGAGGCTGTCCTCAGGGGCAGAGCCAATGACAGTGGTGGGTGGACAAAGTTCAGCCAAGCACTCCCACAGATAAGAGAGGAAGGGAGACAAGAATTTTGTTTCCCTGCTTGACAGTAACTTACCTGAAAGATGGGATAGCACTGTTATTGACTGTTCCAAAAGATAAACCATTCCACCTTGGACAGAAGGAACGAATTCCCATTGATTTTTTATTTGCCATTACAGTTTTAAATCTAGGACTGTGTCATGGTTTAACTCCAGACAGCAACAAAATCCCAAACTGCAGCTGTCTCACTGCACTCCAGTGGCATGATGGAGAGAATTTGAAGGGTAAAAAGGGAAAAAAACCTCACTGAGATTGAGACAAACAACAGTTTAACAACTAAAGCAATATCCATACACACAAGCAAAGCAGAACAAGGAATTCATTCATCACTTCCCAATGGTGGCAGGTGCTCAGCCATGCTGAGGACAGCAGGGCTCCATCACACCTGACTGGCTTGGGAAGACAAATGTCATCACTGTGAACATCCTCCCCTTCACACTGCTGCTGCTCCCCGCTAGTTTATACACTGAGTTTGATTCCATATGGTCTGGAATATCCCTTGGGTCAGTTGGGCTCAGCTGTCCCAGCTGTGTCCACTCCCAACTCCTTGTGCAGCCCAGCCCACTCACCAGTGAGGGTGGGCAAGAAGCAAAAAAGGCTTTGACTGTCTGTCAGTGTAGGGGGATAGAATATAAGAAAATAAAGATAGTGTAGAAAGTAATCTTACCCCTAAGGAGTCACAGCTGGGCCAATTATCAAAGATTAGGAACAGGCCTGACATTAACAGCCACAGCTGTGAGCAATGAGAAGAAGATGCTATAAAAGAGTGGGGTGGCTGGGTGAGAAAGGAACTGGAGTCAGTGGCTGCTTTGTGAAGGAGAAAGAGTCAGTGCTCTGAGGAGCTCTCCACAAGAAACACCAAGAAGGTATGGAACCCCGTGATAAAATGAAAACATGTCAGCCCTGCTCAGCAGTAACCAAAACATCCCTGAGTTGCCATCACTGCTTCAGTCACAAACCCAAACAGGCCCAAATCAGCTGCTCTGAAGAAAAAAAACTCTGTCCCAACCCAAACCAGGACATTCTGTTTCTGCTTAAAAGGGAATTAAGGACATGCGTTAAGCTTACTAATAAAACAGTTATTTACCAAGAATGATGCTAATGAACTTTACTACAGAGGAAAGAGGAGGAAAACACAGAAGATTAACATTTTAAACCTTATAATTGCAAGAAGAACAAATTCTCATGTTTAACTGAGGATACAAGGTTTGAAGTAGCAGTAGAACATCTGAAGTAGAAATAACAGCCAGACTTCCTCCAACCACATGGTAAAGCAGAGTGATTATATCATAGATGGCAGAGAACCAAGAAGCTGTACCTCACCAGCAACACTTAGACAGATCCTTAAACAGGCTGAATTTCTCATTCTACCTCTCCCATTAATTGTATTGCCCCATCTTTCCAAAGGACTCAAAGTACTACTTCAAGAAATGTATCAAACAGATCCTGACATTAAGTTCTTCCTAACTTTCTTCCTGAATATGCTTGCCAAAATCAATTATCAATAAAAGTCAAGAAGGTGCAAACACAGACATTTTCTGCTTATGAGATTCATTCTCCACTTGCTTTAGAGGATGCAGAACCAGAACCTTATTTTCCAGGAATCTCTTGCATCATTACAGTGAAGAAGTTAGAGATACGTAGTACTGAAAACAAGCTGATCAATTTTTCTTTATTGATTTGCAGAACCATGTAGAAGCATGCAAACCTTCAAAGTGCATGCTCCCAAGACCTATTAGAATGCTAAACTCAGATCTCTGGCAGTTCTGCATCTGCTTTTCCTCATCTTGCAGCATGTTACTTTTCTGCTGGTAGAAGATCAATAAGAGAATTATTAGATCAACATTGTATTTCCTACATTATTTCTCTTCTGTACTATTTCAACAGAGGAAGTGTTAGACAGTGTCTTAAATGGGAGATTACTCAACTACCTAGATCTTGCCTCAGAAAACCTGTAGGATTGGCCATTAGGACAGTGTTATCCCCAAATTCCTATCAAAAATTTTCCCTGTAGCCCTAATTAGGCAGGGGGGAAGTTAAATACACCTTTTTCCTTTCCACAACCTCCTCTTGCCTTCTCAAGAAGCAGCTTTCTTTTACAGACCTTAAACAAAACGACACACCTTTTCTCTGCCTCAAAATCCCCCATTCATATCAGTGAGGCCTAAAAAGATGTGGTCAAAGAGAATCAAAGAGTGCAATCAGGAGCAGCAGACAACAGGCTCTGTTTCCCTTGACACGGCACTTGCTGCACTGAGGATCATCTTTAGAAACATAGATCAAAGAGCAAGGAAAAATCTGCAAAAGCCCTCAATTTTACCCCCCAAACTCACATAAACTCTGAGATATCATGATGTTTTTAAAGTCTTATGCAAATTCCCTTTTTTACTGCAGTAGAAGCAGAAACAATAAAAGGGAGAAAAGCATACTGGTATCCAGAAAACATTATTTTCAAGATGCCAAGTAAAATTTTATCCAGCTGCTGAACACAGCATTACATCCTCTGCATCAATGAACTCCAATTTAACTTTTGCTCCATGTCTAACCAAGGAAGCAGAGCAAGACCACAGCATCTTAGGTTCTTAGCTAATGCATGCAGGGAGCTGTAATACCCACAATCATCTGAGAACTGAAGAGTGGAAACTCCTACTAAAGCTGTCACTGGAGCACAATATATTAGGTGCTACCATGAATGGAGCATACATCAAGAGAGAGTTTCATTTTATATGACATGATAAACTTCCATCCCAGTGAATTAATATGGTGTTAAAGAAGGTGTTATAGAGCTCCTGCATCTGAACCTTTCCACAGGAAATTCATTTACAAAACCATCTGTATATCATCTGTACCTAAGAAAAGAAGAATGAAAAAATATTCCAGCAAATAAAGTTGCAGGCTTGGCAAAAGCAAAGTATGAAGCTTCCATTTCTTAAAAGGAAACAGCTTTTCTTTCTAATATTTACATGTCATCTGCTTCAATTCTGCATCTCAGCGAGCAATAAAACAGAAACCAAGTATTTTCATTTTACCTGCTACCCACAGTTATATGTAGTAAGTGAAATGAAACTTCATTAAAATTAAAAATTGCTCTTAATTGAATATAAGCTTAGAGATGTTGATACAAAATTTATCTTTAAATTAACCATATCTTGGTATACAGGGGTGGAGTTGAGTTCCTTCACAGCAGCACAGATGCTGCTGGGTTTTGTATCTGTATTTTAGTCTGTGACTAAAATAAAACACAGTCAGTAATTCACCAATGTTTTGGCAAACACTGAGCAGTGCTTGGAGAGCATCAAGGCTGCCTTTTCTTCCCCAATTTCCTCCTCAGTAGAGGGGTGGGCAAGAAGCTGGGAGGGAATACAGTTGGGACAGGTAACCCCAAACACCCAAAGCAGTAACCACAGAACACCAAACTGGGATTAAACTGAGGACAGGCTGCCTCAGGTAGCCATTGCTTAACAGTCTGATGGTGGGAGGTAGTGAGTGATTTCCTTTGCATCCCAGGTTTATTCTTCTCTTACTAATCAAAATTCAGTAAATCAGCATTCCTTTTCAGTTTCCTGTCTGGTTTAGTTCTTGCGGCAATGTACAAGAGGCCACAGAATTTTGCTGTGCCATGGAATGGAAGAAACTCAAAGGGCAGTCAAACAGAAGCATCTCCTAACAATTTCTAAAACCATGCCCTAGGAAGTCAGGGAACATCCATTTCAGGAAACAAGGCCTTAATTTAAATCAGAGGAGCCAGCAGCTCATCAGCAGACAGACTGAGCAGGGCTGCTGCAGCTCAGCAGTCACAGCCCAGGCTCTCCTGACACACATCATGCCAAACCAAAGACAATTTGCCCTCATCAAGCTTGAGATTCCTAAGTGAATGAGACTGAAAATTCATTTTCCTTCCCAGCTCTGCCTCTGATCTGATCTAGACATAAACTGAAATGCAATTAGCAGAGGAGTGTGCACTGCCACAGCCTCACTGCTGGGTTCCACCTCCAGCACTGCTCCACCCCTGATGCAGGTGTGAAACTGCCTGGGCAGGCTTGAGGTCTCTGCTTGGCTACTACCACCCATCAGATCCCCAAAGCATGACATAATTCCCACTGATTTAATCTTTAAAGCCAGAAGTAGCAGGGTAACACATACTGCTCTCCAAAACCACAACATAAGGGTTTTTTTCTTTACTGACAGGAAATTTAAAACAAATGAACATCCCTTTTACTACAACAGGAAAATGTTAGTAAACAATTGTTACCTCATGTCAACATATTATGTTTTATCCTGATTTTGGGAAGCTAATGCTTTTACCTACAAAAACAAGTAGCTATAAGCAAAGAACAGCAGAGTCCAGGTCCTCCATCTCTACTTTTCCTCTACCTTCAATTCACCTTGTTTATTCCATTTCTGTCTTGACGAGATTGCTATCTACTTTGTACAGCAGCATAAACTTGCACAGAGATTCCAGGACCCAACAAAAAAATAAATGCATTATTAATAATAAAATATTAACTTCTATCATAGTCAGAACAAGTCTTCATCTGAGCAGCTTTTTAAACCTCTTCTGCACAGGAATAAAACCTTCTATTTATTTATATACAGCTTATGTATATACATATTTGCATAATTATGCATCTATATAAAAACTTGTATATATACACCCCATACACATTTGACATATATATAACCTATAGTTTTATAAATATTGCATATTACAACTTATAAAATTTACATAGATATACATATGCTTCATATATATTCTAGCATATATAACGGTGACTGGTCACCTGCTTCCTCCAGACTGTTAAATCCATTTCTCCGTAGAGAAGCAATTCCTTTTTCCAAAGGAAAAACCCCTGAGGGTGGTGCCAAAAGCAGAAAGTGACAGCAAAGTCCAAGAGGTGAGAAGACAAACAAGCACACTTGCCAGCAGGAGGGCAGGAGCAGAGGCCCAGAGCAGTGGGAATTCCGTGTGGATGCCACCACTGCACCTGGGAGCCCCACACACTCCCTGTGGAGGATGACAGTAGTGAGGGGAAGCCCATAGAGAATGCTCCAAACAGAACAGCAGGAAAGAGTCCAATATGGACTGTTCCAGAAAGGAAGTTCTACACTAATAACTTTCCCACCAGCCTTATTACCTCCCTTTTCAACTTGCTGCTTTGTAAGCCACGGATGAGGCACTAAAATGGTGCATTTATGGACTTGGTGGTGCTGCATAAGCTTATAACTCAGCAGACTTTATGACTGCAAGCCATTTGTATTGATTTATTTACTTCATTAGTGAGGAGAAGATGTAATTCTGCATTGATGGAGTATCAAATTGAAGGAGGAATAGCTGATGAGGCATTTTAAAATCACATTTCGTAGTCAAGTTTTATAATGGTGCATCCAAAATTAAATACTCAGAGTATAAACAATCTAAATCTAAAGTCAGAAACTTAAATCACTGATCTGGTCTGCAAACTAAAGAGTTATGCAGCTGCTTTACAAAGTCTCACCTCACCTCCCCTACTTGACCAAGTTTTTCAAGATGTGCTAATGTAATTATGAAAACTCTTTAATTACATGAACAACACTGCAAATTTTAGCTCCTGAGCTTTGAAGGTACTTTGTTGATGGAGACTAACAGTTTCCTACAAACATAGCTGGGAAGTCCCTTCCTACCAGCCACTGTACACAACACAGTAAAAAACATTGTGCCTTTTAATCCCAAACCCATTTTGGCATTTTCCTTTGATGCGTGTAGGAATAATTACCATTAAAGCAATAATTTGGCAAGCATGAAACATCACCTTTAAGTGGAAAATTCATCTTCCCAGACTAGGACACGTAAATATTTAATTCTAAGCAGCAAAAGTTAATATAAGAGGTTGGAAAAAGATGAAAGTCTGTGAATAACAATACCCAGCACCTTTCTGTTGGGCACCTCAAAGTAGCATAAGAGGATAAATGTGATGGTGTTCACAGGGGTCTTAGGATGAGGGAAGAGACAAGGATCTGACTCCATGTTTCGGAAAGTTTGACTTATTATTTTATGATATATATTATATTAAAACTATACTAAAAGAATAGAAGAAAGGATTTCATTAGAAGGCTAGCTAAGCTAAGAATAGAAAAACAAGGAATGATAAAGGCTTGTGGCCCAGACTCTCTGTCTGAGCCAGCTGACTGTGATTGGCCATTAATTAGAAACATCCAGCATGGGCCAATCACAGATGCACCTGTTGCATTCCACAGCAGCAGATAATCATTGTTTGCATTTTGTTCCTGAGCCCTCTCAGCTTCTCAAGATGAAAATTCCTGAGGAAAGGATTTTTCATAAAATATATCTGTAACAGATAAAGAAGCATTATTTTCTTGATTTACCTATGAGGAGAGTTGGGTGCAAATTGCTCAAGGCCACAGACAGACAAATGTAACTAAGGAGCAAAGCTGAGGGCCTTCAGTCCCACTCCAGTACCCTGCTATTGTACCACACCTTACCCTGCAAACAACAGAGGCAACCACAGAGAAATGCCCTGTCCTTGATCTCCCCAGCATCACCCTTCCTCTGCTGGCTCTCTACAGATCTCATCCCACCTACCTACCCCTTTTCAGCTCACTCAGCCATCTGGCAACGTTGTCATCTTATTGCAAATCTCCCATACCTTCTTGGTGATTTCTCATGGGCAGCTCCTCACTGTACTGACTCCTTCACAGCACAGCCAACAAACTCCAGCACTCTCCTCACCCAGCTAACCCACTCTTTTATAGCACTCATCCTCATTGGACCCAGCTGTGGCCTGTTAAGGGCAGGCCTGCTCCTAATCTTCGGTAATTAGTGCAGCTGCAACTCCTCAGGGGTGAGCACTATCTTTATTTTCTTACATTCTATCCCCGTACCCAGGCAGCAGTGCCAGGACATCCCCATGGCTGCAGCCTCCACCAGGCAACAGCACTGTGGCAGGAGATCTCCTGAGAGACTGAGCTTCTCAGGAGGGCTGAGTCAGCCCCACCACTCCCTCCTGGAGATCCAGGAATGGACACCACAAAACATGATGTCAGCACTCAGAGAAAATAATCTGTCACACCAACCTAATGCAGCCTGAATCTTTAATGGGGTATTGATTTCGCTAATGTTCCTCCATGCTGCCATCTGGAAGAAAAATACTTCTTTGTTACTCAGGGTCATGCAGGACAACAACCATCATCATTATGAAGGTTCTGTTTTGCTGCTGGGGTTTTTTGAATTTTGTTGTTGCCTTTTTTTTTTAAGGAGCAAAGATATTTTAAATCCTGCATTCAAAGGCTATCACTAATAGTACTGGCTAAGAAGATAGCTGGTCATGCCCAATTCCAGTCATTTGCACTTCCATCATCAAAGGAAAAGACATCTCCACATGTAAGGCATGGCATGTCCTAAGAAGGAGGGCAAGGAAGGCTGGCAGAGCTGCAGGAGTTACAGAACAAGGTGCTAAAATACTAAATCAATATTTCAGTTCTCACTTCAAAGGCTCTTGTGGTCAGAATATTTGTTCTTTTCTTCCATCTCTTCTCACTATGCAAGTTAAATATTATTTTTTTCCATCAAATGGCTAGTCTTACATTTTAAGCTTGCCCAATTTAAATATGCTGAACATTTACCACTTTCCACTGATTTGGGGAGAGGTGAGTTATTTCTGTCACCACACTGCAGACCCAGGAAACTCAGAACTAACTGCAGAGATCCAGCAAATTCTGATGGCAGAAGGTTTTGCTACTAAACTCCTTCAGCAAAACCCAAACCTTTCTCTTTCCAATCCCCTGTGGGACCAGGACAAATTTTATTACAATTCCTTTCCCTCCCTCCAATCACAGACAACTCTCAGCCACCTTCTACCATCATTATTAAACAGAAGTGTTTCTAATAAGGAAAAACTTTTTTTGGATGCAATCCTATCAGGTATCTAAAGAACTGTATTTTGCCTAGGTCTTAAAAACAGCAGCATTTGTGGTTATTCATCTTTGCCTTTTATGCTGTAAGTGCAGACAAATTAGTTCATTATTCATCTGTTTTCTGCTAAATCCCATCCATGTCATTATGATGTATTTGGGGCTGTTCCCTCCTTCCTTCCCCACATTTGATACCCCTCTCATTGACCTTCTCAGCAAGCAGCAGAGGCCATAGCAGGCTTGGAGCTATAACAAGGCACCCATGCTCCACCTGCCTCTTTTTCTGAAATCCAGAGCAGGATCCCACTTAAACTGGGACAACTACTCCTTTAAGTGCTGGGAAAAATCTTCATCTGGCAGACAGCTGTGATAACTCCTGTCAGTGAATAAATTATGAAATGCCTCTCAGAAAAGTGTTATAACTATAGTTAGAACATACAAGATGACTCAATGCTGAAAAATGATACACCCATCTGTCAGAGTCAAAAAGCCAGGAAACTTCATTTAGAAATCATGCAACTTTTCTCTCCTGCCAAATCTCTTCTAAAATTGTAACCTGTCTTGTTCTACAGCTCAGAACACTATCTTTGGATGATGCCTCACTACAAATTCAGATTACTTTGTTTCTTTCTGCTTTACCTGGCTGCAAACATGTAAAAGCCTGGGGGATAAAAGTAATTATTAGTCAGCAGTAGAGGGACTTCTGCCAGATGGCCAAAATGAAGGATGCAGTGGGTTAAACACATTTCACCTCTGAGGAAAGTTAACTATGTTACTGCTCTTCTACTACTACTTCTGTGTACTTAAAAAAATTATGGCATTCATAAGCAGTCCTATTTTCTTCAGAAATGCATGCAGAAAAATAATTTTGAAGAATAATGATCAGGTACAGTTAAATTTTAACATGTTCTCACAGAGGACATGGATTTTTGGCTAACCATAGGGAAGTTTTGGAGGGTTTTTTTGCTTGTTTTTAAAGGTAGCAAATGCTCTTAAGCAAAGAAATCCTTATGGACATCAAAGTCTCATTGCTCCCAAGAGTTCCTGCTGTAAAAGTATTGATATTGATACAGTAAACCTTAGGAAAGACTTCAAAAATAGCTACTTTGCTGTTTAAATGCTATCCAAATAGTTACATTATCACTGAACTGAAGATGCATTTGAAAAAGGTTTATGCTGCAAGCATAAGACCTGCAGTCTTAGGTATGACAACCACAGATCTTCTGTGACTTTATTGAACCATTTTACTCTTTTTTTTCTCCCTTAGAAGAAACATTTAAATCTCAAAAACATCCTAATATTCACCAAGTACCATCTCTGCTTCCAGGATCTGTGGTGACCTGAGAACAGTTTAGTGCTTTGATTTGGGCTGGGTTTTGTCACAGCTGTGCAGGAGGCAGCACCAGTGAGTCCTCAGATGCCCTCCACCTCTCCATTTTCATTAGACCAGTCAGATTTGCTCCTCCTTTGTATCACAACTCAAGTGTTTCAGAGTCCATTTCTTTTTCACTGAAGTGAGCACAGAAAAAGAAAAATAATTGGAATATTTTGTACAAAGGATTGTCTGGGTCATGAGAGCAGCACACCTAGATGAAAATAAAGTCACTTATGAAAGAGAACCTTTTTTCAAGAAGATTCTATAAACAAATTCAATCCTTCATGATTAATGAAGCTGAGTCACAGTGTTTCTCTAGTAAAGGAAGTTTAAGTCTAACTTAAAAAATAATAAAAAAAAAATCCCTCTACTGCAGTACCAGCCTTCACTCCTGCTTCTTAATTCCTCAGAGCTTCCATTGCTTCCAACCTTTCAAGGGATCAGCTAGTTGCTGCCACACTGTACTTAGATTTTTTTCCCCATTTTACATGCACCCAGACTAATAATTTTTTTTTAAAAATCACAATTTCAAGGGGAAGCAAAAAGCAAAACCTGAAAACGTTTCTAGCAGTTTCACAGGACAACCTAAAAGGAGCAAGAGAGCTTGGATAGGCAGAAATGTCAGCAGTGTAATTCAATCAAGATGTACTTTGCAGCACAAGTAAAGTGTTTAAGGGCACCTTGCAGTAGTAAAGGAAAGCATGAGTTTATGGAAAGGGAAAAGTCTCCCTCACATTCCAGCTCAACAATGTAAAGAGCTCCACAGACCTTTGCCATGGGTAGAGTTGATAAAAGAAATTGAATTAGCCATGTTAGCTCAATTAAACATACACAGAATTAGGCTAGAAGAAGTAGTGAAAAACCACTAGTGAAAAAGCTGATTATATGTCAAGCATTAGCTACTAAGAACATTAACATCATGAATTACTATAATGATTATTTTAAATCTGGACAATTAATATTTCCTTCTGTAGGTCTCCATTACTGGCACTACCTTTAAGTAAATGCTATCGCCATTTACACATTACTTTGAAAGTTCTGCTTTTGAAGAGATACATATTATTTTGATTATGGTGATGAATTTAGTTCAAAAATAGGGTTTTTAACATGTCCATTTTGCACATACATACCCTGGTAACAGGCCACTTTCCAGCACCTAAATTCCCATGTGCCATATGAGCAGGATCAAACTTCTACCACATGTTTGAGGGATGACAACTTGCTTTTCAATGCTGTACTGGAAAACACTTTGCTATAAAAACAGTATTTCATACAGCACCATTCCTAATGAGCTGCTGGCAATATTTGCATTATTTAATGCAAATTATTTAATGCTAAGCACTATGAGGTTCAGCAAATCATGCAACTTTGGGAGGAGGGGGCTGACAGCTGGTCTGTGAGCCAAATTAGCAGAAGATGAGGTAGATAAAACTTCATGTTTACCACTGAAAGGAAGAAGACAAGGTCATTCACATGGGAACCAAGAGAACAGAGATAAGCAAGGGATATTTGCAGTTAGGGAAACAAAACTAACTCATGCCTTCAGGATTTTTGTAAATGCTTGCCCAATACGTTCATGGAGATTGCTTTGTACCAATGAATACAATGAGTTTTTTATTGACCAATGATTTAATTGCACACTTTGTCAAGAAACACATTTAGGTAAGGAATGTATAAAAAAGGAGAAGAGGCAGCAATAAAAAAGCCTTTGCTACGTTGCTCAGTGTGTCATTTCTGTCCCTCTTGACTATGACACAACTTTTCTTTAAGCTCACCACTGAGCTCCCATTACCCAGTACCCATCCTCAGATGAGCTTCTCTGCTTCCCAGCCACTTCACTGTCACTCACATATGTCATGAAAAATCCTTTTGCTGGGATCTTTTCTCCTGAGAAGCTTCAGCTTCTCCATGTTCTGCTACTTTGAAATGTGATTTGGAGAACTGTTTACCCAGCATGTGAATTGTTTTTACTTGATGACCAATGACAGCCACCTGTGTCGAGGCTGTAAGCAGTCACAAGATTTTATTATTGATTCCTTTCTTTGCTACCTTTCTGATGTCTCCTTTCTCTAGTGTAGTTTTAATATATCTTTTTTTTTAAATAATACATATTATAAAATAATAAATCAGCCTTCTGAAACATGGAGTGAAGATTCTCATCTCTTCCCTCATCCTGGGGACCCTCAAACACCTCCACACCTCACTCTCTGGGAGATGCACATTTCACGCCCTCATCCTCCCTGCAGCTGATATTCTGGGGCACCCAGAGTTACCCCAGGGCAGTGGGGAACACTGACCGATTCTGTATGAAGTAAAGGGCCTGTCTCTTCCTATATTTCCTGGTGCCAGCATTATTCTTCTGTTCTGCTCTGCAAACATCCAAAATAGAAATAATTTAAAGAGTCCAGCTCTTTAAACGGTTGCTAGGTCACATTCTCAAAGAAAGGGCATAAAAGATTTCTCATAAAAGATTTCTAAAGAAGTTTTTCTGAAGCTTCTGAACCCTGTGGCAATACAGACAAAGTGTTTGCAACCTAACCAAAAAATTACTTCTTTTAAAACTCCCATTGTAAAACTTCTTGTCATTAATTATAATGTGGGGGTTTTTAGCCATGTTTTAGAGATATTATTTGCTAATGTAAGCTAAGCCAGTAGCCAGCAGGTTCACATAGATTAAAGAAACCCTGCTTGTTATTTCATACTAGTTTTCAAAAATCAAAGCCATTTTGATTGAATAAATACAACTTTTGAGCAAAGATTGTGTTTGCACTTTCCACAAGCAGGCCAAGGGGTTCAGCTTAACAGAATAAGCCAAGCTCAAGCTGCTTCCATGAAGACCCTTCCCTGGTCCTGCTCCTTCTCTTCCCCCTGCCTCCCACAGCCCCAACGTCAGTGGGATGCATGGAACTGTGCTGACTGTCAGATCAGGGATTCCAAAAAGCCAACTTAGTACACAACTCAAAAAAACCCAAAAGAAAGAAGACTTAAATTCCCTTTTCAGTCACCAATGATCCTGTCTACTGTTTGCTGAGGCCAAATAAGCTGGATGCAGAGCCCTACCTGCTTTATCTATAAAAAAGCAGAGCTCTCCCCTGCTTCTTTCAAGGCAGCAGCTCTAAAAGTAGCCCTAGAAATGTAAGGGATGGCAAGAGGATTTGTTGGCAATTACTACTGTAAACCACAAGGTCTACAGAACAGCAGTGTAATTCAAGGTATTTGTCATACATTCCCTTGTTTTCTGTTTTCAGTGAGGTATGAAAGGCTGTACAAGCCAGGCAAGAGCCCCCTTTTGCTCTCCAACAGCCAGCAACAGCAGAGCCCCAGGGAATCTGCTCATGAAGAGGCAAAGCAGGCAGCACCAGGTCCTCAGAACACACTCTAGCTCTGAGCCAGAAATACCCTTTCCCTATTTAACAGCCTTCAGTAGATGTTCCTGAAACCAATTCTGTCACTGTGTGAAGCAGTGCAGAGGGCCATGTGACAGCTACACAGCCCAACTACCCTGTGCAGTGCAGAAAAGCCTTTCTTCCCTGAGCTTCAAACCTGCAGCCAAGCAGCTACACTGGATGCTGCCAGTCCTGCGCTGGAGAGCACAGCAGCACCCACTCCCCAGGCATCCCCTGCCTGGCAGCCACAGACCTCCATCACATCTGTCACTGCAGCTCCTGTCCAGCCTGGGACAGGAATTTCCAGAAAAATTGTACTGTAGTTCATCCTGGGACTTTCAGGAGCCATTCTTTGCTTTAATCTCCCCTGTTGCTCATGTCCACATCTCCTCCAGTTAGACTGTGTCATTTTAGAGATGACCACCCTTGATTTCAGCTTTGAGGTGGGGTTTTGCCCACTAGTGAGAGGCTGTTTTCATAGGAATGTCTCTTACAATCTTAAGGCATTACTGCTGAAGGTAAACTGGCAGTTTAATCAATACATTGATTTTCCTGTGACCTTCTGCTGCCCAGTTGCTCAGCCTCATAAAGCCTGTCTGCAATTTCTCAGACAGGTCCCATCTGACTGCCCTGCATGCTTGGGTATCATCAGCAGCTCTTTCACTTCACTGTTCCCTGTCTTTTCCAAGTTACCCATCAATACATCGAGCTGCACACGCTCCAGCACAGACCTCTGCAGCCCTTCACTGGGGCTTGATTTCCACCAGGAGATTTGCCCATTTTACTGATACCTACATTCTGTCTTTCTTCATCCATTATTAATTCATTTGAAGATTTACCTTGTTGGTTCATTGTAATGTTGGGGGTTTTTTAATTTTTTATTTTTATGAAGTGTGGTGGGTGATTTTGTGAACTACCTATGGAAAATCCCAATATATTACCTCAGCTGACAGTTACCTTTGTTCACATGTGCACCACATGCTTCAAAGAACTCCAATAAATAAATAGGGCAAGCCTTGCTGTTGCAAAAGCCATACTGACTATTCTGCCATCTATTATGTTCACCCAAAGGTGAATTCTGTAATTAAAAGTAAACTCTATCTCCCAGATAAGAACAATAGCCTTTCTGGGCTCCCTGGAAACTGCCTCCCTCTTGCCCTTTACCATCCTTTCAGTCTTCTGAAAGTGCAAAATCATATTAAATGAATCATATTAAAGTGAGCAGCTACATATCACAAGTCATTTTTTCTGTCCTTCAAGGCACACCACACTAAAGTGATGACATGTCATAATCTATTTTAGTTATGTTATTCCTCCAGTCACCTTTTCTACAGGCATCAAGTCAAATCCTTTGGTACCTGCCTCCCTCACATAGGGGAGATTTCAGGGCATTTAAAACTCCCACATTCTCCACTGGGATGGCAAAAAGGATAAAATAATTTGTTTTTACTGTTGTAACTTACTTCTTTGGATCTGTTTGAAAAAACAACAGATATGCACATCACAGAAAAGGGTCTGTTAGATAAAGTATTTTCCTTGGAGGCTCCTGCTCTGTCTTTAAACCACTACAAAGATTTGACCCTTAACTACTCTTTCAGTATTTGTTTAGAAAAACCAAAACAACCAACCAAAAAACAAACACCACTAACCAAAAATCAACCCCCCACAGCAAATATTCTCCTTTTCTGCTCTCTCAGAGTTGTCTTCACCTTCTGGTGGGGAGTCTTCTCACTTCTGTTGCCCCTGCAGAGATGCTGAATTTATGCACCCTGTAGCTGCTACCACAGGGCAGCTTTACTGTGACATTTTGAAATTGCTCTGCATGCTCAGGAACCAGATGCTGCCTCTCCCCTTTCAAATCCCCTCCCTAGTTCATCTGTGCAGCTGCCACTGACAGTGTTTAAAGCCTATTTGCAGCATCTCATTCCAATATGACACAGCTGTTGTGCCCCAACCCTTCACAGTCTCCCACATTTTCCTCCACAGCACTAATGGTAATAACACAATCCTATTACCAAGTTTTTTCTTTTCTGTGCCAGAACTCACTGGGATTTTTTTCTGTTACCTATAGCAGGCTGCTGATCTGATTTGACTTTAAACTTCAAAATACAGCACAGCTTCTCTGCCAGCTCAACCTACTCCAGCTCTCTCTGTACTTTGACATGGCATTATCCCAGCATTTGTCACCCTCCTGCTACATTTAAGATGCATTTTATATCAGTATCCTCTTTTAAGGAAAAGCATTTAGTTGTGCATTTTAGTACTTTTTTTGCCGGGATTAATGCAGAAATGTATCAAAATAAGTTGATTTTGTTTGCCTCTGTGCATGTTTAAGTAGCACTTCATTGGGTTCCATCCTTCCCTTCTGTTTCCTACCTAGTTCCTGATAAGGGACAACACAGGAGCTACACAGAGCAGGGCTGAGGGTTTGCTTCCAGAACCTCTGGATTCACTGTACCATGAATACAGGCAAGATGCCTTTACCACTGAGTGCTCCTCTTCCCTTCCCAGGAACCTGTCCAAACACCTTGTCATGCCCACCACCACCCCCATGCCCAACAAGCACCTCACCAGGCAGTCCTTACTTGAGTAACACAAGCTGGCTTTAATATTTTCCCTTTAATTTAATATTTCCTCCTACTTCCAAAAGCCTGGGAATACATTTTCAGTGCAATGGCACATGTTACAATGAGAAGAGCTCAGGATTACACTCAACTGCCTCACCACCAAGTCACTACCTTCCTGCTGCTTTAGAGATAGGACTGGCATCCCTCAGCCTGAATTGTTCCTAAATGAGTTTCTCTGCTTCCTTTCCCCTTCCCTCAGGAACACCAGCACTGCTGACCAAAAGCAAGCTCCCCCCAGAAGCAGCAGTGTCAGTGAGTCCCTCCATTCCCCAGAATTCCTTCACATCAGCCACCCTTGGCTTAGGAGAGCTTTGGCTCCCACAGCCCTGAGCTGCTCTGAGCAGCAAAGATAAACCATGTTTTGCAAAGTCAGAGCAGGAAATTGAGAAGCACAAACATGAAAGTGATTAAATATCCCTACTTCTGCCTGGCAGCAGAGACTCCTAAATCCCCAATGACACCCTACACTGAACCTTTCATAAAAATTACAGTGGCATTCCATCGTTGTGAACAACATAAAACCACCCTAAAAGCACACAGCAACACATCCTCTGCACATCATTCAGGGCAGCAATGTACAGACAAGGTGCTGTGAGAGAAGCCACAACTCTCCACTGGCACCAAAATTTGGAGGAATAGGGATGGGAGTGGACTTTGCTGCCACTGGACTTCTTCCACCACAACACTGGCTCTGCAATGGTGGCACCATGAAACAAAGAATCACCTGTATGTAAATCCTTTTGGGGGGCAGGAGGAAAGCCCAGGTACCAAGAGTAGAAAGTGAATGTAAAGGAATCTTTGAAAGCAGTTCTTACTGACATTTACAAATAACTCAATTATTCATGCTACTGAGTGCAGGAAGAGGTGCTGACACAGGTGATTGCTTGGATGAGACATTTTCCAGTCTCCACTGAACCTCTGCTTTTAGATCCATGCAAGAGGCCTCACCCTTGGATAGATGGTACACGAAATGATTACTTATCTATTCTATATCTAAATTGCTTAAATTTTTTTCACTCCTCCATGACTCTTGTGTGCTTATCTGATAAAAAGAGCAGATTGCCAGTTGTTAGAGAGCTCTTTAGTTCATCTCTGATCCTCAGTAACATCCCTCCAGGTACCAGCAGACACATGAATTCTGAAGGAGAAGTTTCCTTATTGATTTATCCCAGACCTCTGATCCAATAAGCCATTTATCACTGCCAAAAGGACAGGACAAATACATTTAACATGATGTGTTAAACACAAAGGCTATAAAATGATGGAACCTCATTTTCCAAGAGGCCTCTGCTCAACCTAAGAAATGTGGAAGCATAAGCTGCACCTTTATGACAGCCATACTACAGTTGCACCTATCACTTCTCCATACAGGAAGAAGTTACAGGCACAGTACCAAAAATTTATTAAAAAAAAAAAAAAAGGGTTAAAGGCTCTTGGTAATGTGCTTCCAGTGTTGACATAAAGCCATTTTTTCTGAGGTATACAGCTCTTTTGCAGGTGGCTGTGATACCCTTAGAAAGCCTAGGAATAGACCTAGTGACAAATCTGGAATGTCACAAATTGTGTGTATTTGTGGGAGAAATGTAAACTAAAGGAATTTTAAGATATCTCTAAAGAAAAAAAAACCAAACCAGAATACTAAAAAAACCACACCCAGAACACAAACTATGCTTTGCTCTCTGCCCAGTCTTTATCATATACTTGTAAGCAAGAATGTTTTATCCTAGAAGCCCATTTTAAAAAGTCCCTATTCAGACAAATCATGGGGTTCCCCAATTAACTACATGTCTAAGCATAACATTATCCAATTCATCTATGGACATGACAAAAAGTGCAACAAATCAAAAACTCTGAGACTTCCTAGGTATATTAGAATATTCAATTTTATTAAATGAATGCAATTTAATAAATTCACCTATTCTTATAAAGATATTACATGGATTTCAGGTAACATCAAATTCAAGGCCACACAAAGGCAGTCTACAGTAAAGACTACAGCACAGCTCCTGATTTTGCCAGAGCACTACAAAATATTGCCAGATGAACCAAGCATCTTCCTTGCCTTGGAAAGCTTCTTTACTTTTCACCATTTGTTCTTCTACTCTTACTAGTTATCACATTTCCTTGTTCACCTCCTTTCTTACAGCCTTACTAACACAACCATTACTTTGAAAACCTACTAGAAGTTCTAAGCTTTTTTCTGCAGCTTGCAAATCCAATAATGCTGCTGTGGTCAGGATATAGAGTGCACACATGGCTAATGCCAGGAGCATAAGCATCCCTCACTGTGGAATTACTTATTTTTTAAGACTACTTATAAAGTTTAGCTTCTTAGTAGGAATTTCTTTGCCACACTTCCTGAAAAACAGAGGAATTATAGGAAGCTGCCTTCAGCTGTTACAATTCTTAAATAAATAATTGAACAGATGCACAAACAGATCACATCACCTGCTGAGTATCAACACTGCAGCAGGATGCTCTGCAATTCAGATTAACATACTTTAGTCTAATCACTATCATAGTCAATTAAAATAATTTGTATTAATGTATTTGATTTGCCATCCTCAATCCTGCAGGACAAACTTATATAAAGGTTCAATTATACTGCACAACTCCTCAGATACAAACATTGACTCAGTCTGGGGCTAGGACTGGATCCAGCTGCACCCAGGCAGCTCTGTGAGGAGGAGGTGTTGGGAAAGAAGAGGGTCCTTCTGCACCTCATGAGGAACTTGTGAAGTTTCCACTCTGCTTGCCACACATCCATCCCCCAAAAAAGCTTTTGGGGTTCCACACCCAGCTGCATTGAATGCAAACCATCAAACCTCAGCCAGTTTGGAACAAGCCCTCTGTCCCTGACACAAAATTACCCAATTCCATCTTAACTGGAAAAAAACCACAACCACTTTCAAGAAGACAGGGAATAAGAAGCAGAGAAAATTGTGCCATGGAAGGGTTTTTTGGCTGGTAACACAGAAAGTAGTGCATTTGGGAAAGTCAATGCCCAACTAAAAGTATATTAGGTCTGCCAAATCACAATACAAAGCTTTAATTATTGTTTACAAATATTTTTTGCCCTTCAAATGCTGTAAAGGTCACTTCACAATAACCCAAACATGCACAACTTGGATGGATTAGTCACAGCAGTATGCTTCAGATTTAGCATTAATTAGATTCTCCCTCTTAGTTGCTCATCATGTTTTCTGTCTTTTCGTTTAAAAGTTGCTCATCATATTTTCTGTCTTTTAGTTTAAAGGTGTACATCAAACCTTGAAATTCAAACTCCCAAATATTGCAGATATTCCTATTTAAACAGTAAACTAAATCCCACCCCCAAGGTTCCTGGCTTGCTCTTTTCTGATGGACAGGTATTCCATATTCCAGTTCAGAGAAGCAAAATCACTTATCCAAGAGGAGCAAAGTGCAGATCAACAATTCAAGAATTGTTTCATCAGTTTATTTTATAGCCACAACAACAACAATTTACTCGTTGAAAAGCACATTATATTAAGAATTATGGAAGAAGGAGCCATAAATGAGTTTTTTAAAGGCTCAATGTCTCAGGGCATTTGGAAGGAGGAGCTGGGAAAAACCTCAGGAAGTTTTATTGATTGTTACTAGCTGGATCACTGCAACACAAAAGCTCTTGCTATGGTAGATACTCTTTAAAAATACTAAGATACAAAGCATCTCGTGTTTCATTATGAATTATCAAAAGATATAGGCTGACAGAGAGAATAAAGCAACAAT
The DNA here is from genome assembly GCF_028018845.1 of Melospiza georgiana. Classification (NCBI taxonomy): domain Eukaryota; kingdom Metazoa; phylum Chordata; class Aves; order Passeriformes; family Passerellidae; genus Melospiza; species Melospiza georgiana. The sequence goes on along the minus strand of NC_080433.1, from coordinate 17,280,651 downwards.
ATTACATCCAAGCAGGATCATGAAATGTGTTTAAAATCAAAAAGTTTTCTGACCACTGAAGCCGACAATTCTCCTTACTGCATAGAACAATACCCAATTTCAGACAGGCTGTTTCCTGACCATGAAAGTGCCCAAGAGCAAACCTGCTCTGCAAGAGCTGAGGTTTAACTATGGACAGAACAATCAGAGTGGAAACATCTTGATGTAGCAATTCCTGGACATTTCTACGAGATTTTTCCAAAAGGCAGAGGTTTCCCTGACAGCCAGCATTCTCAAAGATGCATTTTCTAAATTAATTCACTGACTGAGCTCTATCTTCCCCCTCTCTGTCCTTTCAGCAAGGTTTGCAGGCTAAGAGCACAAAGGCAGTAAAAGCACTAAGCAATCAAAATCCTTTTTAGAGCTAACAAGCATTACCAGAGACCCTCAGAGCCTTCAGAACTGCTGAGTTCAGCTGAAGGTGGTTCAGCAGGGTTTATTTTGGCACAGCTGAGATTGCTGTGGAGCAGACTGAGCTGAAGAAGGCCACAGGAGCAGCTCAGACACACTCCAGCACCTCCTCTGCAGCACCAGGCTCATCCAGGCACCACACACAAGGAAACCCCAGCTCAGGAGGAGATCACACAATGCAAGTGTCTGGAGTTTTCCAGAGAACACAGGGGCTGTGCTGCCGGTGGCATTCTGAGGTTCTCCAGCTGTTCTCTCCCTTTACAGGTGTTATTTACAGGTAACAGCCCTAGGACAGGACTTGGAGGCAGAGAACCAAATTTCATACAGCTTTTTGCACTAGAGCTTTTAAATTTACAATTACAATCCTTGTGAACAACTCCAACACGATTTAAAAATACACTGTGGATAAGATTGGGATCAAATTTTCAGCTCAACCTTCAGAATACAAGACCTGGTTTCCTTTTTCCAAAACCCTTATCAGAAAATTCCTGCAGCAATCAGGTGTTACTTCCAAACAACTTGGATTTCACCTCCAGATTAGCCTGGAAGATACAGGTGTTAACAACTGTGGGTACAAATCATCATTATCTATCCCCCAGATCAGATACACAACAAAGCATCTTAGAGGGTGACTAGAATGCAAACTATCTAGTATAACAGATGAGATATAATTTGTGGAGGGTATAAATTAGTAGTGAGGATGAGCCATTAATTTCTGATATTGCTTAAAATTCTCCTAAAATATCACACAGTAAAGAACTCCTTATCGTAATGTCTGATGCTGGAAAGTTATCCAGCACTGTGGAAGAGCCAAAACTACTGAACAACAAGCTACAGAAAACCACAGCTAATTAAGATGCTTCCTCTCTAGCCTGTGCTTCCCATTCAACCCTCCCAAAAGCATTGATCCCCAGAAATAATATTTCCCATCACTTCAAGGTACTCATTCTTGACTCTCTGTGCATCTGTCTCATGAGGTCTTGGCACACTTGTCCCTTAGCCTCTTATTTGGGAATGAGCAGCAAGTGCACACATCACCCATGCTGCCACAAGCATTCCTTTTTTTGCACTGAGGTAAAAACCAGAAAGCAAGAAGCTTTGCCTCTTCAGGGGGCTTTAGTGCAGAGAGCCAGGCTAGGAAGCAACAGCCCTTGCTCCCAGCCACCCTCCTCCAGGCTCGTGGGGGCTCTGTCCCCAGACCCCATTTCTCCCTTCTGGGATCTGGATATCAACAAATTCCAACAGACACTCCCTGCTGTTTCCCTCTGCCTCCATAAGGGCAGACAATTGGTTACAGCAGCAGCAACTGCTCTGATGAACACTGGGATTTTACTGTCATCCTTTGTGACCAAACATTCACTGGCATAACTACTTCTGGCAGAGTTTTAGAGATTGATAGGTCAAACCTTTAAATAGCTGAGCCCCCAAGATATTTACAAGTGCCCAAGTCTGCTGCTGCAAACAAGTACTTGCAGATATATCCTGGCTGTATCTTCAAGGCTCAGGCTTAAGAAGTTGTGTTTTGTCATTAAAACCAGGCTAAAGACTCAGTTTAAAAGTAATAAATGAAAAAAACCTTCACTACTGCAAGATGGGGAATATGTAAATTTTTTTTCTTAAGAAAGGATGTTGTTTGATGTTTGATTGTTGCATACTTTCAAGCCTGATCAACAAGAATGGAGATCTAATCCATGAAACAGCAGCTAACAAGCAAGCTCTAAGTGACTTCCAAGTGTGAGAAAAACAAATTACTTGTTTGAAGACTTGCCTTGGTACAGTTCAGGCTTGATATGCTTCAGTGCTCTCAGGCCTAGGGGTAGGTTAGCAAACCTTGGGAAGAAGGATGCCCACTGATAGCAGACAGGAAGAATGCAGAATTTATGGGCCACAACGTCTTCAGGCAGAATTCTCAAGATAAGGAAGAAATTGATAAACCCAAGAAAGCAATTGTCCTGAAATCAGCTTCAACTGGATAAAAGGTAATTCCAGCAGGGGGAGATTGGGACCACCAACTCAAGGGGAGTAAAAGACTGAGCATGTGGACTAACCAGCATGAGAAGCAAGAGAATCATTAACTGATAAAAGACTCTTCATTGGCTACAAGTTACATAGCTCTCCTAATAATTACTGGGTTTTCCTTGCTAAAATGCAGAAGTAGTAAAACATGTTGATAACTGATGTGCTTCATTTGTGGAATTCCACCAAGCACCTTGAATTGCACAACTCTGAAATAAATAATCCATGTTTCTCTCCAGTGTGTAATTATTGGCTTGTTCCACACCACAGAAAAATCAGATTTTTGCAGACAGCACCATCACTTAAGACTTTAAACACTTTTGATAGTATCCTTAATTTTAAACAAACGTTATTTTCCCACTTGTCAATCAGAAGTCACATCCCAGTATCTACTGCCTAAGAACTAATTACTAATTAAGTTCCATAAGGTTTTTTATTCCTTCTTATGTGGATAAAGACACTGGAAATAGTGAAGAAAAAATCAAGTATTCTGATAGACATGCACCAAAATCTCATTATTTCCCAAAATGACAGGAATAAAGTGAATTTTACACATGGATTTATATAAGGACTTATGAGCTTCAGAAGTCTGCTGACTCCTCATTGGTATTCCAGCAATGCTGCATTGTCTGAAGACAGAAATACTAACACTTCAAGATAGCAGCAGAAAATAATGTTGACATTTCAGCATGGTAAACAAGATTCAGCTGGACAATGTGGTTTGCATACATTCATCATCCTCCTTCAAGCAACTCATCCACCAGATTGAGTCTAAATGGCTTAAACAAGTGGATACACAAATACTTTTTGGTAAACAATGCAGTCATTGCTGAACTCTCCTTCTTTCCACAAGCCAGCCTGTAAAAAAGCAGAAGGCACGTGCTTCATGGAACATGAGCTGCTGCCATGAGACAGAAGCTGCTTTTTTTCCTTCATGTAACCCTGTGACTGGCTCAGCAGCATCACAGGACCAGAGTGACTGCTCTGTTCCAGACTACAGCTTGGATCTGCTCTGCAGTGTTATGGAGCCATCCCTTTGTCTGGCAAAGGCCTGCTCAAAGTGTGGGAAGCAAGGAGTCATCACTGAGGACTCCAGTGCCAGCAGGAAGCCACCACCACCATTCTGGTTAATTCTAAAGAGCTTGCTTAGGGTAGGGCTCCTTTCCAGAAACATCTCAGCAAGAGAGAGCTGGAGGGGGCTGGAACAAAACTGGAAGCATTTTCAGGAAATCAGCTGTTTGGATGATGAGCAAAGAGATCCAGGCAGAGCTAGTTAATTATGTAGGAAAAACAAAAATAGAAAACTACTGCCAGGGTAGGCTGCCATAGCTGCTTTACCTTTCTCCTTTTCCTCATGCAGACACACAGAACCACTGGCTCCAGCACCACACAACATCTGCTGTTTGATTAAAGGAGCTGTAAGCAGATTTGTTCTCCCACCTCCCATGAATTCAGGCATTCCTCCAGTATCATTTGCATGGCTACAGATAGAAAGGGGGTCCTTCCACAGAGGAGATAGGAGAGAGCAACAGTCTTGGGGAGGAAGTGGAAGAGTGCAGCTATGCTGGAGAAATAAACCATCCTTTGAAAGGTGATCAAGGCAGAATAAGCTACAATGAGGGATGAGATTTAACAGGCAGGGATTGATTCCACACATTCTTTTCTTCATCTCTTTCATATCTTGCTGGAAGGAAAAATAATATTTCAAAGAACAGCTGTTACAGATTCTGCCTTATCCATAAGAAATCTGAAGCACTCAATTCCCATTACGATCCATTAAGGCAGTGTCTGACTGGAGATGTACTCATTAGAGCCCATTTCCTCTGCCTGGATGCATGAGGATTTCCAGCACAGAAATGATACAATATCACCCACACACAAAAAAGAGCATCTTGATCATCTGTCTTGATTAAAGAAAAAAATAATGAGCTAGTTAAAGGATTTATCACTCAGCCCTGTTATCTTTCACACCACCCTTCAAAACAGAGTCACTGCACAGCCTCACAGACCTGAGTCTTTCCTGGTGCTGACAAAGACTCTCACCTAAATGATGATGGCATGGTCCTCAGGGGCTAAAAGCTTTGAGTTCAGCCAAAGCCTGAAGAAGGAAGGTCTGGAGTTATGTACAAACCTGCTTATTTAGGTGCTGCCACCACCACCACACCTATGTGTGATTCTCTCCTTCCATAATACCAAAATCTCCACTTGCTCTGCAGACTCTTTTTTTATTAACTTACAGTATACAATCTGGCATGCAGCTGCTTTAATACTTTATTTTTATAACAGTTTATAGTCTGCCTCAAGTACATCCACCACAGATTTCAATAAAAGCCTACCTTTAAGCAGATAAACAGTCCCAACAGAAGAGCTTGAAGCTCTTTGTGGAGGTTTTGGCAACGCTACTGAATTCATTTGGTCAAAGCAGGGTTGCAAGAATAAGCTCATAGTAGTTCTGCCTAACAAGTATTTATAACATCAGCCTTGCTGATACAAACCTGGCAAATAATCAAGTCCTGTACTTAACTGCATAGTGGATTGTTTAATAAGCAACATATGTCTCCATAAAAGAAAATTGAAAGGAAAAATAATTATAAACAAAAACATTGGAACTGCAGAAGAAAAAAATATAAAACTGTAATCACATGGTGCAGTGTTATCACTCTAATAGACTGTGCAATGCTATTAGTCATTGAAATAACCATGTTATTTTAAGAGCACTACAGAAAGCTGTTTGTTACTACTGGCAAACCATTCCATCTCCTAAAATAAAAACCAAATTAAAATATTCTGAAGTTTTAAACCAGCCAAGGTGAAACCCCTTTTTGCTGCAGCTGAACCAAACAAAAACAGCAAATGTGCTACTTCCATTTGAGATAATCTCAACTGAAGAAGCTAATGCACCTCTTGTTTGTCACAACAAAGTAGTTACAAATATATCAAGGTTTGAGTGGTCAGTGAAGTCCTTTGAAGCTTTGTGGTACATCAAACCTCACCACCAAAACTCACATACACAAAGAGTACTGTTCCAGTCAACATTTTTTTTTTATATTAATGTATGTATGCAGCCTTCACCTGTAAAAGATATTTTAGAAACAATGGACACATTAAGATCTACTGGTGCAAAAAGGTGTACCCTGGGTCACCTGCATTTAATCTCCAGGACATCAGGGAGCAGCCAAAATGTAGAGAAATAGCAGCACTTGGATTGCCAACTGATCAACACATCACACCAGAAACCAGTAACTAATTAGTTTCCAATTAGATTGTTTACATCCTTACTGAAGCAAAACAATTGCAATATTTTATCTTGTTTTAGCAAATAACCACCTACAGGCTATACAGAGCAGTGTTCCAGTTAACACGCTGTGCTTAAATTAATGACAGATTTGAATGCTAGGTTTAAAAAAACAAACAAAAAAAATCCCACAAAAAATACCCACAAGACAACATATTTATGTGATTTAAATTATGGTCTGATTGCAAAGCTCATTAGCTACAGAGCTCAAAACATACCAGGGTTTCCACACATTTGTGTTAAATTTGTTAACACACATTTGTGTTAACAAATCAGGCAGTTATCTTTAGACTCACAGGCTAAACTGCACCTGCATATAAATTTAATGGCTTGCACTGTCAAAGCTGAGCTATCCCAGTACAGAACTACCAGTACTCAAAGGGGTAAATAATCAGGGGGTTCATAAACCCAGCAGATTTATTCCTCTTTCTACAGCTCAGGCAGGGAAGCAATTGCTCCTGTGCAAACAGTCGCTTGGAAAAGATCTTCCCAAAGGGCTCTTGGCACTTTCCAATTAATTTTTCCATCTCAAGCCCCTTAAAGGAAAATTCCCCTGGAATCTGAGCCAAATTATTCCTGTCATTCCTTTCCAGCTGTGCAGTCCCTTGACAGAAAGCACAATGGAGTTATTATCCCTTCATTATATCCAAATGGGAATTCCATGAATACTGAGCTTGCTGTCCTCTTCTCCAAGTACACTTACACCTTGACTAATGATGGCCACAGGCCTTTTGCCCCAAAACATTGTCTTCTAAACTTACACAAGATTCTTCCTCTCTCTCTTCCTTCTGCATCAGATTGTACAGCACGTTCTTTTATTTGAAAGTTTTCTAAGTAGCAAAATAGATAGTACAAACTTACACATCCCTCTCTGGACAAACTTTTGTGAAAGAGGAGAGATGCCTTGATGAAATTCCTGTGATAGCAAAATAAAATCTACTTTCTGATGACCTGTGAGGTCAGATGATTCTCTGCAGCCCTCCATTTACTTTGTGGGAGAAAACAGTAAGACTAGGAAAAGTGATGCTGGTGATAGGTAAGCAGTGACACTGCAACTAAAGAATCAGTTTGAAAAAGGTTTTTCAACAGAATTCCAACACCTGGGTGCTTACCTGTAAAAATATATTTCTTCTGCTGCTAAATCAAATGCATACTTGAATTTGTTTCCAAATAAAATGTTTTTTTTTTTTCTTTAAGTGAGACTCCTCTCAGCTTCCAGTTTATCCAACATTACAAAAACTACTTCAACAAAATTTAAGTGTTTCCATACAAAAAACCTGAGCCATTAACAGTTTCACCATTGGTTCACAGTCTGAAGAGCCACCCTGGTGAGGCCCCAGGTGGGACACTGCATCCAGCCTAAGACAGACCTGGACCTGCTGGAGCAAATCCAGAGGAGACCACAAAGGTGCTCAGAGGGCTGGAGCAGCTCTGCTATGGAGCCAGGCTGAGAGCTGGGGGTGTTCAGCCTGGAGAAGGGAAGGCTCTGGGGAGATCTCAGAGCACCTTCCTGTTGTGGTGTTGGGTCCCCAGGATGAGTTGAGAGATGAGAATTTGACTCCATGTTCTCAGAAGGCTGATTTATTATTTTATGATATTATATTAAAAGATAATTATATACTAAAACTATAGAGCAAGGATACAGACAGAAGGCTGGAAAAGAATTAATAATAAAAACCTGTGACTGACCAGACACAAATGGACTGGGATTGGCCATTAAGTCAAAACAATTCACACGCTGGGTAAACAACTCCCCAAATCACATTCCAAAGCAGCAAAATAGGGAGAAGCTGAAGCTTCCCAGGAGAAGAAATCCTGGTAAAAATACCACAGTGACACCTTCCAGTGCCTAAAGGAGCTACAAAAGCTGGAGAGGGAATTCTTACAAGGGCCTGGAGTGACAGGACAAGGTTGACTGCTTTCAACAGAAGGGAGGGTTGGATTGGATGCTAGGAAGAAATTCTTTCCTGTGAGGGTGGTGAGGGCTTGGCACAGGTTGACCAGAGAAGCTGTGAATGCCCCATCCCTGGAATTATATTTTAGGCTGTAAAGGGCTTTAAACAACCCAACCCAGTGGGAGTTGGAACTGGGCGATCTCTAAAGTCCCAACCCAAACCATTCTATGATTTCAAGGACATGAATGATCTCCTAGCCCTGTGCAGGGTTTAGACCACTGAGGTGTTACTCACCCTCTGGTAGAACCCTGACAATCACCTGAGTTACCATAACCATTGATCTGAAGTACCCAAGCTGGCTGGGGGTAAAATTAGAGGAAGCTGAAAAGTTAAATTGCACCAAAGGAGTTCAGTGGAAACACAATGCAAGTTGCGCTCCTGCTCATTTCTTCTCAGAAAAAGAGAAAACTGCTGCTTAAGAAAGTGTGATTCAATTATCACCATTTTTACCTTGGCAGGCTTTATTTGAAACAGATATGGTGCCAATGAAAAATGACTTTTGCATCTTAAGAGCACTGAGACATCTGCTCTTCACAACGTTGCTCATTAAAGAGCTGCCAGAACTTCTTTCAACCCTCAGCCCTTCTCTCCTCCTCCTCAGTAAAAGGTGATTCCCACCCCCAAAAAACCACAAAAACAATACAAAACAACAAACAAACAAAGAAAATAAAAGAGGATTGAAATGTTACTTTGCTTAGTTTTGAAGTATAGATAGCACTCCAGACCTTTCACATCACCTGGAAGTGATGAAGCCATGACAGCATTGGCTCATTTAACATTTTCTATCCCAGATGAATAAACTGAACTGCTCAGAAAACTCAGATTTGTTCTCATTTAAGCTTCAGCATTCCCAAAACGGAATCCTTCTGTCCAAACAGCCCCAGATAATGTTCATTATTTTAGATTGACATTCAAAGACATAACATGAACACACAGATTTAGATACACACCACCACCCTCATCTTAAAGGGATTTGGTTTAGAAGTACATTAGTACCCAAAAAGCTGTTTCTCTTCTTAGCTTAGTTAATTAATTTAGTGTGATACACTATCAGGGATATAATGGTGTAGATAAATGCACCACTATTTTGGAGGAGGTTACAGGGTTGGTTTGTGGCTTTTGGGGGGTTTTTAACCCATTGTGATGCTTTACAAAAGAAACTCTGCAGCCTTCAAATTCTCGACAACATACAACCTTTTTACAATACTATTGAAAAAAATTCTAAGAATCATTATCTGCAGCTATGGAATGAGGAAGAATGACGATGTTAATCAGTATTTTTCATGCTACTCTTTGAAAGATTTTACTATAAGATTCATACCATTATATCTCAGATATGAAGCAGTTTCTTTTCTTCATAATTCAGTCTTTTGAAAAACAACAAAAAGATCTTGGAAATTAGCTATCAAAAATTTTCATTTTCCCTCAATTTTACATTATTATCCAGGGAAAATTGCATAACTGCAGGCAGATGATATACAAGAGATGAAACACAGGGTCAGACATGCTTTTTCATTAAAGTTTCACCATTTCCTATTGAAGGCTACAGGCTGCAGAGACTGTTCCTAATTAACAAAGCACAGGTCTGGTGCTATTCTGTATTTTTATGAATAATGTCAGCAGCTGCAAAAGCTCTGAAGAGAAATGAGACATAGCAGAGGATGAGCAAGTCAGTACAAGTCTCTAGAAGATTCTTTGTCAGGAAAGAGCAAACATAATCCTCAGATGTATAGAAAGGAATTAGGAAGCAAGAATGCAATTTTTCTCTCCTAGTAAGGTATTAGCTGCACAGATGTAGGATTAACTAAGAGTTCCAATAACTCACTTAAAAAGGACACCAAAAATCAGGAGATGATGCAGAGAATTACAATTCTGTCTCAAGGTTATATGAAACCTCAGCATTGAGTGTAAGAGCTCACTCTGTTTTGGAGATGAAAGCCAATAGCTGGGTGACATGACTACAACATCTGGTAAAAAGAAAAAGGAATGAAGAAAATCACCTTGAGCAGAAATTTAAATGTCCTTGAGGCTTTTTACTCAAGCAAAGAAAAGCATATAGAAAGGAAATTTTCATCTATAAATTTAAAACCAAACACAATTAGGTACAGAGTTTTTAATCAGAGGCAGTGAACTACTAAAATTAATTGTGAAGGAAACAGTCAATTCTGCCTTTCAATTTCTTCACATGCACACTGGATGCCTTTTCACAAGATGCCCACAAGACAAATGCAAAGCATAGGGTTCAGCACAAAGCTAAAGCAGAGTTACACTCCAGCTCTTATTTCCCAGGCTAGACAAGCCCTAAGCACTTTTTAACCCTTGCACTCCATGAATTTGTTCACCCAGACAAGAGCAAATCTGAATGGTGCAGCTGTAGGTACTTCAGGTGGGATTTATCTTCCCCAACATGAACTCATCTCAGAGTTTGCTGCCCACCCCAAACAAGGCAGGAGCACTTCCAGAAGTGATCTCTTGTCTGTCCCTCCATTAGTTAAGGGGGCAGCTCCAAAGGCTACTCACATAACATTTGGGTGGAAGAAGGTGAGCAAGGTGAACAGAAGCTTTCATGACAGGATGTAACACTATTAAAGACAAATCCATTAACTGGTTACTCATTTCAATCAAACACAAAAATTCAAATACCCCTCTAATAAGTAAAATTAGCTAATGAAGAAACATTTCCTCTTCTAAAACAATCCCATTAATTTATTTGCCACTTAAATAGTCTCTGAATCCAAGCCAAAGAAATATTTTGGAAAATCTAAATAGCTGTGCATGATGCGGTTTCCCAGAGATTTACTCCAGGCACTTGAGAGAGAAAATCCTAGTAATTGGAAAAAGAAGATAAAGCCACTAAAGAACAGGAAATTAGAGAGACTAAACTGGCACAGCAGGAAGGATGGACAGATAACACACATGCATCAAAAATTATTTGTGATTTAAAACCATGCAAGAAGCATGTTTTGTATGATCCTTAGAGATTATTTCAAAGGACAGACACAGGGTATTACAAGTTTGAAAAAGAGCATGCTAGAGGTCTCTTTTTGGCCAGAGAAAGTCACAAAAAGCAAGGCTTGAAACATGAAAATTACAGTTATCCATTAAGCCCAGTTCTGTTAGCAGTGCCCTGGTTTTGAGGGCACATTTCTGCACCTATGCAGGGAAGGCTCTTGAATTCCACTCCCTGAGCTTTGGAACACAGCTACAATTAAGGCGGGGAAAAAAAAACCAAACCCAGACGATCTCACACCCACAAAAATCCACACATTCCTCAGAGTCCTTGAAAATACATTTGTAGCTTGAAAAGAATGACAAGATGATAAGCTGACACTAAGCACACAAACTCTCATCTTTTGAGAGGCAGTAAAAAATTCAGACAATGCAGTAAACAACACTGAAACACTGTCACGCCCATGACAAGAAAAATTGCCTGCTAGTTGGTATTTAGAAAAACCTGCTACAATAGAAATTAAACCAGTATGATTTTACATTTAATTCATACCTCCAGTATTAGTGGCCTCCATAGTGGCCCCTGATATTTAAACATACACAATAATTTGGAACAACAATCACATTTTAGGTTTCCATTAGCAGTTTGATCCACCCAGGCAAATAGTAAGGACAAGACTAGAATTTCAAGCTTCCCTATAGACTCTCCTAAAACACAGGTCTAATTAATGGAAAATAAAGCAAAACCATAATCTGGCAGTATAGTTTCTGCTAGGGATGACCTGCCTAACCAAGACTTCTTTTAATAAAGAACTCTTGTATTAATGTGACTGTAGCAAAATCATTCTTTTCAGCACAATTTCCATTTAATCAGAGCCACTAGCACAGAGACTTGCTGCTGGGCAATAACCCTAAATACATGTAAGCATCCAGCCCTGCTTGATTTCACAGAAATCATAACAAACTTAACAGCCTATACTATCCTTAAGGCAAACCTTACATATTTAATATATACATGTACCTTGTCGTCTTATTGCAGGGGCTCCATATTGTTATCTCCTTATCACAAAAGTTCCATACCTTCTTGGTGTTTCTCGTGGCCATCTCCTCCAAGCACTGACTCTCTCTTCTTCACAAAGCAGCCACTGACTCCAGTTCCCTTCTCACCCAGCCACCCCACTCTTTTATAGCATCTTCTTCTCACTGGTTACAGCTGTGGCTGTTAAAGTCAGGCCTGTTCCTAATCTTTGATAATTGGCCCAGCTGCAACTCCTTAGGGGTAAGATTGCTTTCTGCACTGTCTTTATTTTCTTATATTCTATCCCCCCTACACAGGTAGGCAGAAACAAATGGCACAGAACATAAAAAGCTGAGGCCTAAAAACCAGGCTACATGATGTCTGTAACAAATTTTGCACCCTAAATTATCAGTTAAAATCCCTTTGAAGACCATCCATGATGAACTGAGGCCGCATCCAGCAACTTCTTCAGGCAAGGGGAGGAAACACAAAACCCTTAACACGGAACTCGAGTCCTTTGACCAAGCCATCCAGCACCTTACAGAACACAGAAGCCTCATCCATCAGGTTAAGGCAGGAGAGAAAAGAAACACCATCAAAATATTTCAATATATTTCTCCACTCCTGTAGAGCAGATTACAAATGTTCACATTTATGCACTGCCTGACACAGAAACATCACTAAATTGTCAGCTAACCAGCAGGAAAGTCAATCTCTATTTCAATTCTATCACATATCTGGCACTTAGTTAGCCCAGAGGATCAACTCAAACTGCAGCCAAAATAAAAGCATAGTTTTGTGCTGAAATTACCAAGTCTTCTCTTCCACTGTTGTCTTTCTTTCCCTCAGAAAAGAGGACAAAAACTTTGACATTTTAGGATTCTATGCTTTGAATTTTATGGGAGAGCTAACAAGAAAAAAAATTACTTCTCTAAATACCATTCCCAACCACTCAGCAACAAATAAGAAAGTCACAGAGTTCACCCCTTCCCACACAGCCCCCACAAAAAAAGGATTCCAGAAGCTCAGTTACCACCCCCAAGTTACAACTCCACTGCTGAGCTACTAAAGCTGTAAGACAGAAGAAATAACACTATTTAAGCCCTTACTTACCCAATCAGGGCTGAGAATACTCTGATGCTTTTCAGGAGGCACCAGCAGAAGTAGCACATTTTACACAGTCAAAAAAATCATACAGCAATGAGAAAGGTTACACATGACCAGGCAGCTCCCAGAGCCAGCATTCCTGACCACACAGGAAACAGTACAAACCAGGTAAATATACACTGATAAAAATACAGAATCTCCTCCCAAGGTAAGCAGGACTCACAGCCCTGAGGAGACTCCCAGATGTCCCAGCACAGCCAAACCCCACTGCTCTGGCACTTCCCCAGCTGGCAAGCTTTGCCAGGACAACACCTCTCCTTGGGTACTCTCCCTCCTTCTCTGGTGTGGCATTCACATTTTCTGAAAAATCCCTTCACCCAGGATTTTTCTCCTGAGAAGAGAAAAATGAAAACAACTCTTATCTCATTTGCTTTTCCTCTGTTGTGCTCATGTGGAATGTGTTTGGAGATTGTTTATCCACAGGTGATTGTTTCATTGGATTCTGCTGTGAGTTGTTTTCACTCAATGGCCAATCAGGGCCAAGCTGTGTCAGGACTCTGGAGACAGTCAAGGGTTTTAATTATTATCTTTTTAGCCTTCTGTAAGTATCCTTTCTGTATTCTTTAGTATAGTATAGTATTCTTTAATATAATATAGTATCACAAAATAATAAATTAGCCTTCTGAGAACTTGGAGTCAGATTCATCATTCCTGCCTTTATCTGGGGGAACACAAATACAGTACTCTGGCAGGGAAATAAGTCTCCATAGGACAGGCACAGCCAACCAACACAACCTCCCCAAAAGCTCCAGGAGACCCAGGAGCCCTGTCCCAGGACAGCAGAAGACACAGCCCCCTTGGTCAGTGTGAACCCACCAGGAGGGCTGCTCCCTGCCCCAGCAGCATCACCCCAGCACCAGGAGGCTGAAGCCAAGCAGAGCAGGCAGCTGGGGAGATGGTCCATCTCATTTCTTCACCGCAAACACGGCAAGGTTGTTTATTTATTTGTTTCAATCTCCCTGAAGCATCAGAAACCTTCAGAATAAGCACAGCAAACCCTAAGCCAAAGCTTAATCACCACTCCTGTGCTGTCAGCTGGCCCTCATTGAGCTGGCCCAGCCTTCAGGGACACACAGCTGAAGCAGACAGACTGCCTGAAGCTTTCAAACCCAGCTGCTCTCTAATTTGCATGGCACTGAAAACATACAGATCAAAGCACTAGTTACCAACTCTGGTGTGAAAACTAAGGCAGGGAAATAGTTCCTTGAATATTCCTTAGGATCAGTCTGTAGCTTTTTAATCAGAATCCCCATGACTTCTCTGTTGTAACCACAGGACATCTCTGCCCCTCAAGACCTACCTCTTTTCCCTTTTCCTTTATAGCCTATTTTATTTTGCAGCTGATCCTGTTGCTAAGCCATGCACAAAAAAAAAATCCCCTAAATACTTCTTTTCCACACAATATTACTGAAAATTTTTGGTTAAGGACTGGAGACTTTCCTTTTCACACGATGTTTCCAGAATTGCATTAAAGAACAATCAGCAGTGGGCAATGAGGAAGAGCTCCATAGGTAAGGGTGAGTAAGTAAAGGCAGTAATCCCTTATTTTGGCAAAACAACAGCAGGAATAATGTGTATGACTGCAGGCCTAATTATTCCTGTGCTCTCATGGTGGGACTTGAGGGAGAGTGAGACTACCTGGTCTCTTTGAATTGCTGTAAATTCATTCCTGTAAATGCCAAATGTGCAGAAAAACTGGGTCAGCCTGGTTTTCTTCAAACACTCCAAAGCAGCCTCTTATCCTGAGGTGCTCTCCCTGGAAGAAATGCTGTCACAATTCAACATCTCTTTAGTTATTTCTGCATGCAGAAGATGGGGGACCCAGCCCTAGCAGCACACAAATGGCTTCACCTCCAGTAAGGCACGAGCAATGCAGCAGAAGCCCCCAGCAGATTTCATGTACCCATGTACAGAAATTCTCCTTTTTCATGGCATGTTTGGCACTAAAACTGTCACCTCACTCAGTACTGAATCCCTGTGAATTCAAAATGAGCTCCTTCGTGCCTGTGTACAGCTCAAATCAAAGATGTTATCACTCAGAACCTGTGGGAATGTCTGTGTCATTCATAAATTATGAACTAGACTTCTTTAAGCCATGGTAATTACTACAGGTATGCAGCACTGCTCAGAAATGTGATGTTTACAGAGCAATGCTTCACTAAAATGTCAATATTATAAAGCCTGTAACTGATTAAATTATTCTGGATGAGAACTGCAGCAGATATGAAACAAACCAGCTTCTTTTGATGCTGACAGAGGCAGCACAATTTACCAGCTGTAAATTGCAACTGTTTTTCTGCTGCTTTCTTGCCCTCTGTTGCATCCATTACAGAGCACCTGCACATCTGATGAAGTTAGAAAATGGTCTTGCAATGCAGTTCACTTTCCTTCACAACTCTCTAAAGGCAGGAGAAATATTTTGGGAATGTGTTACATTATTATGGCCAGAAAAAAACCCAAACAAACAAATAAAAACTATTGCAGAAGATACAAATAATAGTTTCATTTTCAGAAGAAATATTTTGGGAATGTGTTACACTATTATGGCCAGAAAAAAAACCCAAACAAACAAATAAAAACTACTGCAGAAGATACAAATAATAGTTTAATTTGAAATTAATATCTACTGCAACCTTTTCCCCATGCCATATTTTTTCAAAGTACTTTATACTGCTATTGCAAAGAAGGTAAAAACCCACCAACTCCAAATGACAAATATATGTGCACAAAATTCATATAGCCTGGGAAATAAAAAAGGCTTCCTTTGGAATTGAAAGGCAAAACCACAATTTATTTTAAATTGCTTTAAACTTAATTTTGAAACTGTTTCATTTCAGTCACAGATGCAAGCCTAACTTGTAAATTACGGCCAAAGTTATTGTGACCACAAATACAACAGCAATTGCTGCAAATGAAGATCTTTCCATTTGTTTGAGATGCCATCTCATTCCAGCTCCTGCTGGCATTTATATACTTCCACAAATTAGTGTGGATAGAGACAGAGAGGATAGGGGAGTTGCTGCTTATTTACTGTTGTTTGTTAAGGGAAGAAGAACCAACATTGCCCATTTTCTCTCCTGGGAGTGGTGGTTCACACAACAACCCAAATTACAGCGACAGTAGATCCAGCCCTGTGTATCTCAGGGGGAAGGATGGACATTTCATCTGGTCCATGAGTATCCATCTGCCCTCTGAATGCTGTTTGTTCCTGGAGGATAAGAGGCCTGCAAGATACATCCAAGTTTCATATTTAGATTACACTTATTTCTGCAAAATGAGGAAAAATGACACCCCCAGCACTTTCCATCAAGACATGGTTAAACAAACCTTTAGCAATGAGTTCATAAAAACAAAACCAATTCATTTACTGTGCTCACCTAACACCAGTATCCCAGTTTCAGCTAGTTCAGGAGGTCTTCCACAGGTATTAAAAGTTAATTCTGCTAGGGACAATCCAGTGTGCAGCCTTGTGTGGTGAGAGGCTCCTTTTGTAAATCTGACCTCTTGTTCTACATTCCTTTACTTTCCCTTTCTGGATGGATGAGGGAATTCACACAGAGAATCAAAGATCCTCCATAGATTTCACATGTAGACAGAGAGTTTTGAAGCCACTTTTAAGAACTCCTTCACTGAGACTCACACCTTGAAGAGGAAAGGACATGTGAAGGTCATCTGCATTTTAGTATGGAAGGTGAGCCAAGTTCAGGAACACAAATTTAGGCCTAACTATCCAGGGCAAACAAGGAACAATTCTTACCCTGTTTCCTATGGAGTAACTTGAAACATCTTGATGGCAAATTATGACCAAATTTGACTAAAGGACACAGATTGCAAAGGGGATTAATCTCTCCTACCAGCTCTGTAAAAACAGGCAGCCAGTGGTAGCTATCTTGATATTAAAAACAAACAAACAAACAAACAAAAAAGGCAAGAATATTAATTTTCCTTTTCAAAAAGTAATATGCAATAATTTCATGAAAACAGAGGGGTTTACATCCCATAAAAACAACAAGAAAACCAAACTACAAACTGCAGTGCCAGGACACCAGGTCATTTTTTACTCAGAAGGCAGAGCACTGAGTCACCAGTGCTTCCAGTCTGCTGCCAAGTCCTCCCATCCAAACACCTTATAGTTCTGGGAATGCCATAATGAAGTCACTGTCAGAGCTGTGTGATGTGACACTATGAAGAACCAAGTTCTTTGCCAGCATAATTCTGTTGATTTCAGGAGAGGTGCTGCAGCAGATCATAATTCACAGTGCTGTCACAGAGTCCAATACTTTTATTGAAAAAAAAACCTGAAAAAATACTCACTGTAACTGGCTCTGCATACCTAGTGAGAACAGAGAGAAATCACATTCTGTATTAGCACCAGTGCTTTTGGCTGCAGGCCACAACATGACCTTTATAAAAATAAACTGACCACCAGAAGAGATTTTGGGCATGAATATGTTAAAACACAAAATTCCAGTGTAATTACTATGGTTACCAGAGTAGAAAGAGAACATTAACTTAAAAAAGCAATTCAGGGATGAATATCCTCCTCATTAGATACAACCTACCAAGGATACTTGCATTCTTGCACTGTTTAGAGGGAGCCACGTACTCTAAACCCCTGGATCATGACTGACATTGTGAGATTCTCAGTCAGTCATCTTCACCATCATGGCACCAGCTGTCAGCTTCCTTAAAATGTCAGCTTTGTGTTCACTGAAGGAAGAACATTCTTTTCAGTCATAGTAAAAAATTTGGAGGAATAACGTACCCTTGGATACCTAAGTTTAAATTTCAGAGTCATTGCCATTTTTTTGGCAGAGGTCTGGCAAAGAACAAAAAGAAAGTTGTGAAAGAGGCTTCTGAAGGCCTCTACAGTTCAGCTTCCTTGACATCTGGGTATTGTATCTGTGTTCCCCCCAGATGAAGGGAGGAATGATGAATCTGACTCCATGTTCTCAGAAGGCTAATTTATTATTTTATGATACTATATTATATTAAAGAATACTATACTAAAGAATACAGAAAGGATACTTACAGAATGCTAAAAGATAATAATGAAAACTTGTGACTGCCTCTAGAGTCCTGATACAGCTTGGCCCTGACTGGCCAGTGAGTGAAAACAACTCACAGCAGAATCCAATGACACAATCACCTGTGGGTAAACAATCTCCAAACACATTCCAGAAGAGCAAAACACAGGAGAAGCAAATGAGATAAGGATTGTTTTCCTTTTTCTCTGAGGCTTCTCACCTTCCCAGGAGAAAAATCCTGAGCAAAAGGATTTTTCAGAAAACGTGAATGTGACACCTAGGAATGAAGATAGACAACAGGAGCTTTCAGAGCTGGATGAGGCATGTGGACAGGAGGATCTGTGTCACACTGTTCCTGGCACTGTGCTGCCACCACTCACAGCCCATCTCCATGGGCAGATGCCACCCCTGCTGCCAAGGGGATGAGGAACAGCTGTTGAAGGACTGTGATGTGACAAAGCAACCAAATGCCTTATCCACCTCTGGGCCCCAGTGGCACATGGGTGAAGACAGGGCTCAGATCCACCACAACTGGGAACAAGAGCCTACCTCTGGCAGCTGCAGCAGCTGGATCACCCTGATCCAGCACAGCACAGCTGATTCTGTGTGTGCCACACATGAATTGAGTGAAGGACAACCAGGAGATCAGTAGTTTGCTTTGCTTCCTTTCACCTTATTAAAAATCTGGACAGTTGAAACCCACATTTTGTGAGAAGAGTCTTTAATCAAAGAGGGCTCCATTGCATAAGAGCTTGATGTTACAACAAAAGATGCACAAACCAGTGAACCATCCAACAATTTAGTTTTGTGATTTTCCACCACTGCCTAAACAAACAGAGCTAAAGGTTTGTGACAGCTGCTTGTGTTTCCACTATCCCTTTCAGGATCTCAAAGTTCAAAACCACATTCTAGAGAAGCAACTGGCAGAAGGAAATTATTTCTAACAGCCCATCCACAGAAGAGGCCCCATGTTATTATTAATTACTCATATTGCCATAAAACCTAATTGTCCCAGCCAAGAATAGAGGCTCACTGTGTTCATTCAGCACAAACAGGAGGGCAAGGGCAGGCCTTGCCCCAAGGACCTTGCCCTCTACAAACTCCTGCTCCAAGCTCCACATTAACCACTGCCAGCTCTGCAAGAAGCCTCATCTAGTGCTCAACACACCCCAGGAGATTTTAGCTGGCCTGAATTCCCAAGGAACTGCAAAAGCCTCCCCTCACAGATTTAAATGAAGATTTCCCACATATTCCCATCGTAAAGGTCATCCCACATGCTGGATCTCACTACAGTAAAGCCTGTCACTTAACTTTTCCCCATGCAGCAATAGGAACAAGGGGTACTTTGTGGGGTGAGGCTACCCACAGACAGCAGGCAAGGAGAGGCATTCCTTGCAGGGACAGGTGGCTGGAATTTGGTTTCTCCCACCAGCAATGAACAACTAGATGTATGGAAAAAGCAAAGGAAAAATTAATGGTCTCAACCAGCTGCTGGGATTAGTAAATGCTGATGTGAAAATCTCAGTCCCAGCAGAGAAGAGTTGTGGTTCAGGAGGAGATAAGTGGGAAGGAGTAGGAAGACTGTAACAAATTGTGGGATGGCACCCAGGAGCAGCTTCCAAAGGGGGAAAGAGCAAAGCAGAAAGGGCAGCTGGGGGTGAGAGATGGGGATGTATTCTGGGACCCCAGTTACTCTACAGGTACTCGGGATCAGCAGAGTATGTGGGAGAGGGACCACAAAGGGACGCTACAGGGGACAGGGTGCTCTGATGCGGTGCTGATGATCTCTGAGGACAAGGGCTTTTGCCAATGAAACACAGCCAAATAATGAACTGAGAAACCAAAGAGGTTCATCTGAGTTTTTTTTTCATCCTCGTTTTTCCTTTAGCTTTGTTTGTGATAAAGTAGCAAAACTAGCTTAACACCATTCCTAAATGGCCTTACTGGTCACCCTGGCACCAGTGGGAGACACTGCCAGTCAGTGAGCACAGGGCACTTGACTGCTCTTGCTTTCTGGCTGACTGGCTTTTTTAAATGGAAGGATTTGGAAGATAAATGATTGGAATGAATCTGAGAAAAATCCGTGTTCTCCTTGTGGTTTAGTCAGAGATTTTCTCTGAAAATATGGCTGAACAACCTATCCCACCACAGCTTCTGGACCTCTATCACTTGTCTGTAAATCCCCCTTATTATTCCTTAATACCAAAACCCTGACTACTTCCACAGTAGTGTAAAGTCCTACTTCCACAGTAAAATCTCTATTCTTCTATTTATACACCTGCAACTCCTTGTGCCAGGCATTGCAGAATCCCCAGTGTTACTGTCATGCAATAAATAACATTTATCCCACCCTGCTGGGACTCAGTGTGCCAAACTGCAGCTCACTGAATGAGCAGCACTCCAAATTTTCAGGCTGTTTCTGCTTTCCCTGAGTGCAGCCTGTGCTGCCATAGGGTAACAAAGAACTAGACCTGCTTACCAACAAAACCACCTTTGAATAACTACAGCTGGCTTAAGTTGATGGTTTTTTGCATAGTATTCTGTGTGAAGGTGGCATTTTTCAGACACACACGTGAGGCATTCACATTCTCTGAAAAAAATCCCATCACCCAGGATTTTTCTCCTGGGAAGCTGAGAAGCCTCAGAGAAAAGTAAAACAATCATTATCTCATTTTGCTTCTCCTCTGTTGTGCTTATGTGGAATGTGTTTGGAGATTGTTTACCCACAGGTGATTGTTTCATTGGATTCTGCTGTGAGTTGTTTTGACTCCTTGGCCAATTGGTGCCAAGCTGTGTCGAGAATCTGGAACGAATCAGAGTTTTCATAATTATCTCTTTAGCATTCAGCAAGTATCTTTTCTGTATTCTTTAGTATAATATAGTATTCTTTAATATAATATAGTATTATAAATAATAAATGAGCCTTCTGAGAACATGGAGTCAGATGCATCATTCCTGCCCTTGTTGGGGCATTCCCTGCAAATACAATACACACAAGCAGTGGTTAAATATTGCAGTGGACTTTATTTCTCCTTCCACTAAAGACCCCAACCAATGTCAGCATCCCTGGAGGGCTGGATGTGATACTCTGGCAGCAGCCAAGGTCATGCTGACTCACTCCCTCTGGCTTTTCCCTGCATCCATCCAGTGCCAGTGCTCTGCTAAGTGCTTGACTATTCATTACACTGCCACTTGCAAAGCTGCAATTCCTTTCTCCACAGACAGCACAAACCATCGGACTGCAGGCTCCTAAAAGTATTGCTTATCAGATTTTGGATGCCTTTTCAAGGGGTAGATTACTTTCTGCTACAAAAATAACTGATGGCAGGAGAAGAATCTCTGCTGCTGGGTTTTGGGGCAGAATTCAGGATCCCCTTTCCCAAACTCACTTCTTCACTGGAATATTTGACAAGCACATCCTTGAGTGATGGCAACGAAGCAGCAGCTCTCAGTACCCAGCCCAGCATCACCTGGGGGTGCCAACCTCAGGCTCTCACTGGTTCAGAAACCAGGGCCCACATTTCAGGAAACATCTTCCAACTGAGAGACTTTTATAGAATAAAAAGTGAGCACAGCATGGTCTCCACCTGCAACTCTGCCTGTTATACCCAGGGAAATGGTTATGTATACCCAAACAAGGCTCATTTTAGGTTTAAGTTATTGTACTTGCAAGGAATGCCCTGACAAAGGCAGGAATGATGCATCTGACTCCATGTTCTTAGGAGGCTAATTTACTACTTTATAATACTATATTATATTAAAGAATACTATGGTATACTATACTAAAGAATACAGAAAGGATACTTACAGAATGCTAAAAAGATAATAATTGAAAACTTGTGACTCTCCAGAGTCCCAACACTGCTTGGCCCCAAGTGGCCAAAGAGTAAAAACAACTCACAGCAGAATCCAATGAAACAATCACCTGTGGGTAAACAATCTCCAAACACATTCCACATGAGCAAAACAGAGGAGAAGCAAAACAGAGGTGAAGCAAAACAGAGGAGAAGCAAATGAGATAATTATTGTTTTCCTTTTCTCTGAGGCTTCTCAGCTTCCTAAGAGAAAAATTGTGGGTGAAAGGATTTTTTCAGAGAATGTGAATGCCACATTAAGTGTCTTCCCATCAGTCTAATCTGCTACAAAAGCAAATTCAACAACCATAAAAACACAGGCATGTCTCTGAGTTTCTCTAACATCAGCCCAGGGAACTATGAGTAAAGAACTTTTCAAGCACAAGTACTAAAACTATAATCAAGATATCACTGCATTTTCTGTTCTTGAATAAATATCTTTCCACAAGCAATTACACAGAAAATACTTTAAATTACAAATCACAATGAAGTATTAAATAACTACAAAAATATTTAAATATTTAAACCAAAATTTTTAAAGCCAGGAGCCTATGCATATATCACAACAATCACTCAGGTATGTGATCTGTAATTTCAAAGTATGTGGGCAAAAAGAAGTCTAGAAATACAGGTTTCACTGCAAAGCTGCTCAGCCTGCTTCATAAAGCAAACCCAATGTTTTCCAATACAAATGAAAAATACAGACTTTGGGGACAAATTTCCAAATCTTATCTAAACTTGATAATTCAGTTCTGTTACTTTAATGTGGATTTTATTTTGTGAATATAAAGTACCTAAGAACCTAAAGCACCACTGTGACATTAAATTCAGCACATATGGAAAAAATGTTGTCCCTCAACTATGTTGTTCCAGATTTGCTACTATTTTTACACAGCTGAGCTTACAGCATCTTTAGTGAAAGTTTTGTTATTACCAGATGGCAACCATCAGCCCTTATCTGGCAGAGAAATGAAAAGCTTACCTAATGCCCAAGAAATGGAATTACCTAATGCCCAAAGTAATGTACTCCTGACAATGCCACGAGACTCCATCTCCCTTATTGGTATACACAGACAATTATTTTCCATCTAAATTCTGTTCTTCTTCTCTAATGTTATATATCACACTGTTTATTTCACAGAGTCCTTGGTACCATATCCTTACAATTTACTTGAAAATTTGTCACCAAGGACCCAGATTTATGACTGAGATTTTATGGATTAGTAATTGATCTAGTGCACATTTTTAGCTTACTGCAGATGGAAGATCCATGTCAGTTGAAAACTCTTTCCTTCAGATTTCTGCTGTGCTCTGTGTTTGGCTGTGGGGGTTTTTTCACCTTGTTCTCACACATTTGGGGCTGGTCAAGTGCATGCACATGAGCAGCCACAGAAGCTCAGCAGACTTATGACAACTCACTGAACTGCAAGAACAAGGTCACATGCTTGAGACACAATAATTATAATTATGCCAGTTCTTTCCACTTTGATGGGAAAAAAATCTGAATTCTCAGTTTGTAACACATTTTATCCCTTGCATCGTGATGACAGTGCTGTTTGCCAGCAGGTGGTAGGCAGAGATTCAACAATAAATCATTGTTCCCTTTTATCTTTGACTTACCCATGGAGGCAGGACTTCAGCACTGGTCTTTGAGTCATACCTGCTATAAATGACCCCTGGGCAGAGCCCTGAATAGAGGGTATATTGTTAGAGATAGCATTCTTCACATGGGATGATTAAATCCAACCTTTCCTAACTGTCTGTAGGTGGGAATTACAAGCAGTTAGCAAAGAAAGAAAGGACAATGCAAATGTTCCCTTCAACTAAACTCAGGTGAGCTCTGCGTGTCTGCCATTGCTGTGCAGTCACCTGGAATTATCCAGAACCAAGCAAACTTTTAATGCTTTGTAAAAACTCTATGAGGTATTCAGGGTATGAGCAAAACTTTTCGTACTCACCTAAAAATAAAATAAATTAAAAAAAAAAACCCACAAAAAAAAATTAATAAAACCAAGCCCCACAAGCTTGTCTTTATTAATACCATTTATTATAGGAACTACAAGCTACTGAGAGCCCATATTTAATAAAAAGAATCACAGATTCTAGTGGCTTAGCCATCAAATAGAGAACCAGAGGCAATGACTACAGAGGCACTTTAACCCAACTCAACTATGAACTCTCCATCTCCCTCCAGACCAAATGCTCCAGCTCTCTTAACACCCAAATGCCAAAAGGTTGAGAGTTGGACCTTTCTGGGCAGGGCCAGGATGCAGTGCAGTTTGGCATCCTGCACCTTGCCTTGTAAGTAGACAATACTCCAGTCCTGAGAACACAAAATCCAAGTCATACTGTGCTCATGTTTGGCTAAGAGCCAAGCTTTTATAAATTAATTGTTTCACCAAGCCACCTGTTCCATTTGCCTGACCCAAATTCCTATCTTTATCCTTAAAAGTTTTGTCTTCATCCTATCTGAGCTTTACAACTACTAGGAGCTGGGTTTCCCCCTCTAATTATCCAAAACAGAAGTTAAAACTGCAGCTATTATCAGCTTCCAGCTTCCTCAGTGGGAATCAGTCATTAGGCAGTGATGACAAACAGCAGCACTGTGCAGCTCATTCTCAGTACACTGACATTTAAATCCATCCAGAGTGACTAAGGCATCCAAGGAAAGCCCCTTTGGTGCTGACAGACTACAAGATTTGTACTTGACAGAGCACAAATCAAGTGCACAGCACTGCCCCTGCCACCTGTGTGTCACCTGTGAGCTCTGAAAAATCACAGAATTTAAAAAAAAACAAACAAACACAGACTGAAAAAACCCAAACCACCAGGAAGTAAATTTCATATAACTTAGCTGAAACATCCCCAGAGGTGACTGACTGAAGTGAAAGGTGACCAGCTCTGCTGACTGAGGATGTCTTTGATGCTTCTTGGCTCAGCACAGTGCTGTCTCCATCAGCTGGAGAACTACTGGGTGTGTAGAAGGGTTGAAACAGTGCAGGGGTAACTCAGGTGTGATTGAGGGCAGCAAGGGTGTAGAGAAGGTATGGCAGCACCATGTGGATAATGGGCCCCATTCCAGTGCTGATCAAAAGGTCTGAGTGGGTTATCTGAACTCACTGGGCATCAGCTGTCTTGTATGGGCTTAAACAAATAATTCCAGAAACCATACAATTTTTTTTTTTAAAGGGGGTTGAGTTTCCTAAGGCCTTATGGAAAGGTGTCTCCTTCCTTTTCATCCACACAGCCAATCTTATTTTAAAGCTGCCCTAAAAGTGATCTTTCCAAGCATGATTCTAATAGTGAGGTGTTACTATGATATTTTCTGAAAAATTCCCTTTGCCCAGTATCTTCTGCTGGGAAGCTAAGAGGCCTCAGAAAAGAATGAAAACAATAATTATCTGATTGCTTCAGAATGTGGTCTGGAAATCATTTACCAACAGGTGCATCTTTGATTGGTTCCATGTGAATTGTTTTCAATTAATGACCAATCACAGCCAGCTGTGTTGAACTCTAAGCTTTCATTATCATTCTTGCTAAGTCTTCTGATGTATCCTCTCTCTTTTTTTAGTACAGTTTTAGTATAGAATTTCTTTTAATATAATATCATAAAATAATAAATCAGCCTTCTGAAAACACAGAGTCAAATTCTCATCTCTCACCTCATCCTGGAGACCTCACAACACCACAGTGAGGCGGCTACAAAGCAGAGTGGACAAATCCTTGGTTGTTTCATTTTCAGTTCATGCTAAAACAACCTTTCAAAGTATTTTGAAACAACATTTCTAGGAGTCCTTCATGTCCTTACAATATCTGAGCATAGTATGGAAGGTCTGATCTGCCAAAAATTGTCAGATTTCTTACATTCACACAATGACAAAAAGGCTCTTTAATATAAAACAACCAGTTCCACATCTTAGAGAGCAGCAAATGAATACCAAGGAAGATATAGGGCAAAGACTGAAAAAAAAAGTGAAAGTACATAAACCATCACGAGCAGGAGACAAGAACTGCACAAGAATGAGAATCAGGCTGCAGACAGAGAGGGAGGAACCCCAAGAGAGATGAAGAAAATGGGACTGGAACACATTTCAGTCTTAGTGAAAGCCTTTTGGTGTCTCATAGGTCCGTCCCAAAACCACAGATTTAGGACAGTGGCCTGCTCCTTCTTTTAACTACCAAGTTAATTAAACTTTCATAGAGTAATCTGCAACCTAGCTTAATTTCTACCTGCCTAATTCAGCTTTAGGCTCCTGCCCTTGCTCAGGCACATTTTTCACCTTCTGACTAGTTCCAGCTACTTCCATCCGTAGCTGGTCTGTACTCACAGTCTGCATTCACAGTACAGTACAAAAAATTGCTGGTTTCTCCTCATAATTATGTGCTGTGAGAGATGCAAGTGATAAAGGGACAAAGGGCACATTCATGTCTCTACATGCTATATCAATTCCTCTAAATTAGGCAAATACTCTCTCTCCTCCCACATCAAATGAGTGGTTTTGATTTCTCAAGGAAATGAGGAAAGAAGAAGGCTGTGGAAGTCAAAGAAGGAATGTAAGACAATTCAGCAGAAATGAATACATGCTTTTCAGTCTCTGTCATTATAATTTAAAATCATCACTCCCCCCCAAAAAAACAGTACAGTGCAGAATTGTGCTGAATTAAACATTACCCCCTCAGGTATCAGACAAAGGGAAGGGAAATTTATAACAGAGGCAAAAGGGAGGCAGGAGCAAGTGGTGATTTGGATTTTACTCTCATTGTCCATGTGGAGAAAACACTGATGCAGAAACGTAAGAGAATGAGGTACTGAAGAAAAACCACATTCAATCTCAAGAAGAAAGCTCTTCTTCTAGAAGCCCTCAATACAAAACACATGATCCTGCATGTATTTTCCTCCCACTACCAACTGCATAAGGTATATAAAAGTTGCCCAGGTGCAAATTCACTCTGACTTTGAGAATGCTCCTCATTTTACCATGATGAATGGTCACAAATTACTGTTTTATGCCAAATCCCATTTTCTCCACCGTTTTGCCCCTCTTGCACTTTCAATAAAGCCAGGTGTTCACCCTGAATGCTGTTGTGCACACAGACTGCACACACACACATCCTGAAAAAGAAAATCCACTAGGCAACACAGAAGGAAAGGAAAAAGTATTTCACCTCAAGGAAGGTCAATAGATGCTAGCAAATTATTTCTTCTCTAATCCACTATAAAAAGGCCTAATTCCAAACAGATGGGGATCTTCAGATTAAAATCTGTCCTGTGACCCCCAATTTTACATTCGTAGGCCTTACACAAGAAGTAGTTCATAATGATAATGTGTGGCTCACCCATTAACACCTCAATCAGTCATGTTAGATTTGGTACTAATCCGGTATTTCCTAGAAAATCTATGGAAAATTTACTTTTCCATGACATAAAATCCAGTTGTTACTTCCATTTATCTCTGAGGAGTTCAACCCAGATGACTGATTCAATCAGAATTGCTCAGATTAGAAAGAGATTTATTTGAAAGAATAAAATGAAAAAAATAATTTAAGTATTGGGAGAAAACAAACTGAAGATTTGGATTTATTTTGTGAATATGTGAGCCCCCAAAGCTGAAAGCTTACCATCCCTGCTAAAGGGCTGGCTACCACAGGAGGACTAATACTGCATGTTCATCTGTACTGGCTGCTAAGGATAAAACACAATTAACTGAGAGCAACTGGGAATACAGGTTCCTGTATACAGGTTCCTGGAAAAAAACCCAAAAGCTTCATCTACATTTTTCTTTGCATGCTGCCAAAGCTCCAGCAATAGTTCTAATTTCCCCTAACATGATTCCAGCTGCTTATGTTTTCTGTAGGCTAATGCACAGGATTCATTTGCTCTTGGAGGAAGCAATCCTGATGTAATTTGATGAGCATCTCCCTTAACACCAGTATCCCCCTCTTCCCTCTGCATTCACTCTTCTCCTCATTCTAACCTTTAGGCAAAGGTAAAACAGTTTTTGGGAGGCATTGGGAATCAGATGATGAAACCAATCTGGGTTACAGACAGCAAGAACCCCTCCTCAGTTATTTTTAACTGAGGCTAGTTTCCCACCCTGCTGTGACAGTATGAACAGTTGCACAGCTGAGAGCCAGAACAGGGCAGGAATGGCAGAAGGAGATGTAGGATTGTCTTGCTGAGAGATGAGCACAACCAACTCCGCCCTTAGTAACCCCAGGTCACTGCAGACTTAGTAACAAGCAGGAGAAAATGAAATTCAGGCACAAAGTGAGGCTGTGGGCCTGCTGACAGTCACTATGTCCAGTCCCATAACTGGACACTGCATTCCAGATGTGCCTCACCAGGGCTGAGCAGAGGGGCAGGATCCATCCCTCCCCCTCAACCTGCTGGCAATACTCTTCCCAATGCACCCCAGGACACCACTGGCCTTCTTTGCCACAAGGACACTTGTCTGGCTCATGGACAGCTTGTTGTCCAGCAGGACCCCCAGGTCCTTCTCTACAGAGCTGCTTCCAGCAGGCCAGCACTGCCAGGTGCATGGGTTATCCCTCCCCATGTACATGATCCTTCACTTGCCTTTTCTGAATTTCAGGAGGTTCTTCTGTGCCCATCTGTCCCATCTCTGGCGAGGTCCTTCTGGAGGGCTCACAGCCCTCTGGGGTATCAGCCACTCCTCCCAGCTTTGTGTCAGCAGTGAATTTGCTGAGGAAGCATCTGCCCCTTCATCTGAGTCACTGATGAGTTAAAACAATACTGGACCCAATACCAACCCCTGGGGGACACCACTAGTGAGAGGTCTCCAACTAGAGGTAGAGGGCACTTCCACAAAATGCCTGGCTCTGACATCTCAATACACTTTGAGGTGGACATGCTGATGCTGAGTCCCTCACAGCCCTCTCTTCTCCAGGCTGAAGAAGCTCAGCCCCTCAGCCTCTCCTCACAGGGCAAGCTCCTGGCTGCTACAACTCCTGGCCATCTTGGTTGTCCTTGGCTGAATGCAGTCCAGTTTATCCATGTCTTTCTTGTATTAAGGGTGCCCAAACTGGATGCTGTTTTTTAGATGTGGTTTAACAACTGCCAGTCTGGAAGTGATAACCACTTCTCCCAATTTACCAGCTCTGCTTCTGCCACTAAAGGTCCAGGATGCTGACAGAATTCTCAGTGTCAGGACAGACATCAGTGTCCAACATTCAGCTTGCTGTCCTCGAGAATTCCCAAATCCTTTGCCACAGACCTGGCCCCCAGTCAGTCAGTCAGTCTGTCCCCAGCCTGTAATAACTGAATGTGCTCCTCTCTGAGCTGGGTGCTGGGCAGCACAGCCTTCCTGAGTGACACAACCTGAGCAGGCACCAAGGACAAAGTGGTGAGATCAGGATGAGATGCCCAAAATGTTTCGCCTCATCCAACGCAAGCCCACAGAGCTGCCACTGGCAGGAGGTGTAAAGATATACTGAGATGGCAGCAGTTCACAGCTCCCAAGCTCCATATTTGGAACACATTCAGCTGTGGGGAGAATTTAGAACATCTCAGTGCAATTTATGAGCTGCTTCACACTTTCCTAAGCATCCTGTGATGTAGATGGGTGTGTATAAGAATCCACATTTAAGAGGGCTATATTTGGGATACTTTTTGGGAGGAGCCTCCCTCTCCTCCAGCCTTTTTGGATCCAGAGAAGTCCCACCAAACGTACACTTCAAAGATGGAAGAGGCAGAGGTGATGCAGGCAGCAGGAGGGCGAGAGGTTTTGGAGAACAGTGGGGGAGCTGGAGAGGCAGGGTCACTTCAGTAGAGGAGATGGAGCTTGAGTCACCTGTGCTGAATCAGTGTGAGGAAGAGCAGAACACAAAAGAAGCAGCCAGAGAGACCTTCAGCTCTACTCCTCAAAAAATCCTTTCAGACACCAAGGATTACTCCTGGAAGCCCTATTAGTAAACCAAGTACTTCATGATCATTGATACAACATTTCTGAGGTAAAGAAAACAAACACCTGCCAAGGACAGGGCTACTCACCACTAGTCTGGTCTCCGAGCATTTACCATGGATAATTTGCTTTTAAGTAAAGCAAGCACCAAACTGCCTGGAAATCAGATATCCAGTGCCCTGTGCAGCCCAGAAGAGTTTGTCTCCATAGAATGAAAGAAATGAAAAAGCCAAGAAGCCAAGAGAGATATTGCCTAAATTAGTCAGTCAAGGAGAGGAACAGCTGCCATGTTCATGATTTGATTCCCAAAGAGAAATCTCCGCTAGGATTTCCCAGGCCTAACTCTTGCAGACTTGGATACCAAAGCTTTCCATCCCCATTTAATGAGAAAATGTGACTGATAATTCTCTGCTTTAAAAACTTTATGGACCACCAGTGTCCAGTGGCTGATCAGAGAATCATGGAATGGCTGAGGCTGGAAGGGACCCCCATGCTAAAGCAGGGACAGCCACAGTAAACAGGCAGGAAGATCAGTATGAAGCCATTTTACACTTCCATTAAAAGAAACAGAACTAACAACACACATTACTCTTACAGCAAATGCAATGTGAACATGTAAGAGCAGATATAATAAAACCACTGGAAGATGCTTTACATAAAATATGATGACAAACTCCCAGCTCAGCAAGACAATGAAAACAAGCTACCTTCAATCCCATGGCAAATAGCAAGTTCTTGACTCTGAATTTTTATGGACTGTAGAATAAAAGGCACATCAGCTAAAGTAACATTGGTAAGAGAGGCCCTGAGATGACAGTGTTTCACCAAACATCCAAAATTCTACTAGACTGAGATGTAATTGACTAGAGAAACATCATTTTCAGACTGAGAAAAAAAAAAAAAACAACCCAAATCCTATGAAAATTAATAAAGCTTTAAGTAATAATAGTGGTTTTGCAACATGAATTTATCTCATGGCCCAAAACATCAAAATCTTGGGCTAAAGCAGAGACCTCTGAACTCAGCAGAAGAAACATCAGAGGTTACCAAAACAATTCATACTGCAGGGTGGACAGCATATATCCTGTATATAAGTATTAATATTTAATGTAATATATTGTAATTTGCTTTTACTTCAACATCCTATAATGCCCTTAGTTTCCCATTTCACTCTCCAATGATGGAAATTATTGTACAGCAGAGGTATTGCCATTTATATGGAAAAGGACTGCTCAAGTCCACTGGAGGTCTGGATTGCCAAGGAGGATAGGAGAAATCCTCAGATCCCAGTCTGCCAAAGCATGGCTGAGTAAAGTTAAAGATAGGCAGCTGTTCAACTGAGTAATAAATACAATGAGGTCCTAACAACAGAACACCAGCAATCAATAATAAAACTGTTAAAAAATTAAGACTTGTCTCAAAAACAGTCAACCCCAGTAAGTGAATCTGTTCAGAGAAGGTCTGCAGAAGGAGAGGAAATTGTCCTAACATGATCCTGGCCACCCTCCTGCACCTGCTATTCCTTGGGAATGGACAAACTGCTTATTCTAGCACAAATCTGAGGCCTAGCTTCCATGCCCCAATATGGCCTCAAAGAGGATGCAAATGCAGTGAAGTAAGAGCACAGCACAGATTCCTGTCTGTGTGTCTGCCTGTCTGTCAGTCTTGGCAATGTCCTACCACTGGGCAGCACGTTCTTGCAAGGGCCTGCTGGAGGAAGGACACAAAAACCTCCTCCACACATTTTGGATGGTGCTTTACTAAACCAAAAATGTGTCTTTGGACTTCTCTGCCCCCTTAAGAGCTTTCATTCAGAACCCTACAGCCCCACATCTACACTCCACAGGACAATTTGCCTGAACTACCTGAATTCTGCCTCACTGGCGTTGCTGGAGGTACCATTTGCTTGTGTCTCACCAGTACGGGTCTGGCTTGTGCTGAGGGAGCTGTCATCATGGAGGTGCTAACACAGAAGCAGAAAACAGATTACAGCAACAGCAAGGGCTAAGAGAAAATTCTCCTTTGCAGAGTGCATGTGCAGTAAGAATCAGTGTGGTTTCTGCTATGAAGGTTAAAAGAATAAAACAACTGCTTGCAGCCTAGGTGGAGGATAGAAATGCCCCACCTGGTGCTAAGGAGAGCTCTGGAATTGAGAGCCCTGGGTCTGGATTGGAAATTGGAGAAGCTCCACTCTTGCCTGGCATCAGGCAAGCCATGGGATTTCTCCTGTCCCTCCCTCTGTGAACATCCCCTCAGTATCCATGCTGGGGCTGGCACAGCATGAAGGCCTGGCCCCACAGGAGATATTCTGGGCTGCAGGGCATGCACTGACTTCAAGAGGTAAACAGGAAGAGAGTCCGTGCCCATCTTTGATTTCAATTAATTGCATTGGTTGACTAATCCCTCTAGTTTTGTAATTTCAAGTCAATTCCTTGCACTGTCTCTCCTATCCATGGCCATGTGCCATCCTGGCTTCTCATCAGTCTTCTTTTGTACAAGATCATGGTGGAATAACAGTTACCTGCAGCTTGCTTATCTCCTTCTTCATCTTCTTCTTCTTTCTTTCCCTAGAAACTGCATTGCACTGTCCCCTTTTAATTCTGTTCCTCTGCTACTGTCATGTCATTTCAAACAGCACTGCCTTCATGCCAGTGACAAGTTATCTCTATTCCTCACTTTGTAATTACTGGTTTCAAAAGTCCTGAGCCTACTCCATAGGCTCAGGGGGGCAAGGAGGCAGAGATCAGGTTTAAGGAGACCAATAGGTTTTTCTGAAAAACAGCTTTATTTTTCATATTGAAAATAAAATGTTCTCAACTCTTCTGGACACTGAACCAAGTCTGTGGCATAAGTCACTTACCTGCAAGTAAAATGAAACCCTTATTTTATTAAAAACACTTTCAAAAGGGCATCAGTTAGTACTCTAGAGAAGAATATAAAGAGAAATAACCTGAGTTTTTAAGTGTATTTCCTCTGTATGGAATATGTTCATGGTTCCCAATAGAAATGTCATTAATTCTAACAGAATTTCCACACATTCTATAACGCAGGGGGCTTTTTGTTTTCTTTTGGGGTTTTTTGTAGAACAAAAAGATACATTGTAAATTAGGAAGAATATCTGTCCGATGCTTTACCTTCTGTTTACAAAACCTAGTCAGTTACATTCTGAGAGGGCACAAAAACAGCATGAGGTGCGGAGCTGTGAGTGCTGCATACGTGTGCACACACAGCCCTGCCGTAGCTCCCACGTACATGCACTGTTACCAGCCTCAAGTTACTTCCCTTAAGGATGAACACAGGGACGGTGATGATTTTTTGGAGCCAGTCATGTTTAGTAGAGCTGACAGGCAAGGTGTAACACCCACCTACTTCATACTTGGAGTGTTACAAAAACACATTCGAAAGATAACCCCAAATCACTCCTCCAGTCAAACATTTCACCCTTTCAGCATGACGCAGAAGTTTAAATTCCACTGATGGGTGACCTCGAGAGTGCTGTATATCTGTATATCCGCCCCCCCCTCCCAATGGCAGCGGTTCCCCTCGCTGGCAGACTAAAGCGGGTCTATAAATAACTTCAAAAGGAATTGTCTCTCTCCTCACGCACTGCAGACAGCTGTTTACAGAGATCCCGACTCCTTATGCACTGCGTTGGCCCAGCTCTCATCCCACTCTTTCCTCTGCTCTTCCTAAAAAACCCTTGGGCGATGCGGCGCAGGTAGGACGGGGGACCCTCCCCTGCCGCAAACGCCAGGTCCCACAACTTGAGGGAGGCTGCCGGAGTCAGAGCGCGGCCCGGGGGAAATGTCTCAGGGCAAGGGGGTTGCGCTCTCGTGTAATCCGTCCTTAAGCTCTACGGTCCCGGCTGATCCCCGGCCCCGGGAATCCCCTCCTCCCCGGCCCGGAGCGGAGCCCGCAGCCGCTCGGGGCCCGCGCAGCGCCCACCTGCAGGGCCGGGCAGGGACACTCGTGGGGCGCCCGCACCTGCCCGCAGCCCCCGGCCGAGACAAAAGCCCGGGCTGCCTCACCTCCTTCAGCTGCTCCAGCTCCTGCTTGAGGCCGTCATACTCCGCC
Source organism: Melospiza georgiana (assembly GCF_028018845.1). NCBI lineage: Eukaryota > Metazoa > Chordata > Aves > Passeriformes > Passerellidae > Melospiza > Melospiza georgiana. The sequence continues at coordinate 17,246,924 of NC_080433.1, read as the reverse complement.
TCCAGCTCATCGTACTGCTGCTTGAGGGTGAGCTTCTCCTCCAGCACCACCAGCCCATACTCCGCCGCCTGGATCTTCTCGTGGGTCGTCTCGGAGAGCTCCCGGGTCAGCCGTTCGATCTCGCTCTTGTAGTGGTCGGCGCCCTGCAGCACCTCCTCCGCAGCCATAGCCCCGCCGGCACTGCCGCGCCGCCGAGCAGGCAGCCAGGGGGCGGGCGCGGCCGAGGGGCGGCACCGGCACGGCCGGCCCGGCCCGGGGATGGGGGTCGGGGCCGCCTGCGGCAGCCGCCGCCGCCGAGCGCGTCCGCCCCGCCGCAGCCGCGGCCCCCTCCTCCCCCGCCGGCCGCCCGGGACGCGCCGAGGCCGCGCTCGCCTCCCCCGGCCCTGCGGCGGCCCCGGCGGCGGGCACGCCTGGGCTGGCGAGCGGGCGGGCGAGCCCCGCTGCCCGGGGAGGCGGCGGCGCGCTGGAGGCCGGGGCGGCGAGCGGGGCGGCCGGGAGCGCGCCTTCGTGAGGCGGCTCCCGCGGAGATGCTGCTACTGCTGCCGCTGCCGGCGCCCGCCTCCTCCCTTGCACACGGTCCCTCCCCTGCGCTCTTTAAGATGACAGCGTCCTCGGCTCTGGCATCGCCGCCGGGCGGGCGGGGAGGCGGCGCGGCAGCGGCGGCGGAGCGGCCGGGATGTGGGCGCTGCGCCTGAGGGGCTGCTCCCGCCGGGCCCCGTCCGTGCCGCTCCCCTCACGGCCGGGCCCCCTCCCTGCGCTCCCCTCCTGCCCTCCGCCGCCGTGTCAGCGCCTCTCGGTGCTGCCCGCCGTGATGCTGCTGCAGCGGCGGCGGTGCGGGTATAAGTAGACAGGGAGACGCAGCCCAGCAAACTGCGGGAGCGAGGGGGCGGCAGGAGTATTCCCCTGCTATTTCGGGAAACTGGGAAAGCAGAGTTAGCTCTGCTCCATTCCCTGCCCCCGGTGAACGAGTGCGTTTGGTTCTGGTCAAGGCAACCTGAATGCGAAACAGCGGCGGGGTCGGGGCATTGGGCTGGGGCTGCTCTTCCATCACCATTAGCGCAAGGTCTCAGTGCCACTGATTAGACAGCAGGACAAAACTGATTCAGCTCCGATGCGGTCACACCATTGTTTCTCTGTCAAATTAACCGGGGGACCTGATGCATAGATTATGTCAGTTTTATGCCGGCTTTATGCTGACTGCAGAAAGACAGATGCTACTTGTCCAGCATAAAACTGGAGTGGTGCAGACAGACAGGAACTGATCTCTTACAAAGCCTGCCAGTAAAAAGTTAACACACCAGATTAGGCGCATTTTACATATTTGAACTGGAAGAGTGAGTTCATCCTGGATCAATGTCATAGCCCATTTTTTTATACTCAGAGTCTTAGACTCCAATTTACTGTTTCTTCAAACTATGGCCTGCAAATAGACTTGAATTGATATTGGTCAATTTTTGCTCTAAGTACTAGCAGGACCTGTTTTTCACGTTTTACAGACTTATTTTACTTTTACATTTACTGCTTTAAAGGTTGACAACTGAGTTAGAATTTCCAAATTGAGGTGTTTGTTCTAAATAGAAGTTACCTGTAGGAAGATGGATGTCACTACCCACCAATGCAGCACTGTATTGGAAATCAAAGACAGAGATTTCCTTTCTTGCTGACCTGATAATGTTGTTTTCAACAAATCACATTCCCTTTCTACCATGGCTTCCCCATGACTAAGAAATAGGTAAAAATTATTAGACTGCTCAGCAAAGTTCTTTGAGATCTGCAAATGGAAGCACTAACACTAGTTATACAATTTATGCATACAGTATATGGCACATATCAATTTTATAAATATGTGTGCATGCATACATAACTAATACATTATAGTCCAGTCTGCATAAACACTTCTCATTGCCTAGAGAGCATTTGTGGAAGAAGCAAGCAAAGTAATGGGAGTTCTGTCATTTTTTAGCTTGAAAACCGCTTCCAAAATGCACATTTTTAATAAATTCTACTGTAGAAGCAAGTGTGAATACTAATAGGAAAGAAACAAGTGTGAATATTAATATATGAGAAGAGTGAGTGGCTCTTATTGATGAGTGGATGTCTAAAGAGAGGAAAACACCAGTATTCCAACTGTAATTCCTGTGATACAGCTAACCTCAACACCCATTTCTTAAAAGACAAAGAAAGATTCCACAAATCAGAAGGGGAAAAAAAAGCCCAAATTTCAAAGGAGAAGCAAAATGTTGTCCCAAGAGGTTTTACAAGTTCTAGTCCAGTTGCCTTTTTTAACTTTGCACCTGTGATGGCCACTGTGCATGGAAATGTTTATTGAGCATGGGAATGGATCAGAAAACAAACATCTTTGAGACCAGTGCTAAAAATGAGTGGTTGGGTGAAGGATATGTGGAAACTGGCTGAAGCACAGGATGCCTACAGCTAATCAAGCCCTGGTGTAACTCCACTTAATGTAACTTGGTTGACAGTCTCTCTCACAAGCCAAGGGCAGTCTCACCTCTTCTGAACATCTGCACCCCAGAGGAGAAATCTGGAGTTTTACAGTGTGTCAGGTTTTCTGCAACACCCCAAAAGAAAGTGCAGTGTGAAAGGCAGGTGTGGTTCCCTGTGCAGCAGTGTGTGGCATTCACATTCTCTGAAAAAATCTCTTTGCCCAGGATTTTTCTCTTGGGAAGCTGAGAAGGCTCAGAGAAAAGGAAAACAATTCTTATCTCATTTGCTTCTCCTCTGTTTTGCTCATGTGGAATGTGTTTGGAGATTGTTTACCCACAGGTGATTGTTTCATTGGATTCTGCTGTGAGTTGTTTTCACTCATTGGCCAGTTGGGGCCAAGTTATGTCAAGACTCTGGAGACAGTCACGAGTTTTCATTATTATCTTTTTAGCATTCAGTAAGTATCCTTTCTGTATTCTTTAGTATAGTAGAATAGTATTTTTTAATATAATATAGTATTATAAAGTAATAAATTAGCCTTCTGAGACCATGGAGTCAGATTCATCATTCCTGCCTTCGTCAGAGCATTCCCAGCAAATACAATAGCAGTGCACAGTGGCTGTGAGGTCCTCAAGCTCCTCTGAATTGAGAACACCAAGATGCCCATGATTTTCTGTGACTAGTGCCCATTTATCCCTCTTCTTACCTTCTAAATGTAAACAATATCAAACCTGGATTCTTTGGTGATATTTGTCTTTGTTTTAAAAATCTACTTCTTTAAAAGTCTTCTCTGAAAAGTCCCCAGTTGTCAGGGGACTTTTGTGGTCAGTTTCTCTGCACTGACTGGGCTGGGCAGCACACACATGGATACCTTCAGACATTCATATTTAATTGAGTGAATCCCACCTTTCACTTCTCTGTCTTTTCTTAGGCCTAAAAACCAGCACCTGCATTCTGTTGTCGAGATCCTCCATCTGTATTTATAATGGACTGCTAAGGTCACTGATGGACCTGGAAAATATTCAAGCTCCTTTCCCTGTTACCAGGAGCTCTGGTTTTGCCTCATTCCTGACCCTGTGGAGATAAGAAAAGATAGATGATCTTACAATATAAATAGCATCTAAGTTTTAGCCAAAATCTTCATTAAAGAAGGAGGAGCTGCAGCATGACCCAAAGGCGGTCATTCCCTAGGGATTATCCCATAACAGAGGCAGTGGGACCTCCTCTGATGGAGATCTCTGGCTTTCTGGGGTGCCTGTGATAAACTATGGATTCAAATTATGGATTCAGTGATGCCAGCAAAGCTCTGGTCTCAATCACAGTTCTGGTACCTTTAGGAGCTCACTCATCAGTGCAGATAGCCCTAAAATAATGATATTGGCATTTCAAATAATTCCACTGCCCTGGTGTGATCACTTCACATTGGTTTAAGTCCTGCTGCAATGCTCTTAGGTTTTCTGCCTCCCCAGGTTCAAAAAGCATACCCTGGTCTTATTAAAGGTTGGCATATCACCCTGCATTGTTATCTCTCCTTCATTTTGCCCTGTGCACCACCTTCACATGAATATTTCAAACAAGTCTCAAGTAATTTTGTCTACACGTCATTCCACATACTTTAATAAAACAAGCTTCCTTCTGACTGCAGCCATTTCACGGGCATGAAACTGAATTCCTTTGAATTCCTGAGATGTGATACCACTGGATTCCTAAACCAAGGATAATAGGTTCCAGTACTGATTACACATTTTTTTAACCAATCAGGTATTCAAGGACAGGGAAAATTATACAATTCAAATCTTACTCAAGAGATTATTAAATTTCAGATCATTTAAGAAGCATTCAATGGCCTCCATGAAATGAATGATTGGTTCTGTGCCTTGGTGACAACGCAGCTGTAAATGCAGCCTGCACTGCATGGCACAAGGCTGGATCTGCACCTGCAGCATGCACAGACATCCCTGTGAGTCCATTTGTATGGAGCATCTCAGAGCAGCAGAGCCCAAACCAACTGAGAACTGCTAATTAGCAGTGTTTGGCAGGCACACCAGAGTGGCCAAAGGGGGAGGAAAAAAACAACAAGAAAAAGAAAGGTATGAGGACCAATCTGTCATTGTTAATGAAAATGGCATTGATTTCCTGAATGGGAAAAAAGGGAAAAGCACTGAGAGAAGTCTCTATGGGAACTGTGCTGGGTCTGGTTTGGAAATAAACAAGTGACTGTTACACTGCCAAAGCTTTATTTTTCTCCAGCACTGAATATAAACATCACCTTTGTAATGAATGGTCAGCCTAGAGATAAAAGGGAGACGCTGGGAAGAAAATGAAATTTAAAAAGATATTATGAGATCCTAGTCCAATAGAAATGGTAATAGGTTTTAAGAAAATTAGTTTATGGAGAATGTTAAGAGAAACTAAATCCGGGAGCTAAGAAACAATAATGCATATAATAAAAATAATGATGTTTCTCTGATTAATGAGTGTCAGCATTCAGAAGAGAGGCTTTCAAACAGCTGTGTCCTTATGTGAGTCCTCTGTGAACTGCCTTTAAAGGATCTGCAAAGGTAAATAATTGTAATATTTGTAAGCCTGTTATCAGGTGGAGTTAAATGTGATATACAGGAAACTGTAATTTCACCAGATAATCATTTTGGGCTCCAAAAAGCTGGAGGTTGAAAACCACTTTTGTAGAACATATGGAACCTGAAAGGAAAATGGAGTAAAACAGAACACTTCAACAAGGAAACCAGGGAAAAGGGCTGCACAGAAATTGTTGTCAGGATGCTTTGTGTGTTATGAGCAGGGATTAGTTTTACAAGAAAACTACAAAAAATTAAGTGTAAGAACATTTAGAAATACAGTCAGCAATAACTAAGCAGCCAACTGATACTTGCATATAGAAAACTTAGAGACTGCAGCAAAGAATGTGAGCTATAACTGTTGTACTGGATAAACCATTTCAGCCTGAAAGGGTGTTGCTTTCAGGGAGTGTTGCACACGGGTCTTGGTTCAGCTCCACAACTGTAAGCTGAGTCTTTTAATTGACAGCATTGCCCTCAGGCTCAAGATCCAGGACACTGCTCTTCCACTCTATGCAGAGACCCAGAACACAAATAAAAAATGGCTGAAAGGAGCACAGAAAGGATTATTATGCCTATTTAAACCACCATGCACTTCCCTGTGACACAATGAAAGACCTGCCCACTAAGAATCCTTTGTCCAAGCAACTTGTCAGCAATTCAGCCTAGATAAATCAGTGTCACCGTGTTCCTTGCTGAACAGCTGGGAGGAGAAGGGAGGACAGAGGCAGGCACAGCACCTGTGGGGATGACCAAGGGAGTTTCTGTCTGGAACACCTGGTCTCTCCACAGAGCAGAGGCTTTTTGCTGCAGCAGAGATGCCCAAAGCCCCTCCTGGCTGCTTGCACCCCCAGCCAGCTGCTGTCCTCAATGCCAAAAGGAACAGGACAATGCCCTCTTTTCTTGGCAGCTCCATTCTGGCACTTTTCAAACCCTCTGGTTTGTTGTGTTTTTTTCCAGACTCTCACAAATCAATTTCTCAGTCATCTTTTAGTGTGTTTCTGGGAAGTGAAATGAGGTTATACATTATTCCTCCAGTCTCCTTCTTCCTTTTATTATGTCAAGTCAGAGCCAACAGCTTTGGAGTGAGTGGATGTGCAGAGCTGCTCAGCTCCTCTGCTTCCTCCTATCACCACAGCATGGGCAAAAGCAGCTGGCAAAACCAGAATAATAGGTAGATCCCACACTTGAAATGTGATCTGACTGTAAAATAAGAGCCAGACTGCAGGTGATGATCCCATTTTGACTAGTTTTTCTCCTCAGAAGTCATTAGAGTGGGAGAACAAATTTCTGTATAACAATGTGCCTTGTCTTGAATTTGACAGCCTAGAATCTGCAGTGCACCTATTAAATATAGCTTCAAAAGGCACTTAGTTCTGCTAAAGCAGGCATTTGCCTTACATTCCTTATTGTGCATCAATGACTAAAAACATTTACAGACAGTGATCACTGAGAGAGAAACTGAAATTTTTATGTGGAATCTAACTGTAATGCTGTGTTGATAATGTGAGGAAAATTTGATTCAGATACTATAAAAAGCATATGATTTAGTGATTTTTTTTCAAGAGCTCTAAGCTAATATTTCATCACTCAGCTTCTAAAAACACATTACAATGAATGCAGAAGACACAACACAAAGAAAATTATATTACATTTCTATTAAGTGAGTGTGGCATTTGGGAAGGGTGCCAGGTTTATGACACTGTCCTATAAACTTGGACTTTGTTAGGTTTTTATCAAAGTACCTAATACAGAATGGGCGGTGTGTATTCAAAGCACTAAAACAATGGATTACAAAGAAGGCATCTGGATCAAAGCTACAATTATTTTCCTCAGCTAAGAGAGGAGTCAAAGTCCAATTAAGAGATTAAGATCTTGAACTGGAGACTGACTTCCGTGGGAATTTTCCCAATCACTTTTGGTACATCTTGGATTAAATGATTGTTCTATCACAAAGCAGGATACTGCAAACTTAACTACTTTAAAATCCTCTCTAGAACTTTTTTCAATAATTGCATTTATGCTATAAATGCTTCTTCTTATAATAATCACATTATTCAACCTACAAACACAGATTGCAATAGCTAAAAGAGGTACTACATAAAATTATCTCATGTGAATTCTGTATTGTGAAATCTAACCCTTTAAAAAAAATTAAAACCCATAAAACTTTCAAGGGTATTTTCTTCATGGCTTGTTTTGCTGTAATATTTTGGGCTAGTATCATTTGCCTTAGGCTTTCTGAGCTAGATCAAGACTGGCTGGTACTTTGTTCCAGATTTCCTTACAATCAAGAGCTTCATTCTTACAAAACAAAAAAAACCAAAACAACAACAACAAAAATTAAAAACACAAACAAACAAAAAAATAAACCACCTCCAACAGATTATTGAATGAACTTATGAACTTTTGAGGTCCAGGAGAGATGGACTCTAACTAAACCCGCAAATTAGAAAAATATCATGAGCATGGAGCAGTTTCCAGTCCTCACCTTACAGTCCCCAAAACATGACTGAATTCCTAGAGGCCTCTTGGAGGAGAACATGGGAAGGTTTTCTTGGGTGAATCATTTTTCTTTCAAAAGAAACTCTCATCAATGCAGATATGTAGGAAAGTTGTGTTGTACTTTAACAATAGCTATCTGAATGTATCTAGCTATATTAATACAGTGTAAGATGAGAGTAAACCAATCCTAGAGTGCCAGACCCTTTCCTGATATGTGCTACCATTTGGGAGGAGGATAAAGTTAATTGGGAGTTTCTGTGAGGTTATCTTGCTAGGCTTTTTTTATTCCTTCTCAATGATCAGGAGTTTCTGAAGGCACAGCAGATGGAGCTTGGCATGGGGAGCATTTGAAGTGGGGATACAGCCACCTTTGGGTGCTGGGTGCTACCCTTGCTGCCAGCAGCTCCTGGTACAAGCAGAGGAAAAGGCAAGAGGGATGCTGCTCTTTGCTTACCTTTGTTTGCCCAGCTGGGCAGAGGATCAAGGGAGAAAAGGAGAAGCAGTCAAATTCTTGCCATCAGTGCACAAAATTGAGAAGAGGAATAACAGATGGCAATTCCTTTGATGCAAGGAACCCATCTGCTACTGCTCCCCCTTATGAGCTGCTGGAGACACTGTGTGGAAAACTTCAGAAAGGCTGCTGGAGATATTGTGTGGAAAACTTCAGAAAGGCTGTGAGAGGCAAATGTGAGTGTGGGTTGCATGGGAGAAGATGGGAGAGAGAGTAACTCTGCTTGTGGAAGGGGACATTACAAGAAGAGAGCTGTCCTTCTGCTCAGCTCTTGGTAAGTCCCAAAATAGGCTTGTGAGAAGTTGGAGCAACTGAGTTATGTAGGACAACATGCAAAGCAGCTGCTCCCTGATGTCCCACATTGAATACAGGAGCGGGAATAGCTTGTGAGAACCTGGCTGCAAGGGAAGGCCACACAAAACTCAGGCAGTAGCTGTGGTAGCTGGGTGCACAGTCCTGCAGAGCAGCTCACTTCTGCTGCTGACATCTTCTCTGATCACCTCTCACTCTTTGATGAGCAGAGGTAATATATCTTGATATTACATAACACTGATGCCTGACAACTACCATTTATTATTCCTTTTAAAATTAACAAGTTCATGGATCTTTCTGCTTTTCAGGCTGTCTGAGAACACAGGCAGCTGCTCTCATCACATTTATCTATGTGTGGGATATGAATGGAACAATGTCTGCAAATATGGGGATGTCAACTTCCCTGTAAGAAGGATGGTCATCTGGAGCATTCAGTACAACCACAGAAAAATAAATGTGGGCACCTGATTGCCTTCCTGCTTCTTCCTGACTGACAGCTGCTGTGCTGTCAGATCATCCAAAGCTGTCACTGACAGGCACTGAAGAAATAGGAAACACCTTCCATAAAACTCACCACTATAGAGAAGACAACACAAGTGCCTGGCTAAAAGGAGAAAATCAAATACTAACCCTCCTCTCCTTACTTTTCTTTAAAAGCAATCCCTTAATATTGTGAGAAAATGGCAGCTGCTACATTTTAAGGGATTTGACAGTGTACTGATAGATGCAGAGGGGAAGCTTGATTTGCAAGCTTGTCACAGAGAGAGAGTCATGTCAGAGTAGAAACATGTTGTGAAAGTGAATGAGCAGGATGAGGGAATTGTTTTGAACATTGAAATGGTCAGGGCAGTCAAGTCGCTTGAATGACTTCTGTGGCCCATATCTGGCATCCTTGGACACCAATCCACAGAAAGCTGGAACAGACAGCTTTCCCTGACATACACTTCAGGGTTATCCAAAGAAAAGGGCAAGCAAAATATTATTTTCATTGTCTTTTACAGAAAGAAGCTGAGATGTGGTGTAAAGTAAATATAAAACAAGACTTAAACACCCACAGACAAACATTTATTTATACACTTGTTTAGAAATACTGATATTACAGGAGAATCATGACTTTGCCTTGATCAAGGGCTGAGTTACTGAGCATCATGGTTGGTAGGACAGTACAAATATAGTGAGATGAGCCTTGTAATGGGCCTTGGATCAAAAAGCCACTGAAGAGCAGTATCTGAAACTGCTGGGAAGGTGGTATCATGGAGAGATTTTCTGGTGGCCTATGTTGACATCCAGCCAGAAGTCCCTGAGTAGTGCAGATTTCATTGCTCTGAAAACATCCAACATCTCATGGAAGGGGATTTCTTCAGGTGGAACCATCACATGCTGGCACTGAGGTGCTGCTGTGCATTGCCCAACACAGAGGCAGATTGGGCAGAGCAATTTCATGTTTCTCCAGGACTGGCTGTGCCAGCTTACTCTGCATGGTGAAGATCCCAGATAATTCTGATGTGTTGTGGTATTTTCTGGGTTCCCCAGATGGAGGAGGAATTGAGAATCTGACTCCATGTTCTTAGAAGGCTAATTTATTATTTTATGATCTATACTATATTAAAGAATGCCATACTAAACTGTACTAAAGAATAGAGAAAGGATACAGAGAGGAGGCTAAAAGATAATAATGAAAAATTCATGACTCTCCAGAGCCCCGACACAGTTGGCTGTGATTGCTCATTAAGCCAAAACAATTCACATGAAACCAATGAAACAATGACCAGTTGGTAAACAATCTCCAGACCACATTCCAAAGCAGCAAAACACAGGAGAAGCAATCAGATAATCATTGTTTTCATTTTTCCCTGAGGCTCCTCAGCGTCCCAGGAGAAGAAATCCTAGTGAGGGGATTTTTCAGAAAATATGATGGTGACAATGTTAGAGCCCTGTATGTGCAGTTTTCCCCTGTGCAGCCTGTCCCTTGCTTGGGGAAATAAGTAGGTTGAGCTTGACAGTGTCACATTGGTGTTTTTCTTACACTTGGGGTAGATGGGAACTAGAAAATCAGGGCTAGGGACAGGAAAGAGGGATGGAAGGATGTCTTTGTCAATATGAAAATAAGAAAAAAACCAAAATCAGAAAGTGTATGGGAAAAGTGTGAGGCTTCAGTGACTGGCTGAGAATTGTCAGTGGATCAGAGACAGAACCAAGGGTGAAAGGAATTGTCCTCAGAGATGGCAATCTGCCATCTGATCCTTGTCAGTAATATCTGGGGATATGACCACACACTGAAACAGGTCCTCCCTTCCTGTCCCTTCAGAAAACAAGGCAAACAGTTCCTTGCTGCTACCATTCTCATGGGAAATGGATGTCAGGGAAGGAGCTGCTAGGGATGACAAGCCAGCTGCCTGCTCCCCTGTGCAGCTCTCTCTTCAGTCTGGGTCTCTGTGTGCTCCAGATTCTGCTGTCTTGGTAGAGGAGCTTGAACAAAAATATCAGAAGAAAACTTACTTGGGTGACTAAGCACTAAAAAATGAAGTAAAAGACTTATTATAGCCAGCCTGATAGATGAAATTATGTTGAAAAATTAGATTATATACAGGAAAGGTATTGGCAGCCTAAGGGAAAAAGAAACCTCACTATTAAGCAAAGTTTCTTTTCAATTATTGCTATTAATAAGCTGTGGTTGTAATGATTGGATATAATAAATGTAGGTAGAGGTTACATTAGCTGCTCTGAGACTCCTGATTTTCCTTCTAACCAGTGATCTGCTTAAAGAGAAAAGCAAAATGTATTACAGGTCCCCAGAATTTGCTGGTGGATTGCTTCCCTGACCCTGTTCAGTGCATTCACAGCATCCCAGCTGCCAGGCTGGCTCAGGTTGCTGGGAGCATGGGGATGCTGGGACACTGGGATCAGGCAGTGCCCGAGGCACAGCTCCCCAGACAGCCTCCCACCTAAACTGACAGGCTGTCCCAATTCTGGATCAGTCTGAGTATGGCTGAACTGCTTCCTCTGACTGCAGTTAACCTCTACATGAACAAATGCTTCAATCTTTGGAGCGTGAGGTACCGACTGTCAGTGGGAATTTAAAAAAACCCTTCAAAGATAAAGGTCTCTGCAGCCTTTTGTTTCATTTCCTGCACATCACGCAGATCTGATGTTTTCAGTGAATGCCTCTGAATTAATGGTGTTTATTCCTTGAGTTAGGAATGAGATCTGCAATAAATGAGAATGTCTCTAAACCATCCTTCATGCTGAATGTTGCAGACCTGCCAATACATGTGGAAAATCACATTTACCTGCTCCACAGACTATTCCATCATCCTAACCACTAACACAGCTCCACAGTGACATGCAGGGACAGCAGAGCTGTGCAGTGCCCAGGGTGTTTGGTCTCTCAAAGGGCCAGGGCAGGTTTCTGTGGTACATTCCAGATGTGTTCCCACTGCATCACTTGCAGACATTTCTGAACAGCAGGGAGCAGCAGGCAGGGCCAGCTCGTGCCTACTACAAGAATTATTTGCCATAGGCATGGATGTTCTACATTCCTGCTCTCTGTTCTTCCTCACAGATTTATATGTCAGTAGTTCCCAAGAAGTTTCAATTGGTTCCCTGGGAGTCCAAAAATCTTTTTTGATCTTTGAGTAGCTTTATTTTTCTTAAATCCACCTTCAACACTATGTAGCAGTCTGTTCTGCATATTCCTCTTCTGTTTTTCCTCTCTCCATTCCCCTTTATATTCTCTGCTTTCCTCAGGTTTCTCCTGACCACCTACCACTGGTACTATGAAGGTGCACAACAAAAGCTACACTTCTTTACATGATTTAATTTCATATTTATACTGCATAGAAGACAAGAAGTCCTGCAAAGCCATTAATAAAGTGAAAATTCACAGCATATCTATATATAAACCCTAATCTAAATAATTCTGTCATTGCTGCTGGGCTCAGCTGCCATGTGCTGACAGGGCACTGATAAAATACACATGTGATGTATCTCCATCCTTAAAAACACATATAAAAGAGCTATATACCAATGAGACCAATTATTGTTCACTCTGTATAATGAAATGTGCCAAAGCCAGCAAGGATCATTGTGAACAAATCGATCCCCTGTCTCAGGCTTTTCTGGTTGCAGCATTAGAGGAGTTATCAGACAGACCTCCCACTCCCAGCAGTTATTCTGCCACTCCTTGCAGCTGCCTTTATAACCTGGTCTTGAAAATTTTGCTCATGGAGACTCCACAATTAGACCAGGGAACCTACCTGTAGGCTCTGCCTTCAGTTCATAACTGAAGGAAATGGTTTGCCTGAAAATTTGGAAGGCAAAGTATGTTGGGAAAAAAAGAATTCTTATGTTTATTTTTGTTTCTTTCACTCTAGGTGCTGAGCAACTGGAAGCAAACAGAAGGGGAGCAAAAAAACCTTCAAAGAGATGTGGCTTGTAAACCTCTATCATTTCTGGGTTTGGGGTTTTTTCATCCAGGAGGGCTAATGCTTCAGAAAACAGCATTTAACTTGCTGGCCAGGAGTTAGAGAATGATCTGGCAGGACTGCCCAGCTAACAGAGCAGCAAGAGAAAAGCAGCACAGATGAATGCAGAGCAGTGCACACGGTGAAGTGACCTTAATTCTACCTTTTCAACAGCTTTTGTCACCAGGCGTTCTCCCACGTCACAGCAGACAGTGCTTGCAGGATGAACCTTCTATCCCCTGAGCAGCAAAAACACCAGCAAGGGAATATATGGATTAACTATCTTACATATATGGATAAACTTTTGGTACTCCATGAGGCTGTGGTGTGCCCAGGCTTCTGAGAGGCTCTGACCACTGCAAAAATGAGATTTTTCCAACTAGAAAGGCTACAGATAAGGGGAGTCAGATTGTTTCCTATTTCTGACTCATCTCTGCTATAGAAGAAAGCAAAAAGATTTGGTTTCCTCATTTTGAAAAAAGAGATTAACTGAGGACATGGTAGAGGTCTAGAAAAACATAACTGACATGGGGCAGGTAGTGAGGGAATGATTAGTCATTATTTTTCATTAGATAGAACCATGGGGCACTCAATGAAACCATCCAGCAGCAGGTCACAGACAAATGAAAAGAAAAACACTGGTACATGTAGTGCCTAATTGTATTGCAGGACATAACATCCTGTTGTTTTATAAAATCCTGATTTGTTTGGATGCCCAAAGCATAAATAAATTCTGAAAGCTGCTAGATGGCTTCCTAGAAGGAAAGGTCTGTTAAGGACAGTTAGACAACATTACACAGATACAATTTCTAGATGAGAAAGTTTCTAAACTAAAACTTGCTGGAAATTGGAGAAGTATCTTAGAAAAAATATGAATCCAAGATTGGTTTGATGACTTTTTCTTTACTACCAGTGCTGTAGTAGAAAGACAAGACATCAGATGTGGTATATGTATATAGTACAGTTGTTTGTCTTCTATTTCATCAGAATGACTATTTACAAAAGCTATATATAGTCAGAAATGGGAAATTATATTAGAGTAATTGGCACTGATTGTTTCCATGAGAACATCAAACACTCAAAACCAACACTACTTCTCCCTTAAAGGAAATCTAATTGTAAAGAAAGTTCAAAGTTTTAAAGTTGGAGGAGTGGAGACATGAGAACAATAGAAATTTATACAAGTGAGAAGAAAAACAGAGAACACAATGAAGTAGCCCTCCTGTGAGGTTGATATCTGATCTCCAGTAAAGTTGTGAGCTTTTCTGTTGTTTGCAGCATTGTTTCCATGTGAAGGGTTAAATTTTGCAAGGAGTCCATAGGGCAAAATGATGACATTTTCATATCTGTCATTTTTCTCCATCATGAGGGGTAGGAAGAAAAATTAGACTTTTTTTTCTGATTGAACTCAGAATTTTGTAGTCAAATCATATAAACTCAAGAAATGCAGAGAAATAAGAAGAATAAAGAATGGAGCACTCATGTACAACCAAGCATTTTTCTCCACATTGTTTCTAAAGGTGATGCCAAGAAATTTAAGACAGGCTTAAATCAAAGTGTTGCCTTAAGCATCAGCATTTAATTTCCTTCCAGCTCACATCCCAGCCAGTGCCAAAGATAGATTAGGAATTTGATCAACAAGAGACCTGATTTCCATTTTGATAAGGAAATATAATTACTAGAACCATCTTGACAGATAGGTACTGTAAGAAATTAGTATTGCTGGAAGAGAAATTTGTTTCTTCAGCTACAATAATGAACTGGTTTTACTGGTTATAGAGGCACTGGTTACCTCAGTGGCTCTTTAACAGATTTTGAGAAAAGACTCTTCAAATTGTACAAACCCAGGAAAGATGATAATGTTCATCTCCAATCACAGGACAACTAGATTAATGATTTCAACCTAAAAATTATTGCAGATTATTCAGGTGCATATTAGAGATTCTTTATATCCCCACTGAGTCTCGCAATTTTAGAATGTTGATGTTTAAAGGTGGTGATTATTTGTAATTTTTGGTATCACACATCTTACTGAAATTTAAATCACATTACCAGATATGAAGATCTAATTAGTGTCTCAATACAATGCAACATCAAGTTAGTTGCCCAGATACAAAGGACAGTTTTGCTTCCATTTCATGGCTGTATACCTTTAAATCTTTTCAGAGTCTAAAACTTAGGCGTAGGAGTAGATATTTTGTTTGGGTTTCTTTCAGCATATTTCAACTGAAATGTTTCAGATTTTTTTTCTTGAGAGGATGGGCCATGTATACTTGTTTGGTTTTTTTTTCCCTAGGAGGGAATCCTAATAAACTCCATCAGCTTTTTCTCATGGGTTTTTTTTGCCCCCAAAGACCTGTATCCTGGTGCCTGTGCCCAGACAGAATGGTGTATGTATATACTCATTGGAAAAGGAAGAAGTTCTTCTAAAATAATTTTTTTCAGCTGCATTTCTCTATACTCCTGTGATTTGCATTGTTATCAGGCCTCACTCCTGTCAGAAAAGCAGCAGGAATAGCTTTTATTTTCCAGCAGAAATTTCCATATGGGTCAGCCTTTTTGATCTTGTAATATTCTGCAGCACCGGAGAACAAACTCAGACAAATTATCATCAACACATGGAAGCTGGAGATAGATGACTGGAAGTTTTTTGGCCCCATTTTTTCTCTTATTCAGCCCAAACTACTTTATTTTTAGATTATGCTCCTTTGTACCCCTTCCATAAATACTCCACTCTTCCCTTTGATTGCAAGTTCATAATTAATTTATATTAACACATTTAAATCCAGAACAGGCACTCATATAATGATTTGCACATTTTAATAGTTCTTTGCCATCTCCTGTCTCTTCCTCCATTGATCATCTACCCTACTATTTCTTACCAGAATTAATAAACTTTAATCCAATTGGTAAAGCCCTGGATAAGTTTCATGTGCAAAAGTTACAGTGCTGAGCCCAAATATGCTTTTTCTTCTGTCTTGTGCTAACAGATACAAGAAAATAATAACTCATGAATAAGGGTTGTTCATGAGTTATTATTATTGTTCATGAGTCCTGCGTCCTTCAGATTCAGTGCTCCCAGTTCCTCTCCATTTATTCCAAATAAATGCTCTGTAGCCACCAATTTGATGTATTTTATTTGCCTGACCTAGAAAACAACTCCTGGCTCATCCATATCCTACCTGCAGTTTCTGCACAGCCCAAGGGTGTTCCAGGATGTGAACACTCCAGGTTGGGTTCAGCTTTCTCATTCAGGGAGGATGTAATAGAGAAAGTTGCTCACAGAGCCTTCAGAAGAGTGTCTAAACACCAGATTTACTCTAAAAACTGATCAGGAAATTATACAAAGCTAAGGCTTGCTATCAGCAAGGACTGAAAGCAGTTCCTCTTCTCAGCATTTTTCCACATTCCACCCCTCCAGTCCTCAACTTCTGGGCAGGCAGCTTCAGCTTTGTTCCACCCAGTTCCAGGCCGGATCTTCACCTTCCCACTCTCTCCAGAAACTCCTCATCAAACAACTCCTTTTTAAAAAACCCTGCTTGCTTCTACCCCATGGCTTTCCTTGAGGACTTCCATGCCTTGCCAGGTAATGCAAGGCTTATTACCTGCTCCTCAGACAGGAGACAGAGTTATTCAGATTACTTTAACTAGAGTTTTGTTCCTTTTCTCCACAGAAAATATTAAAGCAACACCCAAAGATCCAAGGTTCCAGTCAAAAGTAATTTATTACAACCCTTTCTGCTTTTGCAAGTATGTATTTTTCATCAAGCACCGTCAAAGTGGCAATTAATGCATTTCTGCCCTTTTTTTGGCCCATCAGAGCAGCACAGTTACCACATGCTAGTTTCCAAACCTGGATGCATCACTTTGTCATACCAACCTTACTTTGATTTTTCCAGCTCACATGAAGAAGGAGCTCTTGATAACTGGGTCAACAGGAGGACAACATTTAATTACAGTTCAGAGTAGTCTTGATCATATGTTTCCTTCTCTTTGATGAAACCCAAATAAGATCAAAGACTACAGGTCTTCTTTTCTGCCATATGGACCCTGCACTGCACAGTTGATTAAAAGTGTTTTTGGCATTAAACAGTTGGCTCCTTTCCGAACATAAAAACAAGTTTTGCAGAATCAAAATTTTCCACTAAGAAAACTTTCTGTTTACAATTAGAACAATTGAAATATTATTTTCCTTGTACTCAATGAAGAATATACTGAAGTTCAACTTCAACTTCTTCCAAGTTACCCAAAATGTTTCATTCTGAAGGACTTCTACAATTAACTGCAAATGCCAATTGCCATGTCTTGTATGATAGAAATTAGAGTGTCAATCTCCATTCTTCCTTAATGTCTTGGTATCTGTGACACAATTCTGTGCATTCTTTATTTAAAAAACATGAATGTTTCATTGTGGGAGCCACAGGATTTTCATAGCGTTATGGAAAATGTGCCTGACCAGAAAATTCTGCTTTATAGTGAGTATTCAAAAGTAACATCCAAGATGCAATGCACAATGTTGAAAAAACATTCATGTGACAATCACTCTAAAGTCTTTTTAAAATTAAGAATTATTTTTCAGATAATATGACTTGGTCCTATGAAGTTATTAATATGATTATTGCACAGTGCAGCAGCATTCACTGGTTATAGAATCAAGTTCTGTTAGCAGTCACAACAAATTGACTCCAAGTGGGGCTGCACTACCTCATTTAAACCCAAAATTTGGTCTGTGTTACTGTAGTTTCACGAGAAGTTAGAGCAAACTGTGTTTCCCTTGCTCAATGTCAAGCTGCTTTGTTTTCACGCAAATTTTTAGCACTTTCAGAACAAAATCTTGGAGGGAAAACACTTCATATTTGTATTTTTAAAAGTGCCTAAAACTTGTATAAAGATCTGATGTATATTTAATATGAATATTTTTCTCTGAGAAGAAGATGCAAAATGAACTATTTATTTCAAAATCAGGATTTTTTCCTGGTTACTTATTTAAGTCTTTGTTCTGCTGGCCAATTACAAATGGTTTTGGCAGCATCAGACAGTCAAGTATTTGTAAGTTTATACTGCATCACAGTACAAGGAGGTTTTTTGTGCAAGTACCCAAATTAAGCACTTGCACATTCAGGAAGTACTTACCATGGTAATTCTTAATCCATAAGTACCAAGAGATTTTACATCATGGAATTTTCTTCTGTTAAAGGGTCAGATTCTGTCCCTGCCTACAAACCACTGAGGTATGTGTGAAACCAAGCTTGGCCCAGCTGAGCTGCTGTGACTGATGCACTGAAAAGTAAAAGCAGATAAATTTGATTATCAAGGTGATGAGATGTTTTTCTGATCCCTGGGCAGGTGAGTTTTGCCCTTGACTTTAGGAACAGGCTACCCAAGGAAGTGGCTGGGTCACCATCCCTGGAGATATTTAAAAGATGTGTAGATGTGACACCCAGGGATGTGGTTTTGTGGCGGGCTGGAAGTGCTGGGTTAATCATTGGAGGCCATGATCTTAAAGAGCTTTTCCAACCTAAATGATGCCATAATTCTCAGATCAGATTGTACTTCAGATCTCTGATGTACACCACCCCTGCTCTGTGCCCAGCACAATTTTAAATGTCTCCCTCATGGCATCCCTCAATTTCTTCTTCACCAAGGTAAGACCAGGCTAGCTGGGAGAAGACAAACATTTTTCCTGAAGTATCCACCATAACCTCCTCCTCTCCAATGAGGACTTTCACCATCGCTTCAGCTGTGACATCTTGTAAAGCTGCTACATAGTTTTATGCAACAGGCAAAGAGACTCACATGCATCACTGGGAGCATCAGCAATGGCTTTCCTGGGGCCTGACACCTTCCCTGTGCACTCCACTGACAAAATGAATTTACAGCAGACATCTCCCTGGAAAATTAGGAGAAGGGAGCCAGCCATGTGACAAAGCCATCAGAGAAGCTGCCCCAGTGCCAGGCTGTCCATCACCCCTTCCAGAAGGAAGCAGTGCCACTCCAGAGGATTGTTTCTGGCTCTGTTGGGCTGCCGTCAGAAGCTCCCCGCCCTTCTGAGTTTAAGGGTTGCAGAAGCAAAGCCCAAACGTTTGACAATTTATAAAAACAAGGTTACTTTGTTTCCCATCCTAATTTTTCATTGCCTCGGCTGCTCTGCTGGCAGGCAATTCCATGAAGATACGGTCTGATAAACTGACTTTGAACACTGAATCAATTGTGTGATTTAAAGCAAGAGCCCAAACTCAGCCAGCAAGTCATAAAGCAAAAAATTCATTAGAAAGGGAGCTGCAGCAAGCCACTCTAATAAGGGGCATCCTAATAGTTTTATGTTCAAAGCAGCCTTTAATGATAAATAATACTGTGTTTGAGAAGTAAAGAGACTGAAATAATTGTTTATGAAATTGCAATATATGGTTAATTTAGGAGAAAAGAAAGATTCACAGACATGCAGATTTTTAAATCCTTTTCCACAGAGCTGCCTGATACAAAGGCCATGAAAGACTGGTTGTTATTAAGTGAGATCACTCATGGCATTTCTTTTCCTCTTTCTAGCCACAGAAAAGGCAGTAAGGAAAATTAGACTGACAAATCTTCCCCTAGATGGAAAGAAAAAGCAGAGCAAAAGAAAATCCATCTGTTCTCCCTTGTGGAATTTCATGTTATCCCATATAAGGCCAAGTTTATGCAGCATATGCATCAAAAACCCTAAAACCCTGAGTGTTATAAAATCACCAGGACAACTGCCAAATGCCAGTTTCAAGGCATCTGTAAGAGGCTAAGACAAAATTCAGGGCACTTTGGGATTCCAGTGCATGGTAAGCTGCACTAGAATAAATGGCACAACAGATGAATATTTCATGTCTCTCAAACTAAGGCATCTTTTTTAATAGGGGAGAGACCCAGCAGAAGGGAAGGGCTGATCAGCTGAGCCTCACTGCCAGCAATGGGATGGTTCAGTGTGTGCCCCCCAAACATTCCTGCTCTGGGAAGGCCACCACATGAAGACCAGGAGACTCAGAGCCCCATCCAACCTGGCCTTGAATGTTTCCAAGGATGGGGCATTCACCACCTCTTTGGGCAACCTATGCAAGTGTCTCACCACCCTTATATTCTCCTTTTATCTTGTCTGACTATTTTAAAGCCATTGTCCCTTGTCCTTTCACAACAGGCTCTGCTGAAAGTCTGTCCCCCTCCCTGCCTGGCTGCAAGGCAGAGCAGAGAGGTGGCAGGTGTCCCTCCATCCCTCAGGCCACTTTCCATTGCTACTCCCCAAATCCAAGTCCCCAGACCTCTAGGCTTTGGAAAGAACAGCCAGTGCCAGAGAAATGATGATCAATACTTTCATGCCAGTGTTATAGTCCTGACCAAGACAACCTTCTCTCTGCTGACAGGGCTGAAGCCCCTAGCTGGGAGCAGAGGCACACGGCAAATTCTGGGTTTCTAGCAGCAAGGCAATGGCCACAGGCCCTTAAAGAACTGACAGATGTTGTAGTGCCGAATGCAGTCTCCACACTGTCATCTAGTGGATTTAGTGGTGATAGCCAGAGCTCAGTTTAATACTACACTAATTTCACTGAACGTAACTGCAGCTTAAATCTTTTTTTTTCCTGTACTTTCTGCTTTTTATCATCCAGTTCTCCTTGGATTTCTCCTTTCTGAATCCTCCTTTTACAGTAATTTTATTCTCATTGTTTTAAACCTTTACTACAACAATGCCTTTTTCTTTGGGTTTCTGTAATTCCCAGGCAGGCTATTTCCCCACTGCTAGCCAGTGACTGTAGAATGTATTTCCCTTTCTTTTAGGACACTCTATCTTTTCCTTTAATTAGGGTAGAAATAAATTATGTGTGCAGGGCAGCATAAATGCCCTTAGAGGTTTATTATGAGTGATGCAAGTGCCCTCTGTTACCCCTCCAGGCTTCAAATTCAGCTTTACAGGCTGAGCACACTGGGTGTCTGTAGTTACACAGTGCCTCTGCCTCCCCAGGCTGCAGCCCCACAGCTTGCAGGCTCCTGCTCTGAAAAAGTGACAGATAAATTCAAGTACTACACACACAAGGAAAACAAAATTATGCCAGTTATGTTTGCCTAACCCTAACAAGTATGGAACTATGATAAACCTAGTAGTGTGCAGGTATGATAAATATTAGCAAAGTGGAGTATGACAGGCACCCCAAAATTCTGAGTTCTCTCAGTTCAAGAAGGTCTGCAGGGTGCAGCTGTTGGGTCCATGCCCATGGTGGTGTGGAGGTGTTTGTCTTTGTAGCTGTGGACTCCCAGACAGTGGGGTTTTCAATGCTGATCCTATTTTGCTAAGCCTGCCTCTTGGTATTTGATTTTCCCCTTCATCCTCTAGGTTGTAGTGACCTGTGACCTTCTGTATTGCTCACTGATGGAGCCAGATTGCTCCACATTCCTGGGAAGTCAGCTCTGAATCTGTCCCAGAGACAGCCCACTATCAGATAAGCAGAGCCCCTGATGCAGGGAAGAATGATGAGGACTTTATAGTATCAGAAGGTTAATTAATTACTTTATTATGCTATATTATCCTATACTATATTACACTACCTCTAAAGGAAATTGCACAAGCACTCAACAAAATTTCTGACCAACAGTCAGGACACAGTTTGTAGAGATTGGTTAGGAAAATAAAATACTTACACTAGAATTTAATTAAGTAAATTCTTTTAGGCAAATAATTTTCTAACATGCTGTGATTACATTGCAAAGGTTCCATACTGTTGTCTCCTTATCACAAAAGTTCCATACCTTCTTGGTGTTTCTCATGGGCATCTCCTCAGAGCACTGACTCTTTCTCCTTCACAAAGCAGCCACTGACTCCAGTTCCCTTCTCACCCAGCCACCCCACTCTTTTATAGCATCTTCTTCTCACTGCTTACAGCTGTGGCTGTTAAAGTCAGGCCTGTTCCTAATCTTTGATAATTGGCCCAGCTGCAACTCCTTAGGGGTAAGATTGCTTTCTGCACTGTCTTTATTTTCTTATATTCTATCCCCCTACACTAATACATCCTACATGTTTCAAAACAAAGGAGCAGTAAATGAGATAAGAATTTTTTTGATCTCTGCTCCTCTCATGCTCAGAGAATGTGAATCCCACAGCCCACCACTCCATCCCCATCTCACAGCTGCTTTCCTGAGGAGTCAGCTCCCCAGGCTCACCCAGAGACAACTGATCCCTTCTCTCTCTCTCTGCAGCTGGTTCAAGCACTGGGATTTTGCAACATCAACCCTATGGTCTTACCAGATGTTAAATCAGCAATTAGCTAAATATATTACCTCCAGGTCAGCAATTCTCTGACTGTTTTGCAGTTATAGTAAGTCTGTTATTTGGCCAGTCTCTGTCCTACAGAAGAAATGCTAAATATGTTTGTGCTGCTTTGGCAATTTTGTCACTGGCCCATCTCAGCTCAATGGTACCTTTTCTGTGACTCTCCACTGCCTGCAGCTTCTCTTACAAAACTGAGAGAAAGGGAAAAGGATTTGTCAGAAGTTGTAAACAAAGGATATGAAGCCATTGACGTGCAGCAAAAAGGAGAAATGCAACTTTAAACATTCAGTCTAACAGTTTACAAACCATGCTCCAGAGCAGCTTTTCTTCTCTGCATCTGTGCTTCTGCTTTCTATCAAAAACCTCCTGGATGAGAGAGGTTATTTTTAATTTAAAAAATCAGTTTAATAATCATTTCAATGACCCTCTGAAAAAAAAAAAAAAAAAAAAGAGAGGCATCCTCCACTGGCCACAGTATTGATCTATTTGATCCATCAGGGAAAGTAAGCAATTGCTACATTCATGGCTGACTCCTAAATAAAAGCTGTGAGTGCAGGAATCAGTCAACCTCCTCTAGAGAAACCTGGATTGGCTTCTTCAGCAATTAATTTTCAAGAAGTGAGATTGACTCAAATGATGATAAGCAAATGAAGAAGGACATGACACATAAAGACAAAGAATTGGGAGCTAACAACAACTGCTGGAAATCAAGTCTGTGTTAGACCTTGCTAACAGGCAGCCACACTCTGGGACATGACAGCTAATCCACCCTGTCACCCAGCCTCTAACAGAAACTGTCCCTGCTGAAAGGGCCACTGCAGTAACAGAAGCCAGGAGGAGAACAGTTATTTCAGAACAGAATTCCTCTTCTGTATCTTATCATGAACACACAGACTAAGTCTCCCGAGTAAGGCAAGTAGATATACTTACTGTGGTACTGGTGCTTCAGCTCATTTTTGGGAATAAGCAATGTGACACCCTGCTCTGCATTCACCACTCAGAGCTCTCCAAACAGCTTTGAGTTGTTTTAACCCCACTCCAGGCAGAGCATCCTGCTACAGGATGAGACTTGCCTCCAGGAATTTTTAAGTTAATTAGTTTCCAATTATTAAAAAGATTTGAGTTGTGATTTGGATTTTTCTTTTGGAAAAAAAAAAAAAAAGAAATATTTATGCATAGGTAAGCCTTTGATATTTAGTATTAATTTAATGTTTATGACAGGTTACCCCCATTCCAGGCCCAGCTTCTCTCCATCACCCCAGGCACCTCTCCTCCCTCTCTTGCAATCATTGCAGGGTACAACACACTCAGTTCTTTCATTGAGGCAGTTCTTTCATTGGACAGAGCACGGCTACAAAAACACAACAGGGATTCCTTCTGCTGGAATCCCAGAAGACCTCTGGCCAGCTCCATATAGAAAACAGCACTTGCAGGTATAAGTAGCATCCATGTCTAGTGCTCATTAACTCTGAATTTGGCCCTTCTGTTCCAAACACATAGAACAATGGAGTGAGTGAGGTTCTCATCAAAACACTGCAGAACAGCTCTCTGCAGTTGCTTTTCTCCCTTGTCACAAAGCCTCCCAGGAGTACAGAACAACTGAAAGCCCCTTGCACTTACCCAGAAGAGTGCTTCCCCCCCAGGCAGCAGTGGGCTTCTCATCTTACTTCACTTCCTAATCCCTGAGAGACTTTCTCTATGCTGTGTATGGAAACTTACCATCACAGTACTAAATGAGTACAAGGCCACAAAACCAGTGAAATTTACAGAGCCATTAAACCCTAAGAATTTACCATGTGTGTTGAATAGTCACCTCCAAATATTAAACATGTCCATTTCGTCCTGTGCTCTTTTTACGATATTCTTTCTATAGAAAGTGTATTTTTGTAATAATGTTTTAAAATTTAAGGTTTAGGGACTCATGCATCTTGTCTGTAGCTGTTTAAGGTCTTATCAGGGGAGAAATATGGATTGGATGTACTTGCACAGAACAGGTTCAACCATAGTAAGCTGCATGAGATGAAGAGCAGAAACTCTGAGAAGCAGCATCAGGCTTCCCTATGGAAAGTTCTGCTTGGCTCCTGTGGCTGCCCATTTATCTTGTAGCTGCTGGAGATGCCCACAGGTGAGACAGGCAGTGTTAGAGGCAATTGTGTCTGCTCTGTATCTGTCTGTCAAGCCAGCATGATCACAGTGAGGTCTGGTGTTTACACGTGACATTTATGCACACATCCACAGTGCTCATTCTGTGGAGCAGATGGTCTCCAGGCTTTTCTCTGTAGCTACTCCTTGCAGCCCTACCACTCCTCCTTACAGATGTTTTCCTTCCAGCAGCTGTCTGAATGGATAGTGGCCAACTTATGAGCCATAGCAATTTATCAGAGAGATTCCAGTATCAGCAAGAAAGATCCCAGCCATACCAGATCAGTGCAGGCACAAGTCACCATGTAAACACTGTCACACAGCCAAGATGCACTTCTTGGTGTAAGGGAGGAAGGAGACACAGCTGCATCCACTGGGACTCAAAAACTGGCATTCTTGCTCATTGGGTGCACAAGATCAGTGAGAAGACTTCTCCAAATATTTAGAAGATAAACATCATGGGTCAATGGATCAAATAATTTCCTACTGAAAAGAATTCACTCAAGCATTTATGTCAGCTTCACGTATCATTGTGCAGAACAAAACTCAGATTAAATTCCTGATAAGAACTCTGTTTTGTTTGTACTGGGTACACTGAAGGCTGCAATAACTCTTCCTTCATGCAGGCAGTATAATGCAGGTAATTAAACTCTCAAGAAAATGAAAAACCTTTTCAGAGTTGACAACATTACTACAAAATCCTCCAGTGGCAACATTCCCCACAGACTAATAGTTTGACATCCAGAGAGAGAAACAAACTAATAAACTTGCAACTACAACAAGGAAGATCCATCACTTATTTTAAAGCTGCATTTCATCTGCAGGAATATCTTCAATTTCTATATAACTGCAATAAGCACAACTTCATATTGTTAGGAAAAAAAAGACAAGGTGTAGTCCTCAAAAGTTTATTTCAAGTATAAAAAGTGTTCAGTAAGGTATCTACAGGTTTTTTGTTCAGCATAAAGGTTTAATAAGATAGAAAGAACCAAGTACCAAATCTCTGTAAAAATATGATTTGATTTTAAACTTTGAGTAACAGTGAAAAGGCACTTCAACAAAAGATAGCCAATGACAAATACAACTGTTATGTCACAGTGAATGTGTAAGCAAACATAATCTAACACTTTATAAACAAAGAAATTAATCACAGTCTAGCTGAACTCAGCAACATAATCCAGACAAGAGTGAATGTGAACTTCCTGCACTTCAACAAAAGAAGTGCAAAGAAAGAGAAAGAAAAGCAAGAGAAGTCTCCAGTAAACTAAGGGTCTGCAGCACTGTGTTCAAACTGTGAACTCAGAGCTCAGTTCACACAAGCTCCACAAAAGAAATGTAACAAAACTAGGTAGCAGCATAAATACTTCATAAATGCCCCTGACCTGTAGGCTTGCATTGAGGGGTTTATGTTTCTAGTCCCAGTTTAGAAAAAAAAAAAAGTTTCTACAAAAACAGAAGCACAACCATCAGACTACCCCAAGTGGGAAGGAAACAGAAGTGTAATGCTTGGGAATCCACTGCAGTCCCTTTGCAGCAGAAATATTCTTCCACTGCCAGCAATGGAAAGTATAGTAAGTAGAAGTTTTTGAGAATCAGGAAAGAAAACAGGCTATGACAGTATAAATAAGTTTGTTATTTTTTGGTCAAGATTCAATGAGCTACTCTATCTTAGAAAAAACAAAGAACCAGAAATGCCAAAAGAAACGATACGTTTAAAACAGCATTTACAGCACCAAAGAATATCTGGACAATAAATACAGAATAAGATGGTAATTATTCACAAATATGAGGAAATGGGGAAGGAAATCTTCAACACCCACCAGAAAACTGTGGGCTTTCAAAATTATTCAGCAACATGAAGTAAACAGAAAAAAAATCATCTTAGTGTTGGCATTTTTTTCTCAGTAATAGTAAGACCTTTGATACAGGAGTGCTATCAAGACTTTTGCATCTTTTTTTCCAGATACATTTTCCTGTAGGTCTGAAACATCTCTTTTGAGTCTTTGACAGGAATGTGAAGAGTCTCTCCTTCTCCTTCCAGGATCTGTATAGCTGTATCAAGGGGAATACTGTCCTCAGCTGCAAGACAGACAAGCATGTTAAAGCAAGAGTCTCACAGGACTCCTCTCCTTACACATGTGGTACCTAAGACTTTCCAGGGTCAAAAAAAGGATGCCACAAACTTCATTCCTCTAAAGCACTTCAGATTTAAAACAATCTCCAAATGCATCTTTAAGCACAAAATGGCTATTTGTGTGTCTTCACAAGAGAGATTTCTGGAGAGTATTAAGAGAGGTATGACAGAAAACATGCATTTGTGCAAGGAAGAGAAGGAGCAAGAGGAAGGGCTAAAACGATGGCAGACACCAAAGCCCAAGGACACAGGCAACAGCAACAAAAGATGCACAGGATGCAAACTATGTTACTTGCAACACCACAACACAAGTACCAGCATGCAAGCATGTTCTAAAGCTAAGAAGCAGATGGCAAGAAGGCCACAGAATGCATTCTGTTTCCTGATAGACCACTAGAAAAACAAATTAGAGCTGGAGAGGCACCTAAAGCAAAGAAACAAGGACAGCTGGGAGCAACCTCACCCAAGATTTACAAAGGATGGAACAAACAAGATCCTGAGATGAAAGTTGCCACTGTTGTGACAGTTGATTCCTAGAGGGTGTAAAAGACCATCCAAAAAGCAATTTGCCATTCAAGAGAAATGAGGAAGATGTCATAGTGGCCCCACTTTTCCTCTGGGTGTCACACAGATTATCTTGTCCAGACTACTGGGACACACACAGTTCCTGGAACTTGTGAGCACAGGTGTTATGTGTGGACAGCAGCAAAGTATTGTGAAAGCCAGATTTATTTTAAAAATCACTTTCTGTTTTTGCACTAGATCCTGCTACATCACTTTCTATATTTTAAAGCATGAAAGAGTCTTTATATACAATTGAAAACTGTATTTAAATGTTACTAGTGCTACATCCAAGTTAATGGCACAGGAAAATTTCAACATTTCCAACAACATATTCATAAAGCAATAAAAAGCTATACAAATCTTTGAGACTTAAGTCTATTCTGTGGTATCCATTTAATCAGGAGAATGGGTAAATTATAATTTTAAATACTTTATTAAGGTTTACTACTGTAAAGGAACTTTTAAAACCAAGCAAAGAGGATTTAACTTGTATTTCAAATGGGACATTCAGAAGTCACTTCACCTGTAGAGATATCTTCAAGTTTCTTTTGCTTCACTGGTTCACATTTTAACCAATCTTCTTTTTTACTCTTGACACCTAAAAAGAAATTTTCACAAGATGTTTCTGAGGTTCCTTTATCACAAGTTTTGGCATCTATTCAGTATTAAATTCTAACACATATACTAGCACATGCAAAAGGAAATTTCCTTTGGGTATGAAAATGACTCCAAGTGCTGACATATACAGCTTGAGAAAAATAAAATACAACATTTGACATAAATATGCTTCAGAATGCACCATGTAAAAGGTTGAAAAACGGGGTAGGGGAGAAGAGAAGGAAAAATGGATGTTTAAAGCAAAGATGGCAAAGATTATGGGGACTATGGGCAGGATACACCTGGCCTAAGCCCACTCTATTCCTCAGTGTCACAAAAGATCTCTCCCTCCTCTGTCCAGCCAGACTGATGCACAAGCAGGTGAACAGGGAATACAGATGATATCACCTCTGATAAGATCAGTTTTGACCAGATCACCCTCACTATGCCAAGGGAATCTACCTTCTACAACTTCTACTTTAGAAAGAACTTTAGAAAGCCTTCCCCCAAAGTTACTTGAAACTGCAATGCTTTCAAGTATTCTAATTTCATTCTCTAAGACTTACAGAAAATTGAAGGAAAACTCCCATGTTCTTTTTCAGCTGAAGACACAGCTGTGGTCTGTCAGAGAGCAAGTTAGGATATCTCATCCTTCAGCCTCTACAGTCCCACGTTTTCACTGTCTGCAGCTTTGTGCAACATTAATTTAAAAATGAACACATAGCTTTTATTTACAAATTAATATTTAAGAGAACATCATACCTTCTACAATGACTTTATCTCTTTCTGGAGAATTCTTTGCAGCTAAGCTTTCTTCACCAGGGGCTGGATTCCTGAACAGTATCTCTGGACACAGCTTGAACTCAAGGACTTCCTGCTTGCATGATTTCTCAACTGTCGAGACAGACACATCTTTTTTTGAGTCGCTGCCTTTTGACACTTTGGTGGTTCTGTGCCAGACAGGTCTGACAGGTGATGTCTCTAATTTTGTCAGATAGATGCGCTCCTGTGCCGTACGTTTAAACGCCACTCTGTTCAGGTAGTGTTTTTTGGGTTCCTTTTGAAGATGCAGCTTTAGTCTGTTATTTCTTCTGTTTAGGTATAGAAGATTTTTATCAGGAAACATCTTCTCAGAGCACTTGTCTTTGTTTTGACCATCAAGATGCCTTTCTTTGCTAGAAAAGAAGCTTTTAGACATGCTAGAAGATCGAGCCCTTTTTCTCTGCAGTTTAAGCACAGAGCAATCTGCTAAGGAACTCCTTGGTTTCCAACCATTTTCTCCATTCAGTTTTTTAGCTTTGTCAGCATTTAGCAAACAATTGTGCGCAAGCTGCTTAGAACTCTTTCCTTCAGATTGTTTCAATCCTTCCTCTTCCAGCTTTGCTTTTTTAAATTCTCTCTTCCCAACCATATTTTCCTTCATCTTCCGCTTGTATGGCTGCTCTTGCAAAGAATGAACTTTCACAGATTTATGCTGAGAATATTTTGTGTGTCTTGATTTGAAGTCCACAGTGCTACTATCTGAGAATTTTACAGCATCAGCTCGGTAACTACTCAATTTTTTATGTTTCATTTCGGCTGGTAATTTTGTTTGCACTTTGACACTAATTCCTACGTCTTGCTTAAGCACCTCCTTTTTTTCGCTACAGTTTTGTTCTTCAGCTGATTTCTCTTCACAAGTTTTCAATTTTTGTCCTTGACTGACTTCAGAAAGCTTAATTTCAACCGTTTCTGACTTCACAGACTGGCAAATGTCTGTTTTGGGTTTCATGGTCAGATCTGGTTTGGTTATTTCTTTTGAAAGGGACTCAGTTTTGAAAACTCTCTCCTTCTTTACGGACAACTTTGCCATGTTGTCTGCATATGTATGATCAGTTTTTTCTTGCTCTTTTTTGAAAGAACTTAATTCTTTACTTGACACTTGGGTTCCTTTGTCAATTTGCAGATGTTCCTTCAAACTGCTGCTTTTGCATTTATCAGCATTCTGCTTTTCAAAGGAATTAACTGGTCCAGTCTTTTCCTGCTGTGTTGTAGGCAGTTTGTATTCATTATCCACCTTCAGCCTAGGTTTTTTGTTCATTTCAGAAGTGTATTTGCAAATATCTTTATTTTTGCTAATACTGTCTGGGATTATTTCAGAAATTGTCAGGCCTCCTCCCGCTGCACAGTCTTCCTTTTTCAAGGCATCAGATTGACTTTTTTTTTCTTCTGTCTCCGCAGAGTCAGTATTTTCAGCTTTTGAAAGCTGACAATCATTTTTCTCTGAACCAGGTGTTTCTAATTGAGAGGGACAATGTGGTGTTTTATATGCTACAGCTACACCACCCATTAAAGAGCGATCTTCACTTTTTTCACTGGGCTTACAAGTTTCTTGTGGGGTTTTTTCCTTCTCACATGGATCCTGACTAGGCTGGACACTGCCTTCAAGCTTGTCCCTGTCAGCTGAAGCCTTTTCTGACTGCTGACTCACTTCTCCCTTGCTGTCACTAGAGGGACACTGGCTGTGCCCAGGAGACAGTTCTTGGATCTGATCAGATCTTAACACTGCAGTTTTAGTCTGATTTACTGGGTCCTTCAAATGAGAGTTCTTGTCACAAATTTTAACCTCCTTTTGAGACTGGTTCTCTGCCCCTTCAGCCACTGAACGATTTTGTGTTGCTTCTTTTGTTAGCATATCAGCACCTTCAATGCCATATGGAAACTCCATCAC
This sequence comes from Melospiza georgiana, assembly GCF_028018845.1. Lineage (NCBI taxonomy): Eukaryota > Metazoa > Chordata > Aves > Passeriformes > Passerellidae > Melospiza > Melospiza georgiana. The sequence goes on along the minus strand of NC_080433.1, from coordinate 17,216,682 downwards.
TAGAGCAAGCAGCTGGTCTTTTAGATATTTACTAGGTTTTGCTCCAAAAAAGTTCACATCCTTTTCCATGCTATTTTTACTGGGCGTGGAATTTTGTTTACTGTGGTCTCCTGGAACAGTGGGTGCATTTGTTTTAGCAGTTATGCTGACAGAGAAATCCAGTGAATTTTGAGCTAACTTCTGATTTATATTAGCAAGACTTTCTAAGGAATTTTCAGGATGCTTGGAAGATGCCTTGAATGACGTGCTTTGTTCAGAGGTAGAAACTGCTTTAGGAGGATTGCCACTGCTTTCCTTCTCCAAATGACTTGGTGATTTTTCCAACATTTTTAGCAGCAAGCTCTCTCTTTGGGCAGTGTTATTGCTCAGCTCAGTTTTATTCAAGTCCAGATGTTGCTCCTTTTGCCTTGCACCAGATGTGTTTCCCTCTGATGGCTGATTCTCATAGAGTGACTTGAACATGCCTGCTATTTGTGGGTTATAAAATTTATCACCTTCAACAAGAGAGCACACACTAGAAATACAAAACATGTTATTTTCCAGCAGAGATGTGGATGTATCCCCTGCCTCTAACACACCTTGCTTGTCTTCATGGTCTCTTGTACCTTCTTGAGAGATTTGACTACAAAAATTTGTGCCTGATTCAGGAAGAGAAGCCTTGTTTTGTAATCCAAGCTGCCCGTTTTGTCTTGCATCTTGTGCAGATTGACTAACTTTCCTTTGATTTTCATCAGCTGCTTTGACCTCTTGCAAATGTGAGTCCACTATTTGTTCCAGAACACCATCACTGGGTGATGACCAACCATTTTCTGTAGTTCTTTTGACAGTACTTGCCACACTTAAACCATTTTCCCCCTCTTCTTGCAAGCTACATATGCTCTCTGAGTTGATCACTGGATAGGTTTTACCTTCAGGTGTTGGGATCTTGCCTTCTTGCTCACTTAGTGCTCTTTGTTCACTAAGTACTAAAGGAGAGACAACTGCAACTTGAGGCTCAAAATTTTTTATCAAACTGGAAGTCAGTGTATCAAGCTTTTGTCCCACAGAGGTAGTTGTTACAGGCAAAACAGCCTCATCCATGCTATCCAGCACATTATTTTTTTCTCCCTTCTTTGCGTTTTGGTCAGAGGGTGAAGCCTGATTAGCTGTGGGGCTTTCATTTGACTGTTTATTTTCCACACTTACAGATTCTGGTGAATACTTCCCCCACAGGCGCAGACACGCAACCACCTCTTCCATAGAGTAACTACAATTGCTCTGGCTGCAGGTTGCATTTTCAGTGAATGGTGTTTTTTTCTGAGCGACCTCAGTCTGCAGCTGAGCATCACCAGACGCAATTGTTTCTGACGCAGCAGAGTTTGTGTGAGCCTCAGATGCCTGCTCACCTTTCAGACTTTCTACGTTCTTCTCACTGCTGTCTTTTACCAAGCTTCCACCCCAGGCAGAGGTATCAAGCAGTGGTTTTTCACTACACAGGAGATTGGTCAGTATTTTATCAGCAGTAGCACCAGCTGTCTTCTCTTTGAGTGCATTTGTGCTGCTCAGCGCAAACTGAAGAAATGATGAGTTGGCAGGGCCAATTTGCAGAGTCTTTGATGCAGCCCTGACAGAGCTCCCTGCTGGAGCAAAACACGAAGCACTGTTCGAGGAAGTCACAGTTCCTGGAGAAGAGGCCAAGGCATGCACATCCCTTTGTTCCAAGGTGCTCTCAGGATTATTGAACTGAGCTGGGACTTTGCTCTGAGAGGGAATAGGAGTGAAGCTTGATGAAACAGTTCCCTGCTTCACCTGAGGGCTACTTTGAGTCACCTCCAATCTTCTGCTATCAGCACTGGCTAGGTTTTTGTCATTTCTTTCCTCATGTGGAACCATGAATGTGGGCCTCTCTGTCCTCACTGTTTCAGATGGGGGAGGCTGTACATTTTGTTTGGGCACACATGGAAGACAATTAGGAGGAGAACATGGATAAGCAGGAGGAAGAGAATGAGTGTTTTTTTCATTATAGATTCTTTTTTTATAATTATGAACCGTTTCAAGCAGGACAACCCTTTTTTTAAGACATTTCAGCTTTTCAGCTTCCCAAGCTAGTCTCTCCTTTGTAATTCCTCCATGTGTTGCTGCTGCTGAGGCAATCTGAGCATTAATAGGCCCATTTATCAAACCACTAGTCTGGCTCTCTGGAACTGAAGCAGGATCACTCAGCGGCTTTGAAGAAAGAGCTTCTATTTCTTTCACAACATCAAGCAGTTCTTTGTGAATGCCAGGGGATGACACAGAACTTTCACTAAAAGACCGATTTGCTGTCACACTTCCACTTGGATTACAGACATTCCTGATGGACTGACTGACTTCTCCAGGTTGCTGCTTCTGACAGTGTTGCTGAATACTGTTAAACCCAGGAGCATTTTTTGGATCCAGTGAGTACCTCTGCTGGTTAATGTTGTATCCATTGGGTACATTTTGCATTTCCTGTGGTACACCCATTGAAGGTTGTGCTACAGGCCTTGGAACACAGTTGGCAGGCAACAAAGATGGTGCAGAACATCCTCTGGGAGCTTCTGATGCCATCTGACTCTGCTGAAATTGTGTCAGCTGTACGTTTGTCCCAGTATTTTGATTCACTGAATACAAAACTTTACACTGATTATTGGCATTAAATATTTGGGGTTGGACGTGTTGCCCGGAAGCAGGAAGAGGAAAAGAATTATTCTGGGGATGAATGCCACCTTGATGTAGTGTTGCAAGTCTCAGGGAATTATGCTGCAGCATTTCTGGCTGCGCAGTGTAAGCGTTGGTGTTGGCGTACTGGGGCTCCCCAAGCACACTCCTTACATTATTCCCTGTGTTCACCTGGGAGGACAGGGGGGGCACATTCCTGCAGGGAAAACTGTAGGGATTAGACACTGGCCAAGAAGTCGGAGTCATCTCTGGCCGCAAAGGGGAGTTCTGAAGGGGAGGTTTCAGACCTGGTCCGTACATCTGCTGATGTCTTTTAACTGAGTATTTTGACATAAAGAAATTATTACCAGTTACAGATGCTCCTGGTGAGGTTTGATCTGAAGTTTTGAATCCTTCAGCATTTACAGCAGGGAAAGGAACATTCATAGCTGGCATATACACGATTTGGTTATTTTCAGCATGAGTGCAGGCATTTTTAGAGGAGTTGGCATTTGTCTGAGGAAAGCCATGTCCATTAGGAAGTATCTGAGTGAAACATGCTCCTTCATTTTGCAGGTTTGTATTTGCATCAGCATTCTGGACTGGCCTTACGTTCCAGTCCATCTTTTCTTGTTTTCTTTTTCTTCACGCAAAACCAAAATGCTAAAAAAAAAAAAAATTACAGAAATTACAACCTTTTGATCAAGACCTATTTCAGTTACTAAGAAGTGATTTAGAATACATCATGAACAGAACTGTTGAACCTAAATTGCTGGGTAGGAGAGCAACCCCAGTAGCAAAATCTGTGGACTGTCAATGTCAAGTTGCATAAATTGTTTTCCAGAACATAGTAAAGGATAAAAAGAGAAGCAACTAACAATTCTATTGACAATCTAATGACTAACAAAACCTTCACATTATTCTGTTAATTCTATTATCTATTAACCTTTTAATTTAACAACAGATTGCTGTATTTGCCTTCTTCATCCAAAAACAATGGGAAAAAAACCCCAAGGCACATGTATAACACAATACAATAAACAATATTTAAGAGCTGAACATAAGAAACAACTAGAGAATAAAATACAGACCAGGGTTTTCAGACAATAAGATTCAGTCTCAATTGCACCTTTAAATGCAACAAAATAAATGGAAAAATTAAATTGGGTTTAGTAAAAATCTCTCAAAATAATGTGGCCCACTAATTTAATTTTGAGAAAGTGCCTCTAGTGAGCTACAAGCAATGAGCCCCTAATTCTGTTGGCAGCATTAACTTGCTCAGGTGAGAGAAGGCATGGAGAAGCATGGAGGTGACAGCAACACTTCTGGAGCTGACAAAGTCACATATCCCTAAGCCTTCATGTGCCATATTCCAGAGTGCACATGGATTATCAGCTGTGGGATATGGGGTTATAATCAGAGTGGTTAAGGTTTATGCTCACCAGAAGGCCCTGGGGAGAGGCAAAGCTACAGGACCGACAGCTGGAAATGGAGGAAGGAGAGGAAGTTAGGAGTGAGGAGAGAGCCAATGGCAGTTGGGAGTGGGATTGGGATTGGCTGGAGGAACACGTGGACAGCACATGAGCAGGAAGCTGATTGGCTCGAGGAACACGTGGACAGTCCATGAGCAGGAAGCTGATTGGATGGTAGAGCACATGGACAGCAGCAGAGCAGCTGAGCCAGCCAATGGGTGCCTTCTTTCTGTTAATTTCCGTTAGGTCTCCTTTGGTTTCAGTTATGTCAGGTAGAGGTTGAGGGTATAAAAAGGGTGCAATTTCCACGATAAACTGACCTCCTTCAGATGCATAAGGGACTCTGTGTTGCTTAGCTCCCCACTGCTACAAATGGCTGCCCAAATTGGGACATACAGGGTGGTGCAGGGTGTGTGGACTGCTCCGGTAGCAACTCCCACTAGCTCAGGAACTGGCCAGGAAGAGTCCGGAAAAGGACACGGGAAAGGATCCAGGAAGAGTTCAGGAAGGAACTGAGGAATTTAAAAGTGTGCACACCTCATCTGTAAGGTGATTAGACTACTGGGAGCAAACGTGGGAGGTGGAATATCCCTGGAACAAAGCAGGAGCTTGGGCCAGGTATGGTGGCTCCTACATCATCAGTCTGTTAAAGTAAGCACCCTGGTGAGAGAGTGTCTAATCATGTAAAGATTTTCCTTTTGATGAACCCCTTCAATCAGAAACCTGGCAAGCAGCAGGACAGTGACTTTTCACTACATGGGGAACAATCACGGCATGCATTAAAGGAAGTCACATGAACATTGGCTATTACAAGGCTTCAGAAGCTGAGTCCCCTGAGCCCTCAGGGCCACCAGAACCTGTGTACAACCCTGAGATCGACCCAAACTCTGCAGAATTGCCTTATCCTGAGATTAACCCAAGCCCTGCAGAACTGCCTTACTCTGATAAAAATCCCTGCATAGGTGGCCCCCTCAGTGCAGAACTGCCATATTGCAAGCAGGCAGCAGGCTCATTCCCTGCCCAAGACAGCGATGATGTAGTCCAGCAATGGCAAAAATGCAGGAAAGCCACAATGAAGGAGGCAGAATTGGCCTCCTTTGTTACAGCCTGCCCAGTAATTTATGTGCCAAACCAACAACCAGCATACTAAGAGCTGGACTATAAGGTAATTAAAGAACTGAGGGTGCTGGTAAAATAAAACAGTTTATCCTCTGATCCATCATGCTAAACCGCCTAGAATCCATCGGCACTGCATATGTCCTCACACCCCACAAGTGGAAGAGCACAATGAAACTGTGATAAATGGATGTGATTCATGCTTACAAAATTGTAATTATATCAATATTTTGGGAAAATAATTGGAAAAGTATATGTGGCTAGTGAAGCAGAAGGATTTCTTTGTAGATTAGAGATGTGGGAAGCAGGATATAAGGGTTGGACTTGGCCTTGGGAATGGATGAAGTCAGGAAGACTCCCAAACCAAAACTGGCATCAACTGAAGTTAAGACAACTGCCAGAGCAGGGACCGACCTTGAGTATGAATAAAGCTGGGACAATTCCAGACAGGGAGTCTAAAATAGTGGTCTTGTCTATGAAATAAATAAGGTTTAATTGGAACATGCGCCACCTGCCAGGTTATTCAAAGGACAGTGAAGAAGATGATGGGCCTTCCTCACCTAAGAGCCAGAAGACCCCTTAGAAACAAGTGGAGCATGCACTGTATAGTATAGTGACATAGATATTAGGAACTGAAAATAGGAGGAGATTTACAGAAAGTATTAATTAATATGTATTAGCATACAGTATATAAGATGTGTTTGGATCCTTTTGCACGGGAGGCAGGGTGGGAAGCCCTCCCCATACCCGGATTGATTGGTCTTGCTTATGCTTTATCCAAACCACTGCCAAATTTCTTTTTGTAACTACTGGATTATATTTGATCGTATTACTTTATCTCAATTAAAACTGCTGCTAAATTTTAAGCTTGTAGTTTATTAAATTAGATATAGGGGACCTCATTCTTAACAAAACTGATTCTAACAGCAAGGCAGTTTGCAGTCTGGCTAACCAATTCCTGAGAGCTGTGTACAGCCCAGGCAGAAGTGCAGGACAGAAATCCATCAATTACCATTGCACAGCTGACCACAGAGGGTCCCTCTGCAGTCCCTGCAGCGCAGGCAGGCTGCCTGCATGATGCATGTGATATCATCACTCACCCAGCCCTGCAGGCCCTGTGGTGACTCCTAGGAACGGGTATCAACCCTAATTTTCTTTTGTTAAGATCCTGCAGGGTCCAAGCACAGTCATTTGTGCAGCTCCTGGACAGACTGCAAGCCACACTCTCCCAATAAGTTGACAATGATGAGGCCAGAACTATTCTGTTGCAACAGCTAGCTTTTATAAACACAAATGAAGACTGAAGACAAGCATTGCTTGCTGTTTGTAACCCACATCCTTGTGACACAGATATTGGTTAGAGCGTGCCAAAATGTGGGAACAGCTGCTTATAACACTAACTGTCTCTTTAGCCTTGCTCTTCCAGGTTCCAGACATGCATGCAAGGGATATCACTGCCGGGGCAGCTGAGTGACAGCTGGGAGAGTGTCCTTGGCTGGAGGAGTGCATGGACAGCATTGTAGGATGTGACCCCTGTTGATAGAGTGACAAAACTATCCTTTGTCCCCTCAAAAAGGAAAGAAGCCCAGAAGTTTCTCTCCTCGATTAGGTGAAGAAAGGCACCTCATTGACCTAGAAAACTTCACCTCAAACTTAAGGATAGCTAATTGGACAGGAGCCAAAAAGTCTCACCTGGGCAATTTAGTAGAAAAAGAAGTGAACAAAAACTAATCACTTTTGTACACTGTTTGGTTTTTCTGTTTGTTGTTTTGCCTTTCATTCAACCTTTTTGTTTCCAACACTGCAACAGAAGCCATCCTGCTGATTTGTATGCCTCCAAGAGTAGCTGAGCTATCTTGGGTGTGTCATAAACCTCCGAGCGCTTATTAGACCTGGCTCCAGGAGGTTACTATAACACAGCATTAGAGCAGGACGCTGATTGGCTGATAGGACGCATGGGCAGCACAAGCAGGAAGCTGATTGGCTGACAGGACACATGGACAGCACATAAGCAGAAGCTGATTGGATGACAGAACACACGGACAGCAGCATGGCAGCTGAGCCAGCCAATGGGCGCCTTCTTTCTGTTAGGTTCTGTTAGGTCTCGGTTTCGTTTCAGTTATGTCAGGTGGAGATTAAAGGTATAAAAAGTGTGTGATTTGTGCAATAAACTGATCACCCACGGGTGCATAAGGCAGTCTGTGTCGCTTTGTCCCCCATTGCTACAACCAACAAACCCAAATGGGTGAGCATGTTACCCTGTAAAGTTTTTAGAGGCAATGTTTTCAAAGCCAAACACTATTTCAGCCTCCAAAAATGCACAAAAAGGCCCAAAAGTGCCCATGACAAAATACAAGAATGAATGTTTGCCTGCATCTCGACAAGCTCTTCTCAGTATGGTGACAGCCAGCTAGCACAGAACAAACACCTCGCTTTGTGCAGGGTGTTAGTCTCTAAACAGAATGTTTCATGCCATTTCTCCCAAACCACCAAGGCTCCTGACTTTCCTTCATGGGCTCTTTTTTGATTTCATGGGCTTCTTCTGATTTCAAATTTGAGAATGAAAAGAAACACTCATATCTAGCCTATAAAAAAATAAAAGACGCCATGTTATAATTTTATAGGTGTTATTTTCAAGATTCAAATACAGCTCTATCTTTCTTCACTCCTTTACTTTCTCTGCTCTCATAAGACACCAATAAGAAGACAGGAGAACAAAGTGGCATATGAAATTCCTAAAAAACATCAATCAGTGTCCAGGCAATACTTACAGTGATGCAGGAATCTTAGCAAAGAAAACAGACTTTTGCATCCAAGAGAAATCTTTCAGGCTGCTGATGTTGCACTGGGTATTTCCTGAAAAATGATTGGGGATAAAACAAAATCACATCCTTGAATTAGACAAATGCTGAGGAAACTTAAGATATTTACATTTTTCTGGGAACATAACTGTGAGAGAGGCAAACAAGACTAAGATACCAACCATTAGTAACTGTAAAATCCTTGCTAGAGGAGGAACTTTGCCTACATGCAGCACAAAACTTCAATAAGAGTAAAATCCAACCACTGTCACTGTCAAGACCAAAAGAAATTAGGAAGCCCTTGCTGAAGCCAGGCTGGAGACAAGGGGAGGGGTCCATTGCCATGTTAAGTCCTATAACTTATAATGGATATACCTCGAGGTTCTTTTAAGCCATTATTTGAGTTGTATGTTACAGGAATTATTATTAGAAGAACCACACAGGACCATCCCCAAGAATCACCTGTTGTTTTGAGATACACTACCCTAACATATGCTCAAAGATAAAGGCCTTGAGATGACCAAGGTCCCCTGACTATTTCCTGGGGCAGTCCCAGAAATTTGGGATTAAACAGAAGTGGGCTGGTTATCAATCATTCCTTAGGTGTTGCCCGTGTGCCAGATAAAGTCCTATCAGTTTGTCTTCCATCTGAGGCCCAGCAGCACCCACTAGTTAAAGAGTCCACTAACATGGTGCCCAGCAACACACAGTCCCAACTATGGCCTCGAGTTAGAGACAGGAATGAGACAGATAAGACACTCATTTCTTCAAGCAGAATGGCTGAATCTTGATTGCACACAGCTCATTTTATCTGGTATCAGCAGGTGCCATGTTGGAATCCAATATGTCAGGAAATCATTGAAACTCAGTTCATTGCTTGGTAATGACGAGGGTATGTGTCCATCAAGCGTTTTTCTTTCTAGGTATGTTTACATTTTTTTCTTCACGGACTCTCACGTGATAGACTCCTTATTTTTGCAGGTGCAAACTGTTTTCTCACAACAATAGATTGTTATGCAAACTGATTCTCATTCTTATGATTCTTTTCTCATGAGAACTCAACAGGCCAGCTTAGCCAGAATAGCAAGGCCTAAACCATGTTTTACAACCTTTTATAAGGTTTTACCTATATGTACCACCAACTATTTTCTGCTATGCTCGTTTTGTCATCCTGCCTCCTCTGTCAGGATGCAGCCACAGTTACCACTAAACCCCTTGTGCCAGGGTAGTTAAAAACCCCCTTAAGCCTGTGCTTAAGGGTCCTGAGCCAAGGAATATTGAAAGCCTCTTTAGACCCAGGTATTCCATCCAGGCAGCACAGAGCCCCAACACAAAGAGCAGGCAAGTAACAGCCTCTGCTGAGCTGAACCTTGGCCAGCCGGGTCAGTGACAGAGTTTATATTTATGTACCTCAGTGTTACATGCTTTGTCTTTCACAGGACTACAGGTACATAAGCAAGATACAGGAAGCTACCAGAAAGAATGGTAACATAGAGATTGCTTCAGGTATGCTCCAGACAGTACATTCTTTTACAAGTATTCCACCCCAATAATTTGGCCACTCTTACTCAGTGAGGCCATGCTGCAGATATTTTTAACTAGAAAGGCCTACAAAGGCATTAGCTTTTTTACTTCCACAGACAGAACCACTCATAGACCAGACCTTCCATGATGCTCCAGGGAAGCATCATAGTACAATCTCCTGGTATTTCTGTATCAAACTCCCCCTACACTTTGGGGACTCTGAGAAGCACCTCCCCTACCTCCAGTGACCCATGCTGTTAACACTCTGTGATCCTGCAAGCCCCAAAATTCATCATGTCTCTGTAGAAAGATTCTTAGCAGAACAAGGCCATTCTCCTACAGGAATTGGACAACCCTGACTTGCAGATTACAGAGTTACTTTGAAGACCATGTACTGTCCTCGAATAGATACTACAAGGAAGAATGAGCATTGTGCCAAGACAAGACCAGATGCCAGGCACGTTATAGGAACTGGTAATTTGGCACACCTTGGCTAAAAAATGCTTATAGCGTGACAACCAATCAGAAATTAACAGGTATGTGTGAATATAGCTACTTAACCAATGAGCAATAAGCATTAGTGGTCTGAGAGTGTATAGACAAGGATAAATATGCCAAAAATGAAGGATAAATATGCCTACTTTATGAATAAAGTAGGATGACATGTAGCCACATTGGGTGTGATTGTCTTGGCCAACTCTCCGGCCGGGACTTCATGTCTCTTTTCAGAGCACTGAAAAAACAGTGAGTATTCACTTGCACCCACTTCCCCTTTCAACAGCCAGTCAGCTCCCAAGTCCAGTGGGTCCTGGCATCTGACCAGGGCTACTGGAGCAGGACACTCTGCCTCCATGGGGGTCAAGCAGCTTGAACAATACCCTGATTGTAAAAGCTGTCCTGTCAGTGATGGATGGAGAAGGGGGATCACGCTGCACTTGGTGTAGAACAATGCTGAGACCAGCCTGATTCAATAATCTCAAAGTTCAATATTCTGACGATGTGAGGAACAATGTTTCCTGGCAGAAACTGGCACAGGTGAGAATGTAAAAAAGTTCCTGATAAAGCAACAAAGAAGTGACAGTATTGATAATTTACCTGACACTGCTGAGCTGGAACAGTTGGCCCAGAAACATCTGACTGACAGTGGATCACTATAAAAACCCAGTCCCAATTTTTAACAGCAGAAATTTGTTACAAATACACAACTAAAGGCCTAGCACTGGGCGCTCCAATAGTCTATTTGCATTCAAAAGAACCAGCCAGGTTCCCAAGTACTATGGTTTACTAAATGCAACAGCCATGGCTCTTTTGGAGTGCCAGCAGTATCTGCATAAACTGCAGAGAAGCTAAATATAGCCCTGACAACACAATGGCAATCACAAGCTCAATTTCTCACATCAAAACACTGAGCACAGCTGAGGACACAAGTCTTACCAAAAGGTGCCCCTTCTGCAGAGGGCAAGGAAAATGTGTCCCTACAATTTTCATGGCAAATTCTCATCCCCCAGTTGAACACAAAATCAGGGTCCTTTTATACCTTATTAGCCATTATTGTGCAAAGTGCTGTGGGTGGTCAAATTTTCTGTTCTTAGTGGTCGTGTCGTATGCAGTATTTCTTGGTAGGGATATACCTGGTAGCAGTTGTACAAAACAATTCCTGGTATTGACACTGCACTGCTCCTTTCCCACGTTACATTCCCACCCAATGCCATGGCAACAAAAACCTCCATCAGGTTTCCATGTCTGCTCTGATCACTGATGCTCTGATGTGTGGGGCCCATCTCCTATTGAGCTTGGCTATTTTCTTCATTGTTTCATGCTTCCCACAGTCTTAACATACCCCCTTCTAGAAGTGTGTGTGGAGATTCCTCCTTTGAGTGGGGACACCTCCAAGGCTATTTCCTGAGGCTGAGTTAGAGTTATGCCCACAGACATTGGTATAAGTGAACAACATCAATCTCTACTTAATTATTTTATCAGCTTTACTGTCACTGTAATTATAGTTAACTATCTATATTGTGTAGTAATTAATTGTGATTGAGGTCTTTTAGTCTAACTAGTATTATGATCAAGATCATCAGTATTAGCACATCATATAAATGAATAATTTTTTCATATTGGTTTGCCTTCCTTTATCCAGTGGGATGAAGTTGTATAAAGATTCAACTACACGTGTGGAATTCTTTACACATAAACCTTTGAGTAAGTCTGGAGCCGGGACTGGATCCAGCCACACCCAGACTCCTCTCTGAGGAGGAGTTTAGAAAACAATGGGATCCTTTCCATGCCCTGTGACTCAACAGGAAGGTACATGTGATAAACCTTGGGTGAAGCTTCCATTCTGCCTGTGACAGCTACCTAGCCATAAATTTTGCCCCCTCTCTGCCTCATACTGCAGTCACAAAAGCTGCCAAAACCATTAACGCCATTTATCTTTCCTCTTATCTATGCACAATCAGTTTGGGCATTAAAGACATGACACCAGTGTCCCACCCACCAGGCCTACCAAGCTCACTTTGCTTGTACTTGGAATGGCATCAATTATACCTTACTCATTACTTGCATTAATTATACCTTTACTCATTTACCTGCAGGCTATGGCTATAGTCTTGCCATTGATGCTTAGGTAGCTTGAGCAGTATTAGCTGAAATTTCTCCCACTCCTGATGTCTCTCATCCCCATCATCTTGCTGACTTTCCTATCACATATAGATGGGAATCTTACACAAGAAATTATTCCAAATTTCAGCCCTTAAAGAACACCAGGAACTTTTTATATTCCTGGTAAATGCCAGGGTCCTGCCCAGAATGTGAAGCGTTGGGGTAATTTTTAAAGGAATCTTTTTGCATGCCAGTACCAAAGGTATTTCTGAAAGTATCTTGCAGTCTTTTTTCTCTACCCAATCTACTCCCTCTTCCAAATGCTAATGCCAAGTCTTCTAGGTTCTAAATTTTTGTCATGAAAAGCCCAGGTTTTAGTCAGCTGGGCTACTCTCTTTTCCCTGCTGTGCACACATTGCACCTGGGACTGGAGTATGAGCCACAAACACTTCCAACCCTTCTCCTAAAAATATTCCATTATATCAGTGTCTGTTTGTGCAATGGTATATAATAAGCATTAATTATAATTATTAAGCTAAGCAACTCATCAAATAACTGTACCCTCACCACTTATGTGCAGTGCAACACACACTGATGACAGAGGCAAGAGGTAACTGTACTGCCACTCTTAGAGTCAATAAAGTGGATTGACTGTAGTCATAAGAATGAGCTCAACTCCTTGACCAAATTATTGACAGTTTGGTTCAGGCTCACAAGGAGGCAAAGGCCTAGGCCATGACCAGGTCAAGCACTTTTCCAGTTCCAACCAATTCTTTGAAAGCCCACATAGGAACAGGGAGACACAAAGAGCTTTGATGCATGAAAGGTGGGAACACCAGCCAAGGGAATAAAACATCAATAGCAGGTAGTTCTTCCAGAACTAACTAGGAAGGAACAAATGAAGTTGTGGGTACAAGGAATTTCATGGAAATGCCATGATATTTAATTTGACTGCAAGCCAACCATTTTATTCCACAAATATGAAAGCTCAGGTGAGCTTTTTTTGATCTCACCCAGCTGCACCATTGTAACCTCTCCTTGAGCTGGTTTCTCACCTCTAAGAGAAACTTAGATCTCAGGTGATTGCTATTGTGCATAACTTTGTATCATAAAGCATTAAGATGATGTATTACTACTTTTGAATTATTATTGTTACTGTATTTGTACAGTAAGATTAAACCTCACCAAGGCACTTTCTTAAGCCTCACTTTTACATCATTTTACTTCAATAAAACCACTTTTCCAGCTATCTGTGCCAGTGGTTCTTTAAGTGGTCTAAATCTCCTCTGCAACAAGTGTAACTGAGGCACTCACAATAGCTCTAAAATATTCTTATTTATTGCTAAAAGCTCCCTTTAATAGAGTCAAAACCCTCTAAAATGTGCATTTCAGTGCTAGCCACTGTGATCACAGCTATTTTGTACCTCTGCAGAACACAGTTCAGCAAACAAAAAATTCTAAGAAGTGAAAGGACAAAAGTTCAGCTGCAGGCCAGCAAAATTTTGCTCTCCTGTTTCTGCTTCTGGACTTGTAGTGGCATGTCTCATTTAACCTAAAGTAATTAAATCTAATTCAGCATGTCTGATTTATGGCGTTATACAGCAACAGCCTGAATCAACTAAACAAACACAAAGAAAGGAGTACATAAACATCCACAATTCTCATTTTCCTCTCTTTATAGCTGTATTTTAGATACACTTTAGATGTGACATTTTAGATGTCACAACAGCACCAGCACACAGGAGTTTTCCTACCCCAAAATTCTTTGCAGTTACATAGGAGATAATTTGTTGGAAATTGCCTTAATCTTAGATTGCCAATAATCATTATAATGTTTACAGTAAACTTAAGCACATGTAGACCAGTAGTCACTTCTCTTTGCAAATTCCCATTCCACCAGTTCCAACTGTGTATTTCCCCATTTTACCTACTGACTTCTGACAAATCCTGGTGGGACTCATCCAATAGTCTTTAAAGAGCCGCTGATGTCATCACAAAGTCTCTCTTGATGGTTTTTCAATGATCCTGGGAGTCTGGAGAAGTCCCAGCTGACTGGAAGCTGGCGAACGTTGCCCCAGTTCTCAGGAAGGAGGACCCTGGAAAGCAGAGACCTGTCAGTGTCACTTCAGGGTCTGGTAAAACCATGGAAAACATTTTTCTGAAGGGTACTGAAAAACACTCAGAGGACAACAATCATCAGTCACAGCCAGCATGGCTTCATGAAGGGAAAGTCAGCTTGCCATCCCTGACTTCCTTCTACAACAGGGTAACCCACCTAGCTGATCTAGGAAAGCCAGTACATTAATCTTTTTGGACTTCAGTAATATGTTTATAGGATGGTTATGTTTTACTCCTGTAGCCTCCATGTTGCATCAGGCCATCCTTCCCAGCCTTCCTTTTTGTTTTTAGCATTGTCTCCTCCCAACACCAGGACTCTTAATGTGATTGTATTCAGTGTTATCCAATACTGAATAAACAGTATTTCTCAGTTTGCTAGTGGGGTTTTTTGTTTGGAGATGAAGTGAGCGCACTTCATTCTCAGAGTCTTTAAAAAAGTGCAGGTGCTCAGGTGGAGCTTTCTCTTGCCTTTGGCATGCCCTTTGGCTCTACAGGCAACTCGAGAAGCTGCATTTCCCAATCAAAAACTATTTCAGAGCGGATTTTGCAACACCTGCCTGCAGCCATGCTGTTGAGCTCAGAGAAGCAGAGCAGCCCAGCTCCCTGTTTGTGCAGGATGCCCCTCCCTACCACAGATGGCTGGTGCACATGGAAGAGACAACCCAGGCAAGGCCAAAGGCCTGGCAGGGGTCATCACTGCCAGAAGGGCTGAGACCCCCAACTGAAAACCAACATCTTGGTCTGGAGAGATGTGGGAGGAGATTAGGAAAAGTAAATGCCACTAACTAAGACACTGCTCTTTACAACTATGAAAGCCACACTAATTCTTACAGAGATGGAAACCTCTCACACACTCCCTGGAAATGTGTAGGGTGGCTTCTCCTATGAAGCTTGGGCATATCTTTGTAGATACTTTTCCAGAAATTGAGAAGAAAGATTTGACGTAAGATTCAATGTATCTTACCATCCAATCCATCAGCAATTGGATGATAAAATACATTAAATCCTAATCTATATTATTTCTTTGCTAGCTGTAATATAGGTACCTCAATCACACAGCATTGTCTATCTACTAGTAATGTCTCTGGTTTATCCTGTGTGGTAACAAGTCTGGTTTAAGTTTTACGTCTGCTTTCCTTGGTCTATTCAACAAATCATTCATTTTGTAATAGACCTATTGGCCATTTTTAAGAACTTGCAAAATGAGAGTGAGTTTTGGGGTGTTGGCCACCTCAATTAAGTTACTGTTGACTGTCAAGGGCCCAGGCAGAGGCAGGGTTTTAAGTCCCCTCTCCATTGGTGTGGAGAGGGTGGTCCAGCATGGTGACCCCAGCCCACCAAGGCCGAGGCCAGAAGGCTCCAAGTCACACCAGCCCAGAGGCTCTGCCTTGCTGTCTTCTGCCCACGAGAAGGCAAAGTTCCCCCACAAGTTCCAGCCCTTGACTGAGTTCAGCCACCAGGGAGATAAAGGGAAAGGAGGGCACTGCTGCCATTTTCCCTTTGTCTCCCCCATGGCAGGCACCATCTTGGGAAGCCATCACTTTGCCATTTTGAGTTTCTCTTTGTTCCCTGGGGGATTTCAGCAATTTCCTAAAAAACTGGTGCTCTTACTGATGTTTTGCCTGTTACTATTTTGGGGTTTTTTTGGTAAACTTATTTTTCCACTTATATCTCCTCTACTTGTTTCTCCTTATTGGTGGAAAGGGATCGGTTAAAACTAAGGCAAAGTAATGTTACAGTGTTCCCCTAAATTGTCTTAAACCAAGGTTGGTCAAGCAGGACCTCCCTTTCACAAGCTCATATGGCTGGGTCTGATTCCCTGGCTGTCCTACAGGTGCCATGTGATGTCATTCAAGATGATCTGCTCCATGACCTTCCTCAGTACAAAAGGCTGTAACTGCTATTGTAGCGCACTATTTATTAAATTGGTATTATCAAAACTGGCTTAATAATTGTCAAGAAGAGATTGGTTTTGGTCACTCACCAAAACCAATGACCACGGACAAATTTCTTTCACTCAGCCTCAAGGAGTTACCACAAGAAGCATCCCCACTTAAAAGGATGAATCTCCCTACACATTCTCCTAAAAGGAATGTGCTAGAAATCCCTACTATAAAAAAGAGCTTGGACTTTTATACAATAATGAGGTTGACTGTCATAACCTACATTGCTAGGCTAGCTCAGGAGAACATAATTCATTTTAAATACATGATTAGTACTACCACTCATTGGTTCCTTCTATCAGGAAACATCTGTCTCCCACATCCATGCCAGTGCCAGCTCCCATCAGGAAACACCACTCTCTTAACATCCTCACATTGTTGAATTTTGAGGTGTTTCAGTCAGGCTGATACCAGCATTCTTCAACATCAAAAACAACATGGCCACCATCCCTCCATCACTGGTGATTTCTGCAAGTAGGGTGAAGTTCAAGCTGTTTCACCCCCACTTAAAACAAAAAGAACATCCTGTTATGCTCACAAATTTTCAATTTTAGAATTTAAGTCAAAAAGTTTTGAAATTCTGTTTCAATAAGGATGTTTGATGCAGGACTACAGCTGCAGATTTCTACTTATTACACTTCACAGTAACAACAGCAAAATGTTAAAGTACTAAGGCCTGAACAACAGACCTTGGGCCAAAGCTGACCTCTAGATGAACCTTCCAACCAAATGTTATAGGTATCTGCTCATTGGCAAAACATGGTTTCAGTATTTAGAACCCAGGCAAGGCCAAATCTAGCCTTGGTTGGGAGCGTTGGATTAAAGACAACGCCCTTGGTTTGTCCTTGAGCCCTGGCCAGGCTTTGGAAGAAAGCCAGCAGGAGAAAGAAAAAAGCAGATGTTCCCCCACTGGAAGTTATGGTAGCTTGTTTATTTAGCAGAATAAAAATGGGACTCTCTCACAGCTAAGTCAGAAGCCTCATTTCCTGTGGGTGGAAGCACCTGCAGGATTTCCCAGTTACCAGGAGGGTTCTCCAGTCCTCTGCTGTGCCAGTAGCTTCCCCCAGCTGATGCTTAAATTATCTCATATTTTTGTAATTCTCTGCAGTTTCATATTATATTAAATTACCCTCATTCCTTAAGTTGGTGTCTGTGTCTTTTCTGACCCTGCCCACGGCAAAACAAATTTAGAAACACAACTAAATGAGCATCAATCTCTGAATGTGCCTTAAATCTTAGTGGGAACTCAGAAATTCTGCAGTTGATGAATTACAATTTTGTACTTGCATTTTAGGACTTTTTCAGGGGATAGTACATAAATCAAGGAAAAGGCATGCCATGGCATCTGGCAATGGTCCCAATCCACAGTCCTAAAGCCACTAACTGCACCCAGCAACACTGTCATAAGTGTCATGGGAACTGTGGTCATAGTCAACGGGTCAAGAATAAAGAAGTCATTCTTCTCACCACAAATGAGCTAATGGAGATAAACACCATTCCACACATCAACAACCAGAAGCACTAGATACAGAAAAATCTGAATTTGTCATAAGCAACATCTAAACTGAGCTCCAAGAGGTTATTCTGAAAGGTAAAAGGGACTCTTCAGCAAGCATCAGGCATTTGGAGGAACCATGCTTCACAAGGAATTCTAACATTCTAGTTCTCCATGGTACCAAGCAACACACCAGCAAAAGCACTGCCATTGTTCAGAGCAAAATTAAATATTCAAGATTGTATTTGATTGCTTCATTGTATTGACCAAGCATTTATAGCTTTTGAGTAATAGCTGTAAGCCTCAGAAAGCAATTTTCAACAAAAAAGATTTGTGGGAAAAGGCATTAATAACAGGGACTGGATTCATCAGACAAATTGATATCACCAAATATTCCATTCAGAATCCTGCAGATGAGAGCTTTCCTAATGGTAGCATCAGACTCCTTTGTACAGGAATATCTTTGCCTCTGCAGAAAACTTCATGTATATAACTGAAACACATGGCTGTAAGAATCACCTATAGCTCATGCTTTCCTGGTTGTGAATATTACTATGATGGAAGATGATTGAAGAAGATTACTATGATGGAAGCTAAAGATGAAGCAGAGTCCTAAGCTGCCTTGTCTTGGATGGAATGACATTTTTAGAAAATACCTACACCCCTACACTCCAGCTGCAAATTTCTATATACCATCACACTGGTCTGCCAGTGGACATGGTCAGCACAAAAGACACAAGCACCAACTTTAAGAAATAAGTGTAATTTACTATAGTTTAAAACAGCAAAGAATTACAAAAACATAAGCTAAGCAATGCACATAATCACTACTACAGAAGATTGCCTATAGTAATTAAGAAATGTACATCACCTAATACTTTATTATCATCCAGATCTGCACTTCATTTGGGGAGCTCCAGCCACAGCAAGGACTGGAGAGCCACTGCTGGTAACTGGGAAATTCTTCAGGCACATTCACCCGCAGGCAAGGCTCCATCTTTGCTGTGAGAGGGTCCAGCTTCTATGCTGGTGAATAAACAAGCTTCCATACCTTCTCTGCAGAAACATCTGGTTTCATTCTCCTCCTGAGTGCCACCCAAAGCCTGGCCAGGGCTAAAGGGGAAACCAAGGGATTTGGTTTTGACTGTGTACCTCCAAACAAGGCCAGGTATCTGATTTCATGGCCACTGAACACAGAAAAAACACATTGTTATCACACTTCATGTTTCACTAGTGATGATGCACCATCCAGTAATACATGGATACAAATATTATCCAGTGTTTGGTTGGAAGGTTCACTGAGAGTCAACTTCAGCTCAAGGCCTATTGCTCAGGCCTCGGTGCTTCACAGAAACGAGTGAAATGCAGAGAAACCATGAACATGCTTCAGCCTCTGAGGAATTTCCAAACTCCTTTCAAGTTTCAATGGACATTTAAAGAACCATCTTACATTCCCAGTAGCTGTAGACACTCCCTTCTAGAAGTATTGTTCTCTAATCATCCAAGGGCTAATGGCCACTCATCGGGAGACAAGCTTGCAATCTATGCACAGGATTCTGATTGAAGTGCAAATTAAGTTAATTGAATTTCAGTCATTGAACTCTTACACAAGCACATACTTACTAGAAGAGCTCTTTTTTGCATTTGCATAAAATTTGCATTTTATGGAGACCATTGCTATCCAGCATGAAGGCATAGCACTACCATCAAGGTCATAAGAGTACTTTTAAAGTCTTTCTAAAAATCTTCTGATTGGTGAAGTTTCCTACCTGCTATAAGTTATCATATCCTCCCATTAAATTATCTTCCTTGAAATTCCTCCAATTCACATAGCATTTTTGCTCTACACTTCCACTGCCCTATGCAATTATGAAACTCCTGAGAACTTGAATGGCTTGTGTTTATCAGAAAGACAAATAATAGTCAGAAACATGATAGCAATGTCTAGCAATCAAATAGGCAAAAAAATAAAAATCCATTTCCTGTCAGCAATGGGAAATTACTGCACTTCTTTGAAAAACTGCATGTAACAGTATTGAATATGGCTTAGAAGTGCTTTGACTAACTAACAAAGACAGGCTGGTAAGTTTGTATTTTCCCTAACCATATTTTCTTCCCCATTTCCATCTCTTCAGTTGCACTGATGCTGCCACTTGTGGTGCTTCAGGATGAACCAAACCAGACAATAAAATGGCATCCACAATTTCACTTCTAAAAGCAAAATAAAATCACTTCAGCAACCTTGTGTGTCTCTTCAGACAGATGTGGAGGAACAGGAGCTCTTCACTGGTCTTGGCTCCTCGAAGGGAGGGAGTTAATAAACTTCAAGTGCTGCCTTTACCAAAGCAGCAGTGACCCATACCAACAATACCACCAGAGTCTCCTCTGTCCTGATTACCAGTGATATAGCAAAAGATTCCCTGGCAGATTTTGAATTTCAATCTCCTGTGCAGCACCAGTCTCCTTTCATCAGTGCACTTTAACAGTTTAAAAAGGCAAAGACTAGCATTACCTAATGTGAAAAACCATAATGGGTATTTTCACCATTTGTCCTTGCTCTTCTTTTTTCTTTCCTTCTAAGTCACCAGCAGGCTCTAAGGTTTTCCACAAGC
Organism: Melospiza georgiana; assembly: GCF_028018845.1. Lineage (NCBI taxonomy): Eukaryota > Metazoa > Chordata > Aves > Passeriformes > Passerellidae > Melospiza > Melospiza georgiana. Next base: position 17,196,342 of record NC_080433.1, on the reverse strand, counting down.
TCTCATAGCTATGCTCAGCAAAGCAGGAGCTCCTCTAGGAATCAAGAAAACTGAACTGCACCTTCTTGGCTTTCTGCTCCCTTTTACTCCTTTTGCTGTGTCTTCATCCATGCCTTTTAATTTATGGGGTGGGGAATACTGCTCTGCCTCTGACAACTGTTAATCTTCAACACAAAGAAGAAAGGCTCAACATCAATGTAACAGGTTAATTATTACAAGATCACAAATGCTATGACAGTCTCACATCCCCAACCACTGATAAGACATTCATGGCTGCAGCAAATGAAACTGAACAAAAAAAGGCAAATAAAACAGTTGGGAAAGGCTGATTTGTGTAAGTTTCAGAAACGCATAAAAATATTCTCCTACTGAAACACCTTAGCCTGCAGAAAACAATGTAAGTCAGCAATTTGTTGGCTTCTAAAGAGTGTGTTTGAGTGACAGCCTCCTGCAAATCAGAGTATTTTACTGATTTACAACTATTTTTTTTAAGATTAGTAGGAAGGGGGAAGAGTGAAAAAAGCATCTGTGTTTTAAATAGAAATCAGAACCCTAACAAAAATAATAAAACTACTAAAAATTCTAGCAGACCAATGAACTGCAGATAGTTTTAGCTTTTACTTAGAAGGAATCCAAAACACCCCATAACAGACTTGACATAAAGCATGCTGTAATGTTTTTTGTCTTCTGCCAAAACATCAGACAATATATTTTTTCCAGGGGAAAAGATACTGTTTAAGCTTAAACTACAAAGAGATCTGGATCCTTGAACTCTGCCTCCCAAATCACTGCAGTGAGCCACACAAACACACTGAACTAATGGGTCCTGGTAAACATCTTGGGAACCACAGCAGTAAATTTTCCAAGACCTTGCACCTTGCGACCCAGGGGAACTTCTATGCTGGCACAGGCATCAAGAGTAAAGGATTTAATTTTGCAGACAGTAATAAAAAAAGCAATCATTATCACAAGTCTGTTTTCTCTGCCAGGAGTATCTGTTTGAATGTTTTGGGACATCAGTTGGCCAGTTCCAGGGAACGGGGTGATAAGAGCCCAGTAGGAGTTTTTGATGTTTGTAACAAGTTTTACTCCCATCATTCTCAGACAAATATTTTCTCAGGAGAAAATATTTACCAGGAGTAGTCATGACAAGCTGGGTTTGTCTTATTCTATTTTTAAGCCCTCCCAGGAGGCTAGTTAAGAGCAGGGAAATGCCCAAAGTTACCATGGAGCTCCTAGAAAGAGTTGAGTCAGCCTCTCACAACTTCTAGGAAAACAACTGCTAGCATTCCTATAGGCTTCTGAAACACATCCAATGCTCCGGCAGAAAATCCACCCATGTTCTACCTGATGCTTCTGGTTCTCATTGATTCCATGGACAAACAAAGCACAGGAGGCAAGCTGCTACACATTGATAGGGTACTTGCACTTGTTTCTTACATGGAATAAATGAGTTAATTCTATCAGCTACACTACTCAGCCAACTCAAAGCAGAAATAACGAGCCTATACCTCTTTAAATACGTTCTGCTTTTTCTTTTTTTTTTTTCTTTAATAGTATAAACAGTTTTATCACTTACACCATAACACACGACTGCAGGTGTCCCTCTTACACAAAGCAGAGCAGCGGCTCCTTACCGCACATCTTGCGATGCCTATCGGAGAGGCTGAAGCGCAGAAATCACTAACGCAGGACTTTCATGGCAGAATTTAAACACAGGACACTGGAAACAGCCAATCTTCAACCCTGACGGCGATTACTTTCCCTTGTCAGTTTTATTTGGTAGGAGAGAGAGAGAGAGAGAGGGGGAGGGATTTCCTCGTTTCTTATTGTTTTGGGCGTTTTTAGTATCTTTCAACCACATCTCCCTGCACTGTCATACCCTACGGAGAAACACAGCAAAAACAAACCTCTGCCTCCTTAAGGTGCTTGGGGCGGAGGATGCGTTCCGGAGCCTGCGCATCGCATTGTCCTTGTTCAGGCAGGACTCTCTCGCTAATTGACGGTAATTGGTGCTGCGGGACCAGCAGCGGACCAGCCGCAGGGCCCCTCCGAGCCCGCGGCCCCCGCTCGCTGCTGCTGCGGCCTCCCCGCTGCCGGGCCCGGCCACCCACAGGGCTCCGCCCGCCCCGAGCCCTCCGCAGGGCCGGCAGCTCCCGGGGAGCGGCTCCTGGCAGCGCCGGGGGCCGGAGGGGAAGGGAAGGGGGACAGCACAGCACGGCCCGGCCCCACCGCCCCGCTCCGCTCCCTCCCTCCTCACCGCCGCACGTCCTCACCGAGCGCAGGCAGCGACTCGTCCGGAGCCCCGAGTGCCAGCCCCGATGTGAGACGGAAGGAGAGCCCGGCTGGGCAGCGGGGGCGGCGCGTCCTGCCCGGCCCGGCCCTGCTGTGCGGGATCGGGGCCGCGCTGCCCGGGGCTCACCCGGCGATAGATTGAGCCTCCTGCTCCTCGGATCCCTCCAGGCTAAGCCCCTCCTCCCTGCCCCTTTCCCTGCCTCCCTTCCTGCCTCCTCGGCTCTCCAGAGAGCTCCCACAGCTCCCCGCTTCCAGCGCGTCACGGCTTTCTTTTTTTTTTTAAGAAAAATAGAGTGGTTCTTTCGCATTCCCCCACGGACTGAGGGCCAATTGAGACCTCAGTTAGAAGAAGTGTTATAAAATAATCTATTTAATAATATAGAAGAGGAGCACTTCTTTTATGCTTACAAGTAGAAAATTGTGAAGTGTAAGGTATAGGAATGTCAGGAGTGCTGTGTTTAAAACATGCAGCAGAAACCTCGCCAAGAAGCTAATGAATATCTTATGTTTGCTGAAGACCATCCTGCAGAGCAGTTCTGCTGCTTGGAAACCCCCTACCCTTCCCACCTTGATTGGAATAGCAAGGATTCCAATCACTAGAGCTCAGAAGAGATGCCCCAATTGTCTTAAAGCAGGAATATTGATGAAGCTATTTATTTAACTAGCAGAACGAGTTATGGCGAAGGTTAAATTTCAGAGCAGGCGTATTATGCATAAAATGTAAAAACACTTACATAACCATGACCCAGCATCAAAAGGATGGATTTTGTTTACGAAGTAGAACATGCTAGGAGGAGTAATTCCCTGTTTTCCTGGCATCAAAATAAAGAAGCTTCTGCTTATTCACATTGTGTGGGAAAATCAGTGTCTGTAAAGAAGAGAGAGGAGTCCAGCAAATTCCAATACAGGGAGAGAGCACACTGGGCAATACCCCTGTGAAGTGTCCCGAGGTTTTGAAGGGCACAGCCTCCTTTTATCCTAAACTCCTGACTGTGCGTTGCTGTGTTCCTTTCCTCATTGGCTGAGGTGTTAGGAAAGCATGGATTTCCTGAACCACCTACTACGTATTCCCTCTTGAACATGCATGGTCATTTTCCCCTCAAGTTCGGAAGTTCAGGCTGAGTTCCAAAATAGACATTGTGCAGATCCCTTTCTCCTATTGCTCTCAACTCAGAAAATCAAACTGCCTGGGTTGAACTGTCTGGGTTCTGTAACTTGCTCAGCTTGATGTTCATAAAGACATGAAGACCCATTGCCCCTAAAGGCCCCCACAGCCATGCCATTCTTCCAGAACCTGACTGGTTCTTTCCAGTCATTCCTGGAGATATAACACCCTATTGCTCCTATCATTAGTGAAGACCCCCCACCCATCGAGTTGTTTGTGAAGATATTAGCATATATTTTTCCTATCAACATAAAATTGACGTTGGACAAGTTTCTTTCATGCCATTTGCTCACATAACTGGAGACTTATAAAAACTCACTGGAGTTATCCCAGTGCATCCTGCACCATCACAAAGTAATGCCTGCTTCTTAAAACTACATTGATGTCAGGGAGTTTTATTCCTGCATTTTGGTGACAACTCAACAATGCTGAAGTCTGATATTTGTTGGATGTGAAGAACAATGGCACAGGTGAGGATGTGGCATGCAAATTTCCTTATAAAGCAGCCAACAAATGATACTACAGATAAGATATCTAAAGTTGCTGGGCTGACACAGCTGGCCTATGACTGGCAGTCAGTAACTTCATCATATAAAAGCCTGGTCCTTCTTTTTATTTTGTTTTTTAAGAAATTTTCTATCATAATTTTGAAATGTTAGAAAGCAGGCATTCCTTATTGCATTGCTGGTCACATGGAGGATATTTCCTCTAATGAGGTGTGTCAGGACACTTTACAGCAAAGCATTTCTTGCTCCATGCTCATATGTATGGATTGTAGTGTACTTCTTGGCTAAGACACGAACATCACTTTCCCTAGAACTAATTTCCACACATCTGCCTCTTACTGGAAGTCCTCTTATGATTGTAGAAAGTTATCTGAAGGAGTTTCTGGTGGTTTTACTCACCAAATGCCCACAGTGTTACAGATGTCCATGTCTTGACCTTCTCTTAGGGCATGTGCTATTGCTTCCTATTACATGGCTGTGCCACAAAAGCCACTACATCCCTCATTATGTGTTTATCCACTGGTTCCAGCTACACTTAGCATCTTGTGTGCATACTTTTACATTCTGTTATCTCCTTCTTTGTTGTTCCTTTCTTCGGACTAATAAAGCATCATTGTGTCCTGTCCCTGGCTGGGCCTGTGCAGAAGCCTGGGCACCGAGTTCACATTCTGCTGTGTCTAAACCAGCAGCAGTAGCCACTGTAGTGCAAGTGGGCAAAGCTGAACAGGATGTGGCAGGAGAGGAAGCCTGCATGTAGGAGGAGCAGCACCTTTTTGGGGCCCACTTCCCTGTTCTGGGACTACACCCACAAAACAGTGCAAGTGCCAAGATGAAGTCAAGAAGCAGGCATAAACTGTTGACCAAAGCATTGAGACCACCAAAGACCCCCTCAAAATCCCACAACCCACTTCCAGAGATATCCCACAGAGAGATCTAGATTGACTGGAGAGCTTTGGCAATCATCCAACTCTATGAGTAGATCAAGAGCAAGTGCTGGATTCATCACCTGGGATAGGGTAATCCTGGTTATGTGTGCAAATTGGGGACTGTAAGGAGTTAAAAAGCACAGTTGCCTACCTGAAACGCTGTTTAAGGCTAGGGAAGGACTTACAATAGGATAAATGTTGTCATCTTACCACAGGAGTCCCATACCTCCTCGGTGATTGCTCATATGCAGCTCCTCACAGCACTGACACCTTCTCCTTCACAGTACAACAAACAAACTCCAAACCTCAGTGATTACTCAGAGGCAGCCCCATATAGCACTGACTCCTTCTTCTTTCTTACAGCACAGCCAACAAACTGCATCTCTCTCATCACCCACCTAACCCACTCTTTTATAGCACTCATCCTCATTGGACACAGCTGTGGCCTGTTAAGGGCAGGGCTGTTCCTAATCTTTGGTGATTAGCACAGCTGCAACTCCTCAGGTATGAGATTGCCTTCTGCACTATTCTCTTACATTCTATCCCTCCACAGATAAACACAAAAAGAAGGAATTTACAACAGGAATGATTCCCTTCCAGGCCTGGTGGAGGCTTTATCTGGTTAGCACATCCTGATCAATGCAACCCAACAGAAATTTCTGCTGCAGCAAGCTGTGTGAAAGGAAGCAACTACTCATACACATAACCCTGGTCAAAGGAAGATCAGCCCACATTATGGACAGACGTTACCTGCAACCAACAGAAGCCCCTCAAAGCCTTGGAGGAAGCATTCTCTGAAAGAGGACCTTGCCTACCCTCAGTTTTGTACGCCATGAAGACACACCCAGCCTCACTTCATGTGTAAATTAGGAACACACTTCCATTGATACTCAGAACCTGGACTGCATAAAGGTGGGACCACCAAAAGAACAAGTATCACCCCACCACTGAGAAGCCCAGGGTGAGGAAGGACCAATGGGACACCCCTGGCTCCATAGATGGTGGATCTGCTTGATATCTCTCTCTCCTCCTCTCTCTTCTCTGTTTTCTAGTTATTTTTCTATCTCCCTCCCTCATGTTTGTTGTTAAATAAAGTCCATGTAGTTGACTCCAGCATATGGTCTCATTGGAACCTTAATTCAGGCAGTCATGTCTCACTGGTAACGGGGATGTGAGGCTGAAGAAAAGGCCCATGAAAAGAGATCTGGTGATTTGGATTGATGGCAAGTTGGGTATGAATGGTGTTCCCAGGCAGCCAAAAGGGCCAACCATATCCTGGAGAGGACATCAATGGCACTTTGAGCCATTTGAGGGAGGTGATTGTCCTGCTCTACTCTGTGCTGGTGTGACCCCACCTCTATAGGGAGAGTTGTGTGTGAGTTTTGGGCACCTCAATGTAAGAATAACATCAAATTACTAGAGAGTGACCAAAAGAGAGAGACCAAGATGGTGAATGGCCTCAACAGTAACCTTTACAAAGAGTGGCAGAGGTCACTTGATTTCTTCAGTTTGGAGAAGAGAAGACTGAGGGGTGTCCCCATGGCAGCCTACAACTTCCTTGAGAGGGATGTCATGAATTAATATTTTGGCTGCTTAAAGAATCATCATCATCAAAGTTATTAGTAAAGGAGGTTTTAATATATATTTGTGAAAGTGTGGCTTAACAGAGTTCAGTGGCAAAGTTTGCTACCACATAGAATAAAACATATAAAGAAAAACAGGATCAGAAAATGTTTAAAATCATTTTCACAGACTCTGGGTTACAAAAGGATGAGAGTGCTAAAGGGTAAAGGAGACATTCCCGTTGGGTCACGATATTCAGAATGGATCCCCTTGCCAAACTTAGCCTCAGGCTTGCTCAAGAGTTTTATGTCTAAAGGATTCAGAAGCACTTAATCATTATTTTAACACTTACAAAATTATTCAATAGAGTTTGCCATAAGCAAAGTAACTGAACTATAAATCTAAGCTGGCAATATTCATATAGTACTTGCTCTAAGGGATCTAAAGCCATTCAGACACTCAGACACACAGACAGAAGGCAACATGTACAAAGGTTCCTATTAAACATTCCCCCCACGCCGAGGTCAGTGAAGGAATGCCTTTGCATCTCTCAGCAGGCTGAGCCTTAAACAATGGTGCATGAACACAGGCCCTCTTGTCAGCTTTCAGAGATGGTCCTCCAAGCACCAGTGCGAGAGCTGGCAGCTCTGAGAGGTGTCCCACTCAGAGTCAGAGGCTGGGACACAAAGCCTGCTGACTCTAGGAGAGCTCTGAGTCTCACTTTAGACTGCTGCTCTGCAGGTTGCAAAATGCTTGGCTTCAGTCACCTGTCAGTCTCCAAGATGATTCAGGCAGGTAATGCTCCAAGGCTGATTATCTCTTGTCCTTTGTTAGGCAATGGGATCTTCTGCTAAGGACAGTCTTTCCCACTATAGCGTGAGTTTCTGTTAAGACTGAGGGAAGCTTCATTGCTAAGTCATGGCTCGAGGCTTAGTCCTAAAGGGAATTGCTGAGAGCAGCCTGAGGGATGGAATGCACCACCAAAGGGAGCAGTGGAGGAGGAGGTGCTGATCCCCTCTCTCTGGTGACCAGGAATGGGAAATGGAACAAAGCTGTGTGAGGGGAAGTCCACACGGGACGTTAGGAAAAGATCCTTCACTGAGAGGATGGCCAGTCAATGAACAAGCTTCCCAAGGAATTGCTTGTGGCTACAAGTCTGTCTGAATTCCAGGAGCACCTGAACAACACTCTTTGTCATATGGTTTGGTTTCAGAAAGTCCTGTGAGGAGCAGACAGTTGGACATGATGATCCTTATGAGTCTCTTCCAATTTGAGATATACTATGATTCTGTCATCTGAAAATCAGTTGCAACAGAGCCGAAAACCCTTCTCAACATGCCAAATGGATTTCAAGGGCCCGTGCAAATGAGGAATTAAAACTTGTTTCTGAATTAAAACAAACTCAATACCATGCTACATTTCTATTCCCTTGCACACCCTCACAACTTCCCATCACAGCAGAGATATCAGGAATCTGCTGCAGCAGAAGCACCTGGGATGCTCATTGTTTATTGGTTTACTTGTTGCCCAAGGCTTAACAGTTTCCTTGCCAGCCAGTGCCTAATCTTTGGGGGATCCTTGACCTTTGCATTCTCCAGATTTCAAGCTGTCAGAGCATTCCTCACAGCCTAGTGCTGTTGGTGTGGCACCCTGCCCCTTATTCTCCTTGGTAATGTATACCTGCACAGTATCCTGTGCTAACAGGAACTGGAATACAGTGAGGTGTGACCAGCACTCGTGAGTCAAGGTATCTGCCCCCCAGGCTGAATTTTCTCTCACTATTGTAAACATAACTGATGTTGTCAGATAACTTTTACAATGGAAGTTGCTTAAGGAAGAATTTTGGGTTTTTTTTTTTAACTGATAAGATTCACCCAAATCCCTTAAGCATTGTGCAAGATCACATCCCCTAATAAATATGCATTAGGTAGGCAGAGGCTATGCATTAGATGGGTTCATGTGATTTTTACTTTGTAAAAGAGAACTTTTTGTCTGTCTGTCTGCTTGATTTGTGGAAACCTACACCTTGTAGCCTGCAGGAATCAGGTATACTGAGCCCTGGTGTGTTACATGGCTGAACTGTGCAGAGGAGAGCACTCTGAAAAAGTAAAGGAGTCCATGACACATACCACCATCAATTAATTATTGGAAGGTGGTGTCAGGATGCTCTACTTGAAGGCTGGTGCAGTCCAGCAATTATATGCATTACACTGCATTGGGCCAAATTGCCAAAGTAGCAGTGTTGGAAACACCAGGTTGAGAAGGAACATCAGCAGTAGCAGAATTAAGGTAAATTGGAAGAAATTACTATGGTGAGTATTGGGTTTTTTGGGAGGAATCTGGGCAGAGACAGGCAGGTGTGTGCAGGAACAGGGAAAAGAGCAAATGGATAATTAGATATAATATGAGGTAAAAACCAAAGAAGAATGGGATCTTTTGTCACTAGGATTGGGAGTGATTACCAATGATGGCATTTAAAAATGGAGGTACTATGGCCCAAACATGTTCTGATTTCAATATCCATTCTGTCTTGGGTTTACATGCAGTTCATGGCATGTCTTATTTGTGTGTTTCAGCTCATCTACCAGCTTAGATTCCATTTATAATTGCTCTACATTACATTGATTTTTGACAAGATTGAGTCTGAATAAACTGGTCAGGTCGCTATGATTTGTAGTCCATACAGAGTTAATTTTATTCCAATGAAAACCCACCATCAGTAACAGTATTGTTCCCTGCATCTTGGAACACAAAAAACATTACTGATCCATTGCACTGACTTTCCATAATTCACAGAATAATGAAGGCACACATGAATTCTCAGAATAATGAAGCTCCCAGACATACTCCCACACTTGTTATTTCCGTGATATTTGCTAATAATAGGTGGAAATTGTGTTTTCACTGAAAGAAACAGTGTTTTGCTTGTTATGGAGATGCTGTCGAACAGTATCCATTTTTTATTACCTGGATGCACATCATAGCCCTGCTTGGGTCCATCCCCTGGCCCTGCTGAGACCCTGAGGCTGTGCCCGACCCAGCCCAGCCCCACTGGCCATGGCAAGGGCACACAGCTGGGCAAGGCATCCCAGGTTCAGCTCAGTGTTACACACTCCTTCCTTTTGACAGCAGATTATCACACCCACACAGTTGCACTCAAGCAATTCAATGTTGCAGTAATCAGGAGCTGGGGTCACTGTGAGCTGATGGCTGTCAGCAGGCGCTGGATGTTCGTATTTCTGAGCTGAGACTGGGTCGTGCACACCAAGCCCTGTCCTTGACTCCTTGCCAATATTTCCTAGTCCTCCCCTTGCAGTGAACAACATGGTTATTGTCGAAAACACTCATTATAACACTGGCTTTTCGCAGATATTAAAATGGATGCTGTATGTATAATGTTAAAGTAACTTTGCTGTAAAGATATAGTTTTTATTTCTGCTATTAACTAAACTTAGACATAGTAGTGAAATAGCTGATGTAGTTATGCTTGTGGTAGTTGAGCTGCCTGCTTGGTTGAGATAACATCCAATGAACCCTGATGAAGACCCCTGCTACTGATATGCCACTATCAGCACCCACCATGTGTAGAAAGTATGGACCAAAGCCCAAGCTGGAGGTGATAACAAGAATGCACTAAAACCACAGCCAAGGAATACTCATGCTCCAAAAAGGTGGATCGAGGAGGAGCCATGCTAACAGTTCTTGGAACATGTAAACTAGTTTGGGGAAAAGTCTAAATATGCATAATTGTTTGTGAATACGCAATAGGCTGACGCAATGGAAAAGGTATGTAAAGAGTGTCTCTGGAATAGCAGGTGTGCTCTTGGCTGAATGCCAAGCACCCAGCTGTTAAACTTTGCTTTATCATCTTTGTCTCCTCTTGTCCTTTATTAAAGTTTTAACTTTCACCAGGAGAGTGAACCCTGTTTTTCACAGCTATCAAAGGGATGTAAACCAGCAGAATATTTTTTGTGGTCTACCCATTTTAACTGTGGTGCAAGTACTCAGTTTTCATTATGGCATTTCATTGATTTTATATGACAGACAACCCATCCTATTTATAGCCACAGCAGGACCTTCACCTTTATCCTTAAAATTGTGTTCTGTCAAAAACTTCAAACACGAAGCTGCATATATGCATATTCAAAAGGGCACCTCCACTTCCATCATTTCTGTTCTTGCATTTTTCTATTTTGTTTTGCATCTCTGACCTTTCCTCATGCAACTCAGTTACATCCAGGTTAAAATATCTCGCTCTGAAGGAGTTTCTAGTGAACTTGAGTGCGTAATGAACAGCATCTGCATTGCAGAAAAGGGTTTCAAAGAACTAAATCCCCAATGCTCATTAACCTGATTTTCTTTAAACTGTCAAGATCAGGGATAACCAGTAATTTCAGCTCTTCCCACTCCTGTCCACTGTCTTTGTACTGACTCTGTTACAGTTTTTGTGCACCACTTAATGCAGTCAGGACAGCTGAAGGTCAACGCTTGCTGGTGTTGCTTCATCCTCAGACCTTGGAGGCCGGTCATGGTCACTAAACCCTTGAAGCCAGGGCCTCCAGCTCAGTCAGTAACTTGTAGACTCACAAATACACCCTACTTGTGGGGTGTATTTCCAGTTTCCTGTTTTCTTAATCTTCCTGTTTCTGTTGGGCACCGATGTTTGGTTTTGCTGACCACATCGCACGCCCCAGGCTGGCAGTGTCTCTAACAGACATATTCACCATTCTTTCAGCAGTTTCCTAATCCTTTTCTCTGATGAGCTTTCACATCTGATCCTCAAATGGTTCCTAGACTGATTCATCCATTTATCAATCTCTTTACAGGGATACTTATTGAAATAATCTTCCCATTTCCCATCTCTCCACTGCAATTTGGCTCAAGCAAATATTCAGAATCATAATCCCTGCACTCAATAACCTGAATCTCAAACCACTCATCCTTCTTTCACCTCATGACCTCTAAAATCACTATCAGGCCTGCATTCTGGGATCATCTGCCCAGGAGTTCACAGCTGCACATCCAATGCACTTCACACTGAACTTCCAACAGCCAGCCACATTTTGCTTGTGCTGAAATTATAAATTCATGCTCCAAAGCCTTTTAGCCACATGATATTCTTTCACAGTGGTTGTGCATTCTTATTTTGGTCCTTCCTTTCTAAGGGCATGGAATCATGACCTGAACAGAATCAAATTGAAACTCATACCACTAATATGCCATAATGAGGCTGATATTAAGGAGAAGCAGTTTAAAAAAAAAAGATGTTGTATGTATTTATTGTATCACCATTAATAAATAAAGTGAATTCTGAAGGTTGGGTGCACTAAGACTATTAAAACTCCACATCCAGATAAAACTATCAAGATAGAGTATATTAAAGCACATCAAGTTACATCAGAGAAAACATGAGCCATGCTGCCAGGGCATTGTATGCCAATAGATGTAAAACCCATGGAGTCACAGATGGAAATGCTGTCAGGACACTGTATTTTGATGGTGTAGCCTTGAAGCCCAGGTGAATTGGTGTTGTGCTTGCTGGTACAGAGGCAGGAGGCTGCAGTTTAGTTCTGTACTGCTTCAGGGCTGAGATATGCCAAGAGTTGCTTTGTCTGAGCTTGTTTTGGCCCGCAAGGGGCTCTGCATTAGTTTGTTTAGCTGTAACAGCAGTTGCCTAATAATCAGATTACATATAGTACTATCCAACTGGTTTTGACATTAGTTAACTTTGTGCCATTGTACACTAAACTGTATTAGAATTTTTTTTTTTTGGTGAAACTATGGTTAGTGCAAATAGGTCATGATTCTGTGTCTGTGACCTAGAATTGCCTAGAAGAGTAGGAGTGCAGGATGATAGCAGAGTCCTTGAAAGCCCAGGCACGTGATGATACCAGAGACCCCGGGGTCATAAACACATTACTGGCACTCAGTTATTGGCCACTAAAGGAATGTGGCCTTGGAAGCTGGATAAAACCAGTTTTAAGGGAAGGAAAAAAAAAAGAGAGAACAAAGAGGAAGTGTCTAACATAATATAAAATATAGCAGACAGTGAATTTTGTTATAAGAAATTGTGAAGCAATGGAGAAAGAGGAAGATGTGGTGTGTGTTACAAAATATGTAAAAATAAATCGAAGCACAGACCCTAGAGAGAGGAAGTTTCCACCACCAGCATCAAATTTCTCCCATCAAAGAACAAGAGTCACCAACAAATCTCCTATTTCATGGTCATCCTTTGGGGCCAGAGTGATTCTAATACCAGAGAACAGAGACAGCTACTAGGAATTTTCCATACAGCTGTTTTAACTGCAAATTAATGTGGCTTTTTCAGTAAAAATGTGAAATACAAAGTTGTGTTTTGTGTCAGGTAAATAAAGGTAACCTGTGTAATTGTAATTGTGAAATGTGTGGAACACTGCCATGGGACAGTTATAAAGATGAATTCTAATAAACAACTGAGAAAAGCAAAGCATGGAAGAAGGTCTTTGAACCAGTCTTTTGTTTGCAATTAACTATTATAAATCTTAAGTTGTTTTGTAGTAAGAATATTTGGATTATAACTTTAGAATGTTGCTTTTTGATAAGAACTTTTTGCTTGTAATTGTCTTAAGCAGTTTTGTAATAAGAACCTTTGAAATATAGCTTTAGAATGTTGCTTTGTATTAAGGATTTTTAAACTGTAGCTTTAGAATGTATAATGGATTTAAACAAAAGAGGGAAGTGAACCTATCCCAAGCTCCTAAGGAAACGGTGAAAACATCCTGAAAAAGGAAGATGGACATCAACGTTGCTGATTAATGATTTCAAAAAGGGAAGCTGGACATCACTATCATAGATTAGTGGTCCTAGAAAATAGAAGCTGGACCCCACATATGGAAGCTGTACCCCACCATCTGGGATACAGATCCTGGGATCTTGAAACCTGGAATAGATCACAATGGAGTATAGAAATTGGAAAGGACCCAAACATCACCATCACAGATTTACGGTCCTGAAGTGTAGAATTGTGACGTAAAAAATTGGAAATAGAAACTGCTGAGAGAGCTCATGAATATGCATGAATATGATCTCTAAATACCAGCAAGCCCAGCAATGTGCAGTTGGAGGGGAAATCCCCCACCACTGTACCCAGTGCTGTTTTTGCTCATATGTTACCATATTCATTAATAAATTGGATTACCGTTTGATATATTGGCTGAGTCAAGCTTCTCATTTCTAACAAAAATTATATTATTTAAACTATTCATGTTGCTACCATTGCCACCAGACTGACAGCAATGCTTTGCTCTTAAGACATTAGTTATGCAAGCAATAAATTTTACTAGTAGAACGTATTTTTTTTAGCCCACAGAAGCGGTGCATGCTGCAGCCCAATGTCAAAGGAAACCACAACCCTGTAGTTCAAACATTGCACAAGAGACCTGCAACATGGGCACGTGGAGGGTCTGTTGAGGATGTGTATGACTGGTATCAGAACAGGAACCATGTTTAGATGTATAATTAAGACTGGTATAATTAAGACACATGCCACAGGCAGGGTAACAGTTGTAACTCCAATATAATAATGAATACTGATAGCACAGGCACCACTGTCTCAGAATCAGATGTGCAGAATCAACCACTACCATTCTATAAGCATGCTGTCTATTTCAGTTTTACCTTAGTAGGGGCAAATGCACCTCTGGGGTTTGTGTTGTCTCCCATTTCTTCCACTTGAAGCCTGTTGTAATATGGATGCAACTGTCTGGGACAAGAGATTTATTTTCAGAAGTATTTTCTTGTTCAGGCAATGCCAAATCAAATAAAGTTTTTCCTTCCAGTCAATCAGATAAGCTATGCCTTAAAGCAGTTTTCAGGATCTCTAACCACATATACCCGGAATATTTGTTTTGTCTAAGTATTTCCAAACATGGGCTGTATCACCCGATTTGCAGCTGACTGGTTTTCTGATGGTGATTTTTTTTTTTTTGTGGCAAGAATATTGCCTTTGGCAATGCAGTAGGCATGGTGGCTAAGAAGGATGTGTTGAATCTGGCATGTTTAGTCTTGCAGCTTGCAGAAAAGTTGCCAATTTCAATTGTCCTAGGGCCTCTTTCTGCCTTGGACCCGTCACAAAATGAGTGGTTTCGCTTGCCTAAGGAATCACCATCAAAGGCTTTGGTGAAAACAGATTTCAATATGAATTTGCAAAAGCACAACAAAGTTTGATGGCAAGGTTCAACCTACTACTTATTGCATGCATAATACATATGAACAGAAAGCAAAATAGAATCAATTTAGAGTGATTTTGGTGGAGGACAGGGATGCAAAAGGGGTAAGGCAGAAAAGGGTAAGGGTGACCCTCCAGAGAGGAGTCTGGGTGCAGCTGGAAACAAACTTAAGCTTGGACTTGGTCAGTGGTTTAAGTCTAAAGGATTTAGGACCCCTTAAATGTCAAATTAGCCAATAATAAATTTCAATAATTACAACAATGATAGTTATGGATTATTACATGTCTACTATATTTGCTGGAGAATGTTCAAGTCAATACATACACACAAAGATATGTACATTTACAAAGGAACACCTGTTAAAAATTTCCCTCAAGAACGAGTGAAACACCCACATCTAATGCCTTTTGGTGGTTCTCAGTGGCAGGGGCTGAGTAGCTGGGATATTAGCCCAGGTCCCATTACCAGCCAAAGGTCCTCCAAGTTTCACAAATTGGGAGTTCACACACTGAGATCCCACTCAGAGGGAGATGCTGGCCTTCAGAAGATATGAAAGGGTCTTGCTTAGGAATGCTGTTTATAAGGTCGTGAGATGGTTGGCTTCAGTCACCAGTAAATTTTCTGGCTGCAATCCAAGACTGGCAATCACTGAAATTTTCAAAATACCAGTAAGGGTAGTACTGTTCCACTCAGGCTGCAATCCAGATAAGGGATATTTCTGGGCTGCCAGGGGATGACAGATCATTCCTACTCTCCTCCTCCACCTTGGCCAGGCAGCAGCAGTTCCTGGGAGGGTCAGTGCTGCCCCTGGCCTTGCACGAGTTCCCAGTACAGCCCAGGGGAGCTTCACTGCTCAGCTCTTACCCAAAGGCCACAATTATTGAGATCACAGAGCAGATGCAAGCAGGCCAGAGAAGAGTGGGTGTGGATGCACCCCCACAGGACCCCATTCCCACTCATTAGTTGGATTGAGCAAGGGTCACATGGTGCTCATGAGCCTAACATGTGTAATTTAAAGATTGTGTAATTAATTAATCAATGTGTGTAATCATGAGCACATGTGCAGCATATTTTTCTGTCCATGGGAAACACTATGTGTCTTTGATCACCAGCTGCATTTATTCTTCCTAGGAACTGTATGGTTATTAATGTAATGAGGATATTAGCGTGTATTGCCAAGGGAGTTTCCAAAGCTGATCCCAAATCTGATTGCTGTAGGGGCTGAAGACATTGTGAGCAAAGCCCTCACTGCAGGAGTGCACAGGTGACCTCAGAGCTGGCCCCCTCACCATGGACAGGGTCTGTGCAGGGTGCCATGCCATCATCAGTCCAATGACCAAGCCCCTGTTCTTCAGTTATATTCAGATGACTGTTCCACCACAAAACTTCTATTTCCTCTTTTTTATTTCTACCTATTTATTGTCAGCCAACACCTATAATTCATCCACCCGGAGCTTTTATTTTCCTCATTCAATAAGCTTCCCTCAGTCTGTGTTGCTGCTAATGTAGCAAAATTGTTGGAAAAGAAATGAAATTTAGCAAAATGTTTAATTACAGTTTAGTTATGAGTTGTGTGTGAATTGGTTTGTTAAAAGCAGTTTTGTAGCCGTTGATAGTATGTGTTGGGTTTCGTGTGTAACCTAGCAGGTAGTCTTAGGAACTTAATAAATATTTAAACTAGTGTAGGAAAGTAAGAATTCTAACCTGTCTGGAGGCAGCATACAATGTTCTTAGAATAAGATAAGCAGAAGATTTATGATTTTGTTTGTGAACTAAGGAATGTATCACAAGGGGTCTGTGGCTAGGCAAGGGGAGCTGTTTCTTGGAGACCTTGTTATGAATTGCATGTATAAAAGGGAAGCACCTGTACGTGAAGTTGGGGCTCGGACTTGGGACGCTAGTCCGCCGGCTCCCCGGGCCCTTAATAAAGCATCCACAAAACTTATCCGAGTTTTGTGTCATTTATCAATCGGGCAACAAAATGAGAATGAGAGAGTGCTTTTTGTTTTAAACAATACTGATTTAACATCTTATAGCATCAAACCACAACCACTAAGAATATCTGTCATATTTCATTTGTCTTGGCCAGATCACTAAGAGAGTCTGGCCAAGGTGACTTGGATATGATAAGGGAATATCAGCTGAAGAGTGGTCATCATGTCTCTTTTGACTGGGGAAAACCAAGTGGTTTTTGAATGTGCCTTTCACTCTTCAAGCTACTTCTTGAGTTGGCAGTGACTGTAAATGTTTTTTTCTTTCATTCTGTCCAACCTACCTGACCTACTTTTGCTGATACAGTCCTCCATGTGTCTCCCTCTGGAGATTTTATGGATCAAATACTGTTCTTCATTTTCCTGCTATTTTCCACATCTTCAGTTCCATCCTTCATTTTATCGGTATGTTCTCACTGATGTTCTGGGGTCTTGGTAACAATCTGGTCTCTGTGCTGTCAACAGTCACAATTATTTTAATCCTTCTCTTTTACTTGTTTCTGCTGGTGCTTTCAGACACATTTTGTATTTGCACACCTTAGTGTTCCTACCACAAATTTCTGCATCAAGAGGCCCAGTGACTGTATAGAAATCAGCTTTTTTATGCTCTGTCTAAATTATCAGTCACTGTGTGTGGTTCCTACCTTTTCTTTATTTTCCAAAGAATGAGTCTAACCACTTCCTTCCACAATGAAGTGGTGGAAAGATCTCTTCTTGCCTTCTCACTTTGGATTCCCTGCCAACTTATATGGCAGTTAGTGAGATGAAACTCACTTCAAGACTCGTCAGATAAGAAAAGTGATTCCTACTTCATTAATCAGCTGGCTCTGTTTACTCATATTGTCACCAGCAGAAGTATCAGTGTGTGTGTGTCCAGGTAACCTGGCCAGCACAGTTTGTGCACAACATGTTGGACAGGAGATGCCAGTACTGCATCCTGTCTACATTTCCTAAGTTCCTCTTCATTGCTAAAAACAAACAGCATTTTGTTAGCTTTGGAGAGTCAACAGTGACTGTGATCTTGGTATTTAGTTTTACTGCACGTGAGTCTCAGACAACACTGCTGGGTCATTGTTTTGGTTTTGTTTTCCTTTCTTAGTTCCATTCTGGCCCCAGCCCAGTTTCTTTACCCTTCTGTCATCTTATCTCATGGTTTCATTTTCTTGTTCTCTCGTCATGGAATGAAACCATTGACAGGTTGCAATGTGATCCAGGTGAACTTCTGACCTTAGATAACAATATATGCCATTATTTTATTACTTTTCTACTATTTCTTCTCATATTTCCACTTACCCAAGCACATTTCCACTCTCACTTCCATAACAACCTGTGTTTTCATGATGCAAATGTCTGCATAAGTTCCAAATAAAAGTTTGGGATTTTCATTTGCAGGTTAGGATTCCAAGTTGCTTTCTGTTTGAACACCATCCATCACTAACATCATGCATATAAGTTAAATTGCTAGTTGTATTTGTCTCTTCTGTTGCCAAACAACTTCTAGCTGGACCCACCATAGGAAAGCTTTTTGCTTCTGAGGTGCATTGTCTGTTATGCTTTCCATTTCTTCTTCTTTTTAGTAAGGATGCTATCAGAATAGGTTAATTCACTGTTTTGTAAGTTGCTAAGGCATATTCAGTATTTGTGGACCTAGCAACCCAGGATTGTGTAGCGTCTTAAGAACAGAACTTATCAAATGCCCTAAAAGCAGTCTTACAGCTTTCTTGTCTCACCTCTCAGGAGGATATGTGTGTCATGCACAACACTGCAGAGAACTTGAGACCTCACAGAGCACCTTGTGACAAAATAAGAGCAAAACCGGGCCAGGGACTGCCAGCTACAGCAGTCCTAGTGCAACCCTAAATACTGGGGTCTACCCAGTGTACAAGAAACCAATGCCCACAGAGTCCAGGTATTTATTTCATGTCTGCTCAGAGATTGATGCAACATGGTAAATCCAAGCTAGCACCCACTCAGCAGACCAGCTGCCTGCTTTTATGCATTCACACTGATACATGGAAAAACTCCACAGCTGGTAAAAGTTGTAAAGTAAAGTAGGTCTGTGTTTATTCAGCGCTGGGTGTGTGTGGGATATCTCCACAAAGACATGAGTGCCTTCTGAAAAATGAAAAAGTAGCCCTCTATTTATTCCCTGAAATGTTACATATGCATCGAGTTTCACAATACACTCATGCATATTCATTTCTCAGTCCTGCCTAGCCCCAAAGGCAAACGAGTTTTCCTCATCTTCTTCAGAGATGTGTTCACTTTCTCCTCTTGCTCATGCTCTCTGGTCTCCTGGTCGCAGTTCAAACCACAGAGCTTGTTTAGGCTGGTTTGGGGTCCAAGGAGCCTCTCCTATGTCAACAGCCTTGCAAGTCTGGCATTCCTTCCATCCTGCATTTGCAAGCAGTTCCTCCCTTATCCTAATATCTGCATTCTCTCCTTCTGTCTTAGCAAGGACAGCAAATGTCAAGCAATATACATCCTCTAAACAGCTATTCTTAATCACCCTTCAATTTCTAACCCCCTTGCCTCAAGACTGTGAAAGAGGAGCATTTTCCCTATACACAACAGTCTAAACCCACATTCATTGACAGCAGATCTTCTCACCTTCCCATAAAGGCATAGCACCATTTATTTTATCATGCATGCTTTGTGGGGAAGGGGCTTATTTAAGTAAGGGGATACTGCAGCTTTTGGATGTACATTTTACTATGCACATAACTAAAGGTTAGCACAAAAGCTCAACCAAAATTCTTCTTTGGCCTTATCAATAGTTTGTTCCAGTGTTATCTCCTTGTTTGGCAGATTTATGGTGTCACCTTGTTCTCACTTCTTGCAGAGGGGCCTTGATTCTTGGGTTCTGATGGTTATCTTGCAGAGATAGGGTTTATTACAACACCAGCCACCATTTGTTCAGCTCCTCTCTTGAGTTTCCATAATTCTCACAGGAATCCCAGTGAGGATATAGTCTGATGGAAATATTTCACCCCAAAGCTCAATTGGTAATGCCTTGCCTGTTAAGGGCTAGGTTTAGAGGTAATTCAGAGATCGGTCCCTTCCATGACTACAAACCCTCTTTTAACACACTTCTTTTCTCCCTAAATGCCAACCAGAATGCTGCCTTTCAAGGGCCAGTTTGCAGCCCTGTTTATTTGTAAATTGGTCTGAGGTTTTGCTGGAGTACCCCAGCTCTGAAGGGGGAACCTTTGCCATTTTTGATTCAGACAGGCTGAGCTTGGCTGCAGCTTTTGTACAGGATCAGCCTCTGGGATCTGTGGTAATTTAAATGTTGTAGTTACTCTTTCCTTTCAGGTTTTTTTTCAGTGGTGTTATTTGATTTCTCTGCATCTTCATTAACTTGAGGAATTTCTACTACCATGAAGTGTGTTTTATAACCTCTTTTTTTCCCCACACACACTTGGATCACTTTAATCAGTTTAAGTAATTCCCTGAAGCATGAGTGGATTTTATGAAAGGATCCTCTGGAAACCATGTATTTTGTCAGGTATGGAAGGGCAAAAACCTCCATGCTGTCCTTTTCTGGGAGAATTTCAATCTAGCTGGTTAATGGCATCAACAAAGACAATCAAACAGTTATTTCTCCTTGTTGTAATTTGCAGGAACCCTGCATGAGTGATGCAAAAGTCATGGTGAAGACCCTGGGTTTTGTGGTACTGAATCTTTATTCTCCTTTGGCTCATCAAAGCTGTGGCTTTTCTGATTAATTAAGCCTTAGAGCGTTGGAGTTTCCTATTTTTTTTTTCTTTTCCTTTAGCATAGCTATTTAGTGCTGGTTTGTTTTGAGCTTTTTTTTTTTTTTCCTGAGTGTAGGTATTTAGTGCTTGTTGGGAGGATTTTCAGGGCTGTTGGATTAACTCCTATCTGCCATGACCACTAGAACCAGCTTTGTGCCTCTGTAAATGACCTGCGCTTCTGTGGGGTTTTAGAACCATGTGCACATACATTGTGTCATACAGAACATTTATGATGAGTTCTTTTACATCATTTGGCTGATCTTGTGGTGTTTGTCACAGGTAAATTTAACCACAAAGTATCTGTCTGAACCACATAATTTGAACAGATTTAGGCACAAAATTGTGAGTAGATGAGCAAGTAAAGGTTTGTGTGGAGGGTATGGAAAGGTATTTTACATCTCTTGCTGTGCAAGGAGTTTGCATGGAAGAACCCATGTGGTGGTGACAGTAATTTTTCCCTCATCTGCTTCTCTTCCTATTTCTAGCTGTCTCTCTACCTCACATTTATTGTTAGGTTAAATTTGTACCATTGACTTTGGCATTTGGTCTTGTCTGCACCTTAATTCAGGCAGAGGCATCTTTCAATTATCGGACTCTAACATTATTCCAGAAGTGGGATCCTAACATCATTCTGGTGGATCTTAACACTCCTGCTCCTGAATCAAAAGCGAATCCACCACTTCCAAGAAAATACTCTCATTCTTACAAATCTACTACTTTTTCAGCAGCAGCCTAAATTTTGAGCTCACTCTCCCTTGAACATCATCATTGTTGTAATTTTCTAGACACTGCACTTCCTCTTCCAGGCAAGGTAGCACAAGTATCTGGAGCTAGAAAGAGCTTTTATCTTTCTGAAAGAGCTGTTAGGTGCTAGATGTCTCTGTCCTGAGTGGCCTTTGAAGGGAGTGATTCTCCCTTTTGTTCCCAGGACAAGCAGTCATCTCCTACTCCTGACTCAGCCCAGTGTAATAAGTAGCAATACGTTTGTTCATTAATTAAATCAATAGCTAAATAATTTAAATTATAAAAGCAATAGCTAAACAGCTAAAACCTCTTGTTCAGCAGGATACAATATGTACCTGTGTGCAGTCCCATATGGTAACAGTCCTTAACCTCGCAAGAATTGCTTGGCTTGCAAATTCCACTTTATAGGTATAGGATATAATATGTACCTATATACAGCCACATATGGTAACCATCCTTAACTTCTCAAGAATTGCTTGGCTTGCAAAATCCGCCTTATAGGTATAGGATACCATATGTAACTAGATACTGCCACATATGGTAACAACCCTTAACCTCGCAAGAATTGCTTGGCTTGCAAATTCCACCTTACAGTTATGCCTTATAAGGGAAGGTTCACCCAGCGGCCAAAGAGGAAGACTTGGGGCCTTCATCCCACGGCCACCAGAAGGCAGGAAAAGACCCCCTGGCAATCCGAGGAGCAAGCGCAGGAGACAGAGCACGTCATCCAGGGATCCGGGAGGAGAAGACAATAAAAGGCGAACCTTGGAGGGGGAAAAGTTGCGCGCCCAGAGGAGCGGGGACTCCTGGCCGCCCAGCGCTGAACCTTGCTTATTCTCGCTTGCATCATAATAAAGATAATTATACGATCCTTAAATTCAGTGAATTCGTTTATCACACCAGGAGCTGCATTCTCTGCTGCTGCTGCTGGAAATGCTGCTTCCAAATGAAGAGCCCCTTTCTGCTAAAGCAAGTGTGATAGATGAGTAATGCGATGGTTGACTCTCACTATTAATAGACAAATATCATGTATATAGGTTAAGAAAAGTTTTATAGATTTATGGTTATGTTGTACCCCCTCACGTGGTTATCAAGGGACATCTAGGAGGGCTGGCTTGTCACTGTGGTGACACTTGAACTCCAGTCAGGATTTGAGAAGGAGATCTCCACCACTGGACAGCGAAGAAGGGGTTGATGGACAGAACTTTGGGCGGGTTTAAAGGGTGAAAAAGGAAAAAACCCTCCATTGTGAGGAGGCTGAGCACATGGCAGGGAAAATCTTTTGCTCCCAGCGCCGTAACCTTTTTTCTTTATTCAGTCTTCTATAGTATCTTGGTGAAATACAAAGCTGTGTTTCGTTTCAGGTACATACATGTAATGTGTGCATTTGTGATTGCAACATGTGTGGAGACCGACAATGGGACATGTATAAAGATGGATTCTAATAATAACTGAGGAAAGTAAAGCATGGAAGAAGGCCTTTGAACCCATCTTTTGTTTGCAATTAACCCTGGTTGATTTAGGAGCATTGGAATTAAAGTGTTAAGGATGTTGCTTTTTGTTTGTAGTTAAGCCTTAAAGAGTTCTGCAATAATAACCTTTTGAAGTATAATTTTTGAATATTGCTTGTATCCTTGAAACTATGGCTTTGGAATATATATATAAAGGAAATATGCTTATGTCACGCCTTAATAAAGCAGAGAAAAGCAGCTTGAGAAAGGAAGATGAACATCACCTCAAGGATTTATAGTTTGGACCAGGGTAAGCTGGACATCACTGTTATGAGATTTATAGTCCTTGCAATTAAAAGGTGGTCACACATCTGGGGAGCTGGACCCCACCAGATGGGATTTGTCTTCCTTCTTTCGGAAACTGGACCACCACCACCTGGGATACTCCTTTCTGGGATACATCCTGAGAAAAACTAAATCACAATAGTGTATAGAATTGTGATGTAAAAACTGGGAATAGAAACTGCTGATGAGTAAAAATTGGAATAGAAACTGCTGAGAAAGCTTATGAGTACCCCTGTAAATACCTGTAAGCTTCAACTATGGGTGTGCAGTTGGAGGGAAAACTTCCCCCTCTGTACCCAGCACTGTATTGCTCATACTTGACCATATTAATGAATAAATTGGTTGCTGCTTGAATATTGGCCTAGTCAAGCTTCTAATTTATAAGATTTTTGATAAGGTTTAATAAACCTTCCTAAACAATGAAAAATGAGCTGCAATTTCTCACACAAGTAAACCTAAAAAGGCTCCATAAGAATCAATGTAAATAGCAGAAGGCAGCAGAGCAGGTCTGTCCGATCCCACACAATGCACCTTGACTCCAGTTGCTCTGAAATGAGGACCTAGAAGGGAGGTGAGCCACATCAGGGGTCTGGGTGCATGGGCTGGATCACCAAACCCTTATCAGGGACCTGGGGATCTCAGCTATGTGGCTGCAGACAAATATGTCCCTGTCCAACAGGAGCAGGAGTGTCAGCTACATGACTGAAGGCTCGGGTTGGGTGCTAGGAGGCAATTCCATAAAGCTGGCACACCACCTGAAGAATACATGCATGACTGTGTGGTATATGTTACACAGTAACTCGTGCTAAAGGAAATTAAAGCCACAGCGTCTTGTGTACCAAGCCAGTTTTGGGCAACAAGCAGTAATAGACTGTGTGACAAAGAATGGCGATTCAAACACCAGGAGGACACTGTCTCCAGGGATGTATATTTATCTCCAAGGGATTTTTCATCTGACAAGACCCCAGCAGGAGGCATTTGAGAGGCATCATCAGAAGTTTTTCCCAGAAAGTTTTCACCTGACAGGATTCCAGGCAGCAAGAAAGAAGAAACTACAATAATATGCTAAAATATGCTAAAGAAGAGCCCCCTTCCAGAACCCAAAAGACAGTACAAAACAGACCCCTTCACAATGACATTTTGGAGACCCACAGGGAGTGTGGTGTCATAGAGGCCAAATCCTGAGTCTCCCCAATCCTGATCACCTGGCTCAGGGTCAATTCACCTGTGTTTTTTCCAAATTTATACTTTGATAATTTAATAAATTTCCTTAATTATTAAATTGGAGTATTCATTATTAACAACTCTATGCTTTGGATCTGCCTCTCTCTCTCCCTATCTAATACTTGTTCATTGTTTGCTAGCTGGTCCTGCAGGCAACATAATTACTGCTCATCTTTGGAGTCAGGGGGTTTCCTGAGTCAGTGGTCACAACCTCCTGCTGCTGGAATTACTTCCTCTTTAAGGACATTGGTTTTGAGCCAAAGCACTTAATTATGTAGTTCATATTCTTGATTTGAGTTGGACCTTGAAGCCAAGATCTTTAGGCTGGCCTTGAAAGCCATTGTTCCTAGGTATGCTTTTGAATGCTTTACTGATTATTTGGGTTATCTTGACCTTCTGGCATAACCCAGCAATTTGGGATGTACACTAAGCAGCAACTCTCAACGCATAAAACCAGCAATGATTTTCAAGGAGCCCAGCAGCAAAACGTGTACACTTGTACATTGATGTTCCTGTATTTGATTCTGTCAAGTAAGACTCTGATTTTGACCATCATGGTTTGTGTGTCTCACTGGGAATTTGGACATTAAACCTGCAAGCTTGACTTTCAAGATCCCAAGCATGTAAGGTACCATTTAAATGAATTTTCTCAAACCATGTTTATTTTTTCACTCTCTGAATGTACTCATGGCTCTCAGTCCAAGATTATCTGTTGGGGAAAGCCAGGAATTCAGGGGATTTGGTGGGACCACTCTGTGTCAGAGGTGGCTGTGTCACTGAGCTCATGTTTTCTGTAGTGCTAGTGACAGCAGTGGTCCTGGCTGCGATTTCTCATGAGTGAATAGCTGCTCTTTTGCCAGAATATAACCAGCTCATTAAAGGACAACTAAGCTAATTCATACTTTTAAATGCTATCTCAAAGCACAGTGTAAAACCCTTCTGCCTGGATAAATGAAAAGCAAGGTGGGGAGGCAAGGTCACACAGAGAAGCTGTGATTTACTTGCATCTCATGGGAACAAACTGACAAAATCTCATTGTTTTCCTGGATACATATTATCACTGAATTTAGGGAGGCACTTCTATCAAAATAATACAGATCAGTAGCTGGACATTGTTCTCTTGTAAACAGCATTTGGTCATATCAGGTGTAAATGAGAAGCAGCCCAAGAATTTAAACATAGATTAAGTAGCCAATTATTCTATGCTAAATTGTGTTTTCTCTTCTGTCCGTGTACTGATAGCTTTTGCTTTTTTAACCCTGTTAAATCAAATGTTATGCATTTCCGGAATGCTTGGCACATATGTTAAAATCAGAGAATCAGAGTGGCTTGGAAGGGACCTTTAAAGCCCAACCAAAATGTATACAGAGTATTCTCACAATCTTTTACTCCCTCATTTAACTAATAAGCAAAATTACTGGCAGTGTACAATCATGTACACTATGCCAAATGAAGAATCTTTCCCAAAAAATGCATTACATGTTCTCACAGTGACACAAGCACTGAATAAAAAGCAGATTAATAGAACTTTCTTTCTCAGGACTGAACTTTCTAAACAAGGAAAAGCTGTTCATGCCTTAAGAGAAGTAGTACCATCGAGTCCAGTCATTTATATATAATTTTAAGGTGAGGAAAGGTGCCATTTATTTCTATTAGATATTTGTCTTTTTGATAATTCCCAAAGATCTTCCCTTCCACTTGGATTACACAAATGGCAGGCTGGAGGACCTCCATCCCCCACACACTTGGATCACTTTCTGAAAGGGACAATAAGCCTCAGGAGGCCTCAGGAAGGCTCATTCAGCCTATTATCCACTGTGGCCCCAAGAGGAAATCTGGGTTCTCTCTGCTCTGTGCTAAGAGGACTCAGCACAGAAAGGGCTTGCTGGAAATCCATGAAAAGTGCAGCTTTTTATTGCATCATAGAGTGATGCCTCAGGTTTTAGCTGTTGTATTTTTCAGATTCTGTCCTGCTTTGCTGAGTTCTGAGCTTCATATTGGGGCTCTCTCCACAGAGTAAGGAGACAAAACAATTCCTCCTCTAGCTGGGGACCAAGGACAAATGATTCAAATTTCAGGCCCAAGAGCACAAACAGCGTGGACTGAAGAGAGAAAACAAGGAGGATGGGACTTCATGAGCTACAACTGTAATTGGACAATTAACTTCAATATGCAAATGGACCAGAACTTATAAAAGTGTGAGATCCTGTGACCAGTTCTGCATTTTGTGACCATTTTGGGTTCATCTGGGGTGTAGCCCTGGCTGGGCTCTTGTGCTGCTTCTAATAAATCCCTACTTTATTCTTTAACTCTAGTCTCTGTTCTAGGTCAGCCTTCTCAAGGCATCAATAATGGGAATATATAAAAGGTTATACCTATGGCTGCATTAGCACAGTCTGCACAAGAAAGCAGCATCTCAAGGTACCACTCACTGTGCAGGAATGGAGCAGATGGACACAGCACTTCTGTCCCTCAGGCCCCTACAGAGGCCAAGGGACTTTCCTCTCAAAGGGCTGAGTCTCTTTTTGCTAAAGTCTGAGGGGCCTTCCCCAGTGGAGGACAGGTAAACAAGCACTCTCTGAAAGCTGTGATTGCCCACCCAAGCACCACTTCAGAAACTTCAGGAATCTCCTCTGCCCGGGCTTCTGCCTGGCTTTTCCCATTGCACAGTCAGCATCTGTCTGTAAGATTAAATGAGCCTACACCATGTCATGAATTCTTCCCATTCAATTATTTTCAAGCTACTGACTGAAAAAAAAATTGTGTTGGCTGACTTACCTCTGGAGCTGTCATTGATCAGTCTTCCCATCAAAGCTCTGCTCTCAGGACACCCATACCTTTTCCTCTGCTTTCAGCACAATGTATGCTGCTTCAGTGCACCACAGAAATGCATCAGCAGGCAGCAATGCAGGAGTTTTGTCAGGAAAAAACAAAACTTTTCAACTCACATTTGTCAAATTTTCATCAGCAAAGCTCATTCTTCTTTATTATTTCCGAAGGTAAAGGCTGGATGACCAGGGTGGAATAGGTTTGGAAGGAAGGCCAGACAAACAGGGTTTTAGAGGATTTAATTTTCTGATTTAATTTTCCTTGGCTTTAACAGCTTTGTTTGATGAACTTAAAAAGTAAAGAGCAGGTAAGTATGTTCAGAAGGTGGGGAAGGAGAAAGAACATTTGTATTTGCCAGCCATTTGCATCTTAATTTGTAAACTAAATAATAAACGACCCCGTGTAATTGGAATATTTGGGAACTCTAAACTGCTATACAAGACAAAAAAAGGTATTAGGGCTATCTGGAATTGGAAGCACCCTTTGGAAAACATGACACCTAAAGCAACATTTGAAAAGCTCTTAGTCTGCATCTGAAGTAAATAAACTTATCTTGATTAGCAAGAATGTGTGAAGAATCTTAGCTACTGTCTTCCCCTGGGTAATCTACAAATAAACAGGATACCAAGGTAAATAAAACCCCAGCCTCCCAGAGAAAAATCAACCATTCTCACTGCAGATGTGGAAGTGCCTCTACAGTGTGGCTGTGAGACTGCAAGAAACATTGCTTGGATTCCTGTCTTCTCCAGGGCTGGGTGTGCAGAGCTCTGGATCCTGATCAGCATTGCTACATGTAGTAAGTGTCTTGTTATCATTGGAAGGAAAAAAACTGCTGACATCCTTCCCACAACAGATATATATATACACTACATGGTAACTATAATAAAAGCAGGGCACAGCTATTGCAAAAATAAGAGAAAGATGAAGAAAAGCTGAAGACAACTATGCATAGTTGATGTAGGTTTCCTTGAGTCATGATTTTAAAGGGCTAGAATCTTAGTTGAGGGTTAGAACTGTGAAAATGCGTATTTTATGATTGGCTTTTCACAAATACTAAAATGAATATTATATGTGTTATGTTAGAAAGTTATGCTGTATTAATTTTTTAAGTAATGTGTTAAATATAGCTTTAGGTTATAACATAATGTTAAAATAGAAACTATATATGTGAGATACTTTTTTCAAGAAAGGACTCACAGCAAGATAGCAGCCACAGGATGCCTAAATCTTTCAGAGAAAGAGAATTTATTGCTCTCTTATCAGAAGAAACGAACTTCTTCCTGCTTCTCTCAGCTATGAAGACACTGTCAGGATTAAGAAGTTGACACTGACCACAGAGAATCCTTTGTCTGAATGGAATTCATGTATGAGATGTATAAATATGCAGGCTATTGCTTTTAAGGGTTAATCCTCTGTTAATAGGTGTCCTTTTTCAGGCTTATTTTGCCCAGAAAAAGGTTCCCAGACTGTCCATAACTCTTTGTTTCTATTGTCTCATATTGTCCTAATCCTAATTGTCCAAATTTTTATTACTCTAATTTTATTACAATTTTTATAACCATTTTATTACTATTAAAAATCTAAAATTAAAAAAAAAAACTGATTGGCCTTTTTCACAGAATCAATTCATATTGAAGTTAGATGCACCAATAAAGTTAGATACACAATAGGTTAATGATTATTAGATGCTTAAACTATAGCTAATTGTTATAATATGAGCTCATTTGTAGAAGAAAGTGGAGCAAGTGAACCATTCTAGGAACATACTGAAACCAGTAGAACAATGCCCAGCACCTGAACTCTGTGTCCATCCATCACGAAGCAGGGGGCCTTGGATCATGCCAGAGGGTCACAGAGACCTGACAAAGATGTTCCTGACTTCGTCCCTGGGACCACTGACCCAATTCAAGACCATTGACCCAATTCAAGAGAAGAATTGCGCATGTGTGAAGGACTAATAACTTCATTTTAATACAAAGCGAGAATGGGAGGTGCTGGGGTTGTGCATATGTATTATTTTGGGAAATAAATAGAAGGCAAAAATTCTTGTGCAGGTGTAATAAACATACCACTCTCTAACTTTGATTAGTTAGAGAGTCTTTGTGATGTTTGGTTTTAATGATTCATCCTCAAGTGGCATATGTACTCTGGCAGGATCACTCCTTTGTTAGTATAGTTGAGGCTTCTTAGTTTCTGTCAATACAGCTGTGTCACTACAAAATAAGTAAAACCACCCTGGTGATGAGTACTGCTCTGGGTCAAAGGAAAGGAATTTAGGCCTGGCCATAGGTCTTATCTTTGCAACATAATCAGCTGACAACAACCATGTCCAGGAGCTTAATGGTGAGAACTGTAATAGAAAGGCTAAAATCGGTGTGAATGGGACATAGTTGGGTATGTCTGGGTGTAATTGGTGTGAATGGGAATGTCTGGGTGTGGGAGAGCCAAGTGCACCCATCAGGGAGAAGAGCCTCTGTTAACAGCACCCAGCTAGCAGCCCATCAAGAACCATCCAGTTTCACAGGTCAGACATGGAGACAAAGAACTGAAATGACTCCTGATGATGCCCAGGGACAAAAACACAATTGACCACTGTGAAGACACAAAACTAAACTCTGCCCACAATCAGCAAGCTAACAACCACCCAGGGGCTGAGGAGTCCTTGACACACAGCATCACTTGTCCTCCCTGTCACAACAGTTTTGGATAGGAGACCTGGATGGGTCATGGTGCCCTCCTGGTGGTCACACAGCTTGAACACCCAGGCCCTGGTATGTGGAACCTAGGTGGCCTCCTTGGACATCACACACCTCTGGTGCATGTGTGGAGGACTGAAAGGAGGCTTGTTTCAGTTTGTTCCAAATGAAATCACCAGGGTGTTTCCTACTCAGTTCATACAATGCTGCAGGAGTATTTCCTGTGACCAAACCCTCTTAAGGCCAATCCAGTCTTTTGGC
The DNA here is from genome assembly GCF_028018845.1 of Melospiza georgiana. Taxonomy (NCBI): domain Eukaryota; kingdom Metazoa; phylum Chordata; class Aves; order Passeriformes; family Passerellidae; genus Melospiza; species Melospiza georgiana. Next base: position 17,166,381 of record NC_080433.1, on the reverse strand, counting down.
CATCTCCAGTTCAACTGACTTGAGAGGACCTGTGAAAAATGCCAATAATCTGTTTTTAAAATTTTAAGAGTTTAATAGTAATAAAATGGTTATAAAATAGTAATAAAGTTAGAGTAATAGAAATTTGGACAATTATGTTTAGGACAATATGAAACAATAGAAACAAAGAGCTATGGACAGTCTGGGTACCTTTTTTTGGGCAAAATAAGCCCAAAAAAGGACCCACGTAAACAGAGGATTAACCCTTAAAAACAATAGCCTGTTGCACATTTATACATCTCACACATGATGCATAAATTCCATAAATTCCGTTCAAACAAAGGATTCTGCTCAGTGTCAACTTCTTCCTCTTAATCATGATGGGTCTTCATGGCTGAGCAAAGCAGGAAGATGTCAGTTTCTTCTGATAAGGGAGCAATAAATTCTTTTTCTCTGAAAGATTTAGGTGTCCTGGGGCTGCTATCTCGGTGTGAGTAATTCCTCCTTTAAAAAAATATCCCACATACATAGTTTCTATTTTAACTACAAAAGTTACATTTTAACTACAAAATTACATTTACCATACTATTAAAATGTTAATACAGCACTACTAATCAATACAACAAAATATATATGGTAAATATCTATGTAGAGCCATATAATATGCACTTTTCAAAGAGCCTTTTTCCATCCTCACAATACCATCATTACTCCTACAAATGAGCTTTTACATTTATGCCCCTAAATATGAGTTTTAGCATATTTTTTGTGTCCTCATTGTGCTTTTACTGTCCCAGATGAAGGGTCATTACCCACTGGGCAACTCAAATTCATACACCAAAGAGAAATATTTCTATTTCTTTATTGTGGTTTCACAAAATAGGGAGGTGTGTGGTAACCCCCAAAGGGTTGACTCCCCAGTCATCAAAACTTCACACTATTTATGCATTTTAACAAGCAACCAAACAATTCAGTGTGAAGTGGTAAGAAATTACATAGCTTTTCATTATTTAGCACTCAAACCTGTATTTGCTAATTTATATCTCTACTTCTGATGCTGATTAGTTCTTGTGCACATTTCTTCCTCCATCTGCATTGGGGGTCCATTTTGAGGAGGTGGTCAGTGGGTCAGTGGTCACAATTCCCCTGCTAGAAATGCTTTTCCCCAGTCACTGCTCAGTCCTGCTGACTTCACTGCTGATGGCTCTCATCCAGACAGCCCATTCATCTCGGGATTGTGCTCCCTTTTCCTTAAAACAAAGGATTAGCCAGGCCTACAAGTTTCTATAAATTTCACAATGCTACTGCTTAATCCCAGCTGCCTAGATATAGTTACTGATTAATAACAAAAAACCTGCAAAGTGAGGCTAGGTGACTTTCTCCATCACTGTCTCACAATTTTAAGGTAAAACATTAAGGTTGAAAAACCCAAACCAACAAATTTGGTAAGACACTGAAATTCTTTATATTTAAAAAAGGAACAACAAAATAACACAATGACTCTTTTTACTTACTGTTTTTTTGGTTGGTGGTTGGTTTTTTTTTTGAGTGCAGGTAATCTTTAACACATTACACAAAACATTAATATTAGAGCAGCTGTATCACTTTGTTATGACCTATAATGATTCTAAACTATTTGTAATAATTTGTCAATTGGTCTGGTCAAAGATTAATCACATAATTTTCCTTCTGACGTTTTTCACTGAAACCCACTGCAAGCTGATCTCTCATCAGGGACTCTGTTGATTCCCATGGTATTCAACATATCGAAATGTCAACATTTAATTTTTAAGAGATTTAGATGGGTTAGGAAACCATCCTACTGTGCTGTGTGCCAGAGTAGGATCTCAAAAACATAAAACATACCCATGCAGGTTCATTTGTGTTGTGGGTAGAAAAGGAACCGGAGTACATCATGTCTGTAAAATGTTCATGACAGTTCTGAATGCTCACATCCACACTTCTGATTTGCTCTTTAGATGATACTTGTGGAAATCTGCCAGGCTTGCTGTGTCAGGAGTGATAATTGCAGGAAAATTTGCATGAAGAATTGATGAGGATGGTTGACAAAAACCATGAGCTAAGCCATGCTTGTCCTGCACCTGGCTGGGGCAAGGCTCAACAAGAGAGCATTGTCTGCGAGGAAGCAGAGGCCTCACAGCCCAGCGTTGTCTCTGAGGAGCACAGAACAACAACAGGGTCTCTGTGCCAGCCTCATCCCCCTCATCCATTGAGATAACTCTTGTCCTTGAGGAGATGAGGATGTAAAGGTCTCTGGGGAAGGTCAGATGGCCTTTGCTGCTGCCTCAAAGGAGGATGCTCAAGTGTCACGGTTCTGCTCTGCCTCTGTTTCTCTATAAGTCACACAACTCCTTCTAAAAAAAGGTAACCAAAGACCCTCATTGTCTCTAATTTGAATATTAAAAATATCCCCACCAATATCAGCACAAGAAAACAGCTGTTCCTGAACTGAATCCTGCACTTGCAGGATATGATGTTCCTGAACCAATCATATTTGACTACAGTCACATCTCCATTTTGCCAAAATATGAATTTTATATTTCAAATCCTCTACTTTGGGAGGACAAGAATATGAATCCACTTTGCAGACAAGACTGTGGGCTGGCTGCTCTGTCCTCCCCAGAGCAGCAACACCTCTTTGTCAGGATCTGCACCTCCACCAAACTGCATTGGGCGTACCTGGGAATGCCTCTACACAGCAATACACACACTCATATTTTGTGGACATATTGCATTTATCACTGGTAATCTAACAAGAATCCATAACCTGTTACTTGAATGAACTACACTTTTTGTTAATCTGTGATGATGGAAGTTCTTATTGAACTCAATCTATAGTGCCAAATTGGTTATAATCAGAAATTAAAACATGCCTCACTCAGGCCCTCTGATCTCTGAGGAGAAGCTTGAATGTGGGGGGTTTATTTTCTGCCTAATTGCATACACTTATCAAACATCTGACATAGCCCAGTTTTGTATTAGTTTAAATGTCTTTCAATGTGTTATCTCTTGCTGACTCATTCTACAACACACAAAACCAATATCCTCAATCCCTTCTCTGTGTGATTATCTGAATGAGGAAAATATTCTGCTAATGGAACTGACCTGTTCTCAGGCTTCTGCTGCATCTTAACTCATACAGGGTTGTGACCTGAATGCTGAGCCACAGGGGGGACAGCAAAGGGGGGACAGCTGCAGGCAACAAACTGAATGCATACATTTTTATAGTCAGGTCTGATGAAAATTATGACTGGGGAGAAGAGGACCCCGATGAAACAAATTTTTAATTTGTTTTATTTACAATCATTATTTTGTTTTATTAATATTTGCTACAGTGAAAAACAGTTAATAGTGATGCCTGCTGTACAACTTTTCATTCTAGCATATAACAGTGTGATGAAATAAAGTCCTTCTTGGCAGAGAAGGAGGCTGAGCTTAGAAGAATCAACCCCTGAACTTGCAGTGAACTCAGAATGTCAGGAGATGGGTTCTTGGCACTAAATCTGTTCTGTGTGCTCATACGATGACATTCAGGCACAATGAATAAAACTGATAGCTCTTCCCCACATTACAAGGTGTCATTTGTTTAATTCAAGGTGACCCAGGCCCTACAGATCATGACTGAAAAGCAACTCCCCATTTTGAGCCATTGCTGCTATATATAATAACTGTTAAAAAGCAATTAAGAAACTTAGAATAATAAAAAGACTAATTATAATCCCCAATAAACTCTGCTCTGCTAACTCTGTGATTGCAGTTCTATTGATTAATCTTGCAGAACTTCTTTCAGTGAAGGAGAGTAATTTAACTTTAGTGGGTGAATAAAACGTCTAGCTTCCCCTACTGCTTTTATTGTGCTCATAATAAGTGTGCAGTACATCTCTTTAGAGACAATCTGGCTAGCAAATCGGATCCACTGTCCAAAATTAAATTAAATATTTGCAGATTCTGTCATGGAAGAAGGATGCACCGCACTCAAAAGAGAGAAGCAGTAAAATGTTTTATTGAGGTAGAATAATGATTTCTGACAAAGTTTGATGGAATTTGACAAAGTTCACTTTATTAATTACTGCATGGAGGAGACATACAAAGAAAAATTGAGTTAGAATGGCTCAGACAGGGACTGGAGGCATGAAGAGTAAGAAGGACTGTTTTGTTGAGTCATGAGGTGCTGAGTAAATCCCCTCACTCCTTTCCAGAGCCTAGGTATAGCTGGATCCTGTCTTGGTGTCAGACTCCATCAATGGTTTGAGACATAAACTTTAGGGAATTGAGAGATTTTAGAGGAGCTAAGATTTTAGTTAGAGATAAGCTTTATTGGGGTTCATTAAAATAAATGGGTAGGCCTTGATGGAGTTAAGAGTTAGTAGTTAACTAATAATTGATTGCTTGTCAACACAATGTTTGGTTACCTGGGTTGCTAATGAAGAATATAGAAATTGATAAATAGCTTTTAGGAACATAAGACAATTGTAGGCCTCCTCTGTTCTGAAACCAATTGAAGATGGGGAATAGGAGTTCTAACAAGGGTTCATTTGTCATATCTGCATTGAAAAGGTAGAAAGGTCAGAAGGAGGAAGACTTCATTTACTTCCTCATTTTGGGACCCCTCCCCATGAAAAGGACCACCGACCCATTTCAAGGAACAAACTACACATTGCTTAATAGATTTTGAATGAACTATCATAGAAGCAGGGAATGGGATGTACCAAAGGTATGAATATGCATTTGTGTTTTGGGTATTCAATACTTGTATAGATAAAAGGACTCTGTAATCACCTGTAAATTGTGGTGTGTGTTTGGGAGCTATCCCAAATGCTGCCAATGTCACAATAAACACTTTCTAACTTTAAACTGTTAGAGAGTTTTTGTCCGTCACAGTTGGATATCGGTACTAGATCAATATCCACATTTTTTAATTAATCAGGTTCACTTTTAAGGGAATTACCCACACAAACACCTGAGTGCCTACACAAGTCAGCAATCCTTCACAGTAGGAGTTCAGCATGCTCCCATCCCTTCCTGCGAACCTGTCATGGGTATGGGATCTCTCAAGCCCAAGGAGTGGCCTCAAGGAAGTATCTGCCATGCAGCCTCTGCTTCAGCAAAGGGAGCTCAAAGCTTTGTGTTAAAAACAGGTTAGAAACTGTTGAAGCCCCAAAACAGATAGCCTTCAAGAAATAATGAGTTAAAATATAGAATGTGAGGCATTTGAAGAAAGCATAGCATTTAGGAAACACATAGAGCAATAAATCAGCTAAAGCATGGAACACAATGACAGGAAAGAGAGATAGAGATAGGAGAACTGATGGGCTAAGCATGTTCAGAGCCAACAATGTCAAACTGACCCTAAGAGCCTTGCCAAGCCATGGGGACCAAGCCAAGTACACCGGGAATTGGACAAATTAGGAAAGGGGTTCAAAGGTTCAAGGAGGAAGACTCATCAGGAGACCCCCGCCCATGATGAAGGCAACCGGAACGACCACCAAGATGATCCTCAAAAGAGGTATCCCCGCCCACGCTCCGCCTACACCACGCCCCATATGAATATTCATGCAAAGATATGATTGTGTATATGATCTGATGTAATCCTATATCCAAAATTGCATAAAAGGCTTGCCTTTGTTACGGGAAACTTAGAAATCCATTTTGTGATTTCTCCGACGCGTCGCAATAAAATACCTCCTGCTTATCTGACTTAGGCTGAGTCTCTTAAGCAGTTATTCTCGCCTTTTGGGGCAAAATTCGGCATCACTGTTGTAAAATAGTTGATAATTGTTAAACATGTAGTGTTAGTTGGGTTATTATATTGTAAAAGGGGTTTAAAGGGTGGTTAGAAGGAATAGGGTATTCAATGTACCGTAACACACCTCAGTAAAGTGCAGCATCCCCCAGGTGAAATGAGCCAGCCTGGACAGAGCTGTAATGGGCCAATCCAGCACCTTAAACCTTCATGCAAATGAAGGATCCAAAAGAAAGCAATCCAATGGGACAAAAAACAGGATAAAAAGGGGCTTCTGACCCACTGAATCTGTGCTGCTCCATCGGGGCCATTGCTGCTGAGCAGCCCCAGCGTCGGTGCTGCAGCATCCTCGATGGGAATGCTCCTGCTCGGCCTGGGCCCCCCTTGCTTTGGGCTTTCTTTTTCTTATAATAAATGCTGAAATACTTTAGTACCAGGATCCTGGTGTCGTTTTAACACTTTGCATGGGCTGTCCGTGCTTGTGCACTGAAGTAGTTGGCTGCAAGTCAACAGCAATAACAAGACAAATATCCTGTCTTAGCTCTGATATCTCATTCTGTACCTTTGGTTATCTTGAACCTTTGGGTTTTGAAACCATCTTTTGAAATATATTTTCAACATGCCTTCACTCCCTTGTAGGTAAGACAGGAGCTTAACAGCTTGCAAGTGCACCCCAAGGACATGGGGCCTTGTTGCATTCATATTTTCTGAAAAGTCCCTTCGCCCAGGAATTTTCTCCTGGGAAGCTGAGAAGCCTCAGAGAAAAATGAAAACAATAATTATCTTATTTTCTTCTCCTGTGTTTTGCTCCTTTGGAATGTGTTTGGAGTTTGTTTACCAACAGGTGATTGTTTAATTGGATTTCTGGTGTGAGTTGTTTTCACTCAATGCAGTCAGGGCCAAGCTGTGTCAGGACTCTGGAGAAAGTCACGAGTTTTCATTATTATCTTTTTAGCCTTCTGTAAGTATCCTTTCTGTATTCTTTAGTATAGTTTAGTATAGCATTCTTTAATATTATATAGTATCATAAAATTATAAATTGGCCTTCTGAGAACGTGGAGTCAGATTCATCATTCCTTCCTTTGTCTGGGGGGAACACAAATACAATAGGGCCTGTCATTGGTGAGTCTGAGCCAAAGGACAGGTAGGGTCAAGGGTGCACATCACATCACCCCAGTCCTGCAGGGTAAGCCTCAGAGTATACAAGGCTACTGCATCACTGAGGAAACTTTCCTGTGTGACCATGCAGGAGCCACTCTGGCAGTCACACTCCCACCACCAGAGGCTTTCACTGCTGAGCCTGAGGCTCCTTCACAGGCTCAGGCCTCTGGTTCCTTCAAGTAACTTAATTATGGTGCAGCAACAATTCAGTTGAGAACAAGCTAAAGTAACAGCTTGAGCTGGTGCCTCCAAGAAGGGACCCCAAACAAAAGGAATCCATGAGCTTTTATACTCTCACAGTCTAAGCCTGTTATAGTCTGGGGTTTTGAGTCCTGGCTCCTGGCATGGCTCTGGGTGTCCAGTTACCCAGCTGGCCTCATGTCCCCGTGTGCCCTTCGTCCTGCAAAGGGTTGGGACTGGTCATTTCTCATGGCCTGGGGCTCCCAGCACCCAGAGCTCAACCTGCACCTTGCCACCCAGCCTACCTGCACTCCGTGTATTCCTCATCTATGCTCATGTAACTTAACAGTGCAGTATTCCTGGTAATTTTTAGACACAAGCATTGTAACACACAATGTGGCTTTTCACAAGACAAAACTAGGCAGTAGATAGAGTGTGAGCAAGTCTGTGGTTAGTTAAGAGTCATAAGACTAGACTTTTCAAAAATGAGATTTACTCAATCTACCTTGAAGGAGAAGTACCCTTTTTCCACTTGTTTTTGTGGTTAGTTTTTGTAAAATACATTAGTTCCTTATTTTTCTCTTTCCTTCCTTCCACCACCAAGAGGAAGACACTTGAAAAAAAAATTTAAGTTTCACTATTATGTAACTATGCAGTTTAGAGGAAGCTTCTCCTTATTTAGGCTAAAAGATCACACAGATGTCTAAGCAGCCAAGAGCATATGTTCTCTGACCTTCATCCTCAAATCTCCCTCCTGTGGTTTCTTTCCCATGACACACTTTCCTGTTGTCTCCTTCCTAGTGCAAGATTATTGACAACCACATCCCAACAGCTTTTCCTACAGCAACCATTAACTAAACATTCCACAGAGCTGTTTCTGCAAACTTTTATTTTACTTCAAAGGGAATATCCCAGAAATCTGGCACAGAATGCACATTTCTGTAGGGCATGAACAGGCAGCCCCATCCACCTTTCCCTGTCTTGGTGTTATTTTATTTCCTCAGCAGCACTACAGGTTTGGTGCCAATTTAACAGAAACAAATCAGTCTGGAAGTATGGTTTATATGGAATTTCTCTAAATTGCACAACATATGTGAGGTAATTTGATTTAAAATCCCTCAGGGGTCTGTGCTGGGGCCAGTTCTGTTCAATATTTTTATTGATGACATGGATGAGGGGATTGAGTCTTTCATTGGGAAATCTGCAGAGACACCAAGCTGGGAGAGTGTGTCGATCTATCGGAAGGGAGAAGGGCTCTGCAGAGAGACCTGGAATGGTTGGATGGATGGGCAGAGTCCAATGGGATGAAGTTTAATAAGTCCAAGTGCCAAGTCCTGCATTTTGGCCACAGTAACTCCCTGCAGCACTACAGGCTGGGGACGGTGTGGCTGGACAGTGTCCAGGCAGAAAGGGACCTGGGGGTGCTGGTGACAGCCAGCTTGACCCGAGCCAGCTGTGCCCTGGTGGCCAAGAAGGCCAATGGCTCCTGGCCTGGATCAGGAACAGTGTGGCCAGCAGGACCAGGGTGGTCACCCTTCTCCTGTACTTGGCACAGGTGAGGTCACACCTTGAGTCTGTGTCCAGTTCTGGCCCTTCACTTTGGGAAGGACATTGAGATGCTGGAGCGCGTCCAGAGGAGGCAACAAGGCTGGAGAGGGACTGGGAACACAAACCCTGCGAGGAACAACTGAGGGAACTGGGGGTGTTTAGCTTGGAGAAATGGAGACTCAGAGGTGCCCTTATCACTCTCTACAAGTCCCTGATAGGTGGCTGTAGCCAGGTGGGGTTGGTCTCTTTCTCCAGGCAGCACTGACAGAACCAGAGGACACAGTCTAAAGCTGCGCCAAGAGAAATATAGGTTGGATATTAGGAAAAAGTTTTTCACAAAAAGAGTGATAAAGTACTGGAATGATCTGCCTAGGGAGGTGGTGGAGTCACCACTCCTGGATGTGTTTAAGAAAAGCCTGGATGTGGCACTGGGTGCCATGGTTTAGATGAGGTGTTGGGGCATGGGTTGGACTCAATGATCTTGAAAGTCTCTTCCAACCTGGTCATTCTGTGATTCTGTGAAAAGGGGGAGGGCAAGGACAAGGATAGCCAGGCTGACTGTTTCAAAGGGTTAAGCTTCAGCTAAAGAAATGCAAAGCAGAGGACAGTGGAGCATAGACAAGTACAGAAATTCCTGATGGATGCCATCCTCAGAGAAGCAGTGAAGTTGAAAAACATGTTTCTTTCCTTCCTGTGTGTAGCCAGTATTGGTCCATCCATACTGCTTGGTCACCCAACAGAATTTGCCAACCATTCCCCTGCAATCACCTGAAAACTCTAGGGTGTTCTGTGAAAGTTCAATTTATATTCAAGGTTAATTCAAGAACAGAACTTTATTTAGAGGAATTTTTAATCTTTGTCATCTTTGACAGTTTCCAAGCTAAGCAGAAAGAGCAAAGAAAAAATTACTTATTGCAAAGATCTGGATCAAAATAACTCACTTGCCACCAATACCAACTCCTCAAATTGTTCTTAGACATAGTTTTTCCTTTTGCTTTTCAACTGCATCTCTTGAAAGACCTGCATTACTCCAATTACTCTCCACTTCCCTTACATACCTATGTAATATTCCCTTTAATATTTACTTCACTTGAGAGCCTTTGCAGTGTGCCAAATATGCAATTACCTCTAACTTCTGCTTACATAATTCCTAACAGCAGCTGATATTTATTTTGCGCACAATGTAAACAGCATTGCCTTGCTTCTGTTTGAGACTTGCAAGCCAGACAGTAGATCTACATTTGCCCCACAAATAGTGTCTTTGCTGTTGCTGTTGTCATCCACAACCACAGAGCAGCAGGGGCATCTTATTTAGCTTAAGGTACAGCCTCATAATAAACTTAAAAAATAAAGGAGCACTTACTGATTGTAACAGGCCTGGAAAAATTAGGAAGTGCTTCAACACATCTAGACCACAGTTTAGCACACAAAACTTTGTTTATTGCTCACTACTGGGAACTTACATCCATCAGCTGGGCCCATGAACCAAGCAACTTCCTGCAGGGAGAAGAGTATTTTGGGGAGCTGCCCCTCTTATACACTCCTGGTGACAGGCAATTGATAATAGGAATGGAATATAATGATGCCTGACTTAGCCAAGTATGGGAACAATGAGTTTCAAAGAAGTAGATTAGAGAATGTAGAAGTAGACACACAAGATGCTAAATGTAGCTGGAACCAGTGGATAAACAGATAATGAGGGATATAGTGGCTTTTGTGGCAAAGCCATGTAGTGAGAAAGAACAGGGCTAAGAGGAATTAATGGCAAAATCATCTATAACCCTGGGGACACTCCAGTGACCACTCTGGTGACCACCAGAGCCCCCTCCAGACAAGACTCTAGGACCATTAAAGCACTTCCAGTAAGAGGTAGATGCATGCAAATTAGTTCTAGGGAAAGTGATGTTTCTGTATTCTCCAGGAAGCGCACTGTAATCAATATGAATAATCATGATGGATCACTATAGAATTGGCTGTACCCCAGCACTGCTTGTGGTCTCCTACACAAATGCCAGCTCAGCTTCAGCTCTGAAATGAGTGTTGTACAAAGTACCTCCTCCTTACCTGCCCATGACCTGTGATTTGAGATTTGAGCCCACCACCCCTGACTTACAGTCACCCTTTGAAGGAACAAAAGCAGGACACAAGGTCTGCTCTCCTACTGCAATGCAGCAAACCCAGTTTCAAGAGGCAGAGACCGCTGATCAGACACAAGTGACACTGGCTAAATGTGACACTTTTCCCAAGAAAAATACTATGCTTGTTAGCATGGAAAGAGCATCTTAGAATTCATACAGGCTAACAAACCAGAAGGCAGCAGAAATTAGAGACTGCTAGGCACAAAACCTTCTGGCATGAGAGATAAGGTACATGCTGTACCCTTGAACAGTGTGTTCCTTGGTGCTTGACAGTTTTACTGCTCTTAGTCATCTTCCTACTTAGAGACCAACACATGGCATTCTTTTAACCCTCCCTCTATTGTTTTTCCCGCTCCTTTCACATACAAATGTTATATTTTTAATCCATTCAGAGTAATTGCAACACTCTTGCTACAAATCTCAGCTGGGAAGTCAAAGCAATAAACCTCCATGTGTGTTTAAATTCTCTAAGTTAATGAAAGGTGGAATATTTTTCAAAATCCCCATGAAAAGTCACTGCCTCTGGTGAATTGTTCTAGCAGTCTAATGTTATCTCTGGATAAGTGTATATTGCAACAACAAAAAAGCAGGTAATTTTGGAAAAGACATTTTCAGATTACCTTTTTGTCATTCTTCATGTCATGGTGATGAACTATCCATGGAAGTGTCATAAATATTATTTTCAAAATAAAATTATGCAGTAAGACCACTCTTGCTGACCTCAAAGAACATAATATGTTACACTTGCTACATCACTTGGAAGAACTTGGGGTGGTTTTATATGGGGTAGTCCAAGAAAACAAGAATTTCCATGAGTAATTAGAAACTCCTTAATACATGCCATGAGCTAAAAGGCACCGTGTAAGAAAAATAAATAGATATATATTTTGTGTATATCTTATGTCTATATAGTATGTAATATATAGATAGTTAAGTCACAAGATTTATAGTATAAAAAAATGGAAGTAATTCTGGAGGTTTCAAGCTGAACATGATAGATGACTAAGATTCAATCTGTGGTACAATAAAAGTCTGCCAGTTGTAAATAAATAATTATTTGAAAATTACTTTGCGGTGTCTAAATATCCCTTTTTTGCTAGGAGGCCATTTAGGCAGATGTCTTTATCTACGTATCTTATTCCAAGAAGGAAAAGATTTCACCCTTTACAATGAGGCATTCCAGGCACCCTGTATGGGTGATGCATTAAAAACCCCTGGGAACTGCAGTCTCCCACACAGGGATGTCTGTAGGGATCCCTCACTATGGCTGTCATTCCGAAGCTCTGCAGCTGACCTGGGCTGGCTAAAGCTCTCAAGACCCCACACAATACATGAATTGGAAATCATGGAAAATTAAATCCTCACTGAGTGAATCCCATCATCTTTTGTGCCTGGATAACCAAGCCACCACTGTGTAAGTGAAAAAAAAAAAAGCTGTCAAACAAGATTGAGTAGAAACTATAAAATTGTTTTACTGCTATTTAAACTCTGTCAATGTTTCCTTGTTTTATATACAGCTCAGTGACCTCCTGGCTCCTTAAGCAGTAAACAGAGCTCTGAATTACAAATTAAGTAAGATTTACGATTACTTACTTCAGCATAGGTCCTACTGGTGTCAGAACCTGAAGGGAATCAAATACATTTGGGTAAACCTGATACATCACTATGACAGTAACACTGCCATGATTAAGCAAATAGTAGAAACTGTAATGCAAAAGCTATGTGTGTGTGTGGTTTTTTTATAGTCTCTAGAAGAAATTAAACCTTAGACAAGAATGCATGCACAATCTATTCACTGACCCTAAATCAAGAATGTCTGTTTTGCATAGGTGTCTTGAGCAAAGATTGTTAAGATGCCACATTTGCAAGACACTGCCTATGTTATTAGAAAGCTGTATCTTGGAGGATGTCTAAGAGAGAAAGGCACTGCCTGTTGGAATATCAGCCAACCACTGAGTCATGTAACTTTTGGTCAAGAATTGTATAACAACCATGGGAAACAGTGTGACCTTTATGTTCCAAAATGAACTAGTTATGTGTGTGCCATTGTTTCACAACTAGGTATGCAGAATCCGTCTGGCATTCTTTAATGCTTTGTTTGCAAGTGTTATCTTGCCATCATTAAAGAAAACAAACCAGGAATGCCTGTGTAGGATCATGTATCCAGCTCTTGAGGCCAGTCCTGAGCAGTGGGCCACCATGCCCCAGCCAGCTCCCCCCAGTTTTATTGTTGAGCATGATGCCATATGGTGTGGAATATCCCCTGGGTCAGCTGGGATCAGCTGTCCTAGCTGTGTCCCCTCCCAACCCCTTGTTTTGTATCCAGATGTCAGCACAGGCTGCCAGTCAGATCAGATCATGGTGATATTGCAATATTCCTTTCCAGCTGGTTAGAGTTTTTTAAATTACTGTTCCAACATGCACTCTGGTACCTTGTTCCTTGCCAACATAATTCTCAGTCATGTTAATACTGAGCAATAACAAGAGTTGGCACCATTGCTAACAAAATTTAATAGTCCCAAGAATCTCCCTTATTAAGCACAGCTAAAAGAAGCGGTGAACAGTGAGAGCAGCAGTGTGTGGGCTTGTGCTTCTAGATCTGGGGCCCTCTGGGATCATTGTCAAGGGACATCTAAGAAGCCTTTGGGAAGCTTGATGCTGTAGGGAATAGACAAGAGGCCTTGACTTCTAGCAAGGCTAGCAGGGCTGGCAGAACTGTCAGTTCTCTGATTAAAGGGGCCCTTGGAGGTTTTGCTCCAGATGGCATTGGTTGGGGAGGGTCTGGTTCCCCACTCAGCCTGAGGGCTACCTAAAACACACAGGCCTTTTGGGGCATTTGGCGTGGGAAGGGCTGGTGCCTTATCTCATAGCAGCACACACTTCCTCAGCACTGGTGGGGGTGTGCTGAAAGCTGTTGTCCTCAGCTAGAAAAGCTTTCCCTGTAATGCTGGAGGTCTCAACGCCAACAGATCTTCAGAAGGTGGGTGCTGGTGTGGAGCAGAGGGAGAGACACCTTTTGAAATGTTTCAGTGAGCCAAGGAGCTGCAGGAGGCAGCTGTGCATCATCAGGGGTTGTGAAAGAAACTGGATCTTCTCTACAGCTTCAAGAAACCATAGAGTTATGCACTAAAGGAGGGGCAGGCTGACTCTGTCAGGCTGGGATGTACAAAACTCTCAGGATGGTGAAAGCTGGAAGCTTGACATTCCCACTGCTGGGAGGAGCACTTATGCTCTGCCTGCACATTGTAGGTACAAAATATGCTCAGTGCTGTGGCTGGAAAAAAGAGGCTGAGAGCTCTGCCAAGGGAACTGCCTGAGCCCCACAGGAGCACCAGAAGGAAGGCTGCTCCCTTAGTGCTGATCCCTCTTGTGTAGGGAAGGGGCCTGTCTGCTGACCTGTTGTCTGGGGCAACTTTGCTGCTTTTCAGGGACTCTGATTTATAGTGCAGAAGCCTGCAGAATCCTCTCTGGCTCTCAGATTATTGATGCCTGCTGCTTTTTCATGTGGGCATCAAATGCTCTCTAATTACTAGAGAGACCTGGATAGCATTAAATATGATACATATAGCTCTGGAGTGGTGGTGAAGAGGAGTAAGAGCCCATGTGGTGCATCCTCAGCCCTGCTGGTCAGCTATGATGGGGTTCTGGTTTCTATGAACCTGGTTGGCTCTTTGAGGCCTGAAGGTTGCTTGAAAGAGCTGGGAAACACTGGACTAAGTTGGGAGGGGCATCCTTGGAACAGGATGGTGAAGCTGGTAAGAGCTTTAAACTAAGAATGATGAGGAAGAGAGGATGACAATCAAATGAAGATGTGATGAATGAGGTTATCAAGAAAATTCTGAGGGCTTATGCAAGCAGAGGGGACTTTATAATCAACTTGGCTGTCACTGAAGTACATGCACATAAACAAAAGGTTCAGAAAGGATTCCCTTACTTTCTAAACTTTGAAATTAAATCTTAATAATTATCAAGTAGATTGGTGTTACCTATACTGATGATCGTGGGCAAACATGTTTTGCCCTTGAGGGGCCTCCCCACTCAAGGGAGGAATCTCCACACACATTCCCACAAGTCCTCCCTGCTGGAACATGGGACTATGCCTTTATAGCACAAAGTGATTGAGTGTCAGTCATATGTGGCTGTCAAGGTTATCAAATATCATGGGTCTTCAATGAGACAAGAGCAGATGTTGGTTGGAGTAAAGTTGTTTATTGCATGAATACATCAGCCTGGAAGGCAAGGAGCTCAGAGTATTAAAGTCTGTGCTAAAAGTTTTCTGGCATAGAGTCCCAATGTTTTGAACAAAAGCAGCAGCAGCTCCCACATTTTTTTCTTCTTCTTCTACTTTTTCTCTCACCCCAATACAGGGATTTTATTCACAAATCATCCAATCAGCTAAAAGCACAACTCCAAAACATCCTTCCTAAACCAATCTAAGCTTAACTCTAATGTGCGAAAGCAATGTCAGTTTTTCCCCAAAATCTACGCATATAATTTTGTATGTTTACACAGATAGTTCCATCTGTTCCATCTAGAAATGCAAGCAATGCTCTGCTATGTGTTTGCTATGTCTGGAGCTAAGTTAATTTGTGAAAGGTAACACTACTGACCTTTAAATTAGACTTTAGGGCCTTTTACTAGCTAACACAGTCTCTTAAGACACTTAAGATATATTTCTACTTACTTAAAACTAAAATTTACACTGCTACTTCATGTCAATGTGACTTAATATACCTCCATTTCTCTAAAGGCTCTAATTCTTGGATTCCTGTCTCTCTGAGGAACTCAGGCTTCTATTTCATGCATTCCAACATGTTGCTGGGCTAGTCACTGATATGTCAACTTTTTTTTTCAAGAAGATGTTGTCACTTGTTTGTTTTTCTTCCTCTGTAAACATCTGTCTTTCACATCCTTGTTTGTGCCAGTCTTTGTCAGGAAACATCTATCTTTCACATCCTGTGATGAGTTTATCTTAGGATTGTTGGTCAGGCTGATCTCAGCATCCTTCAACAGTAAAAACAATGTTTTCACTGGAAGTGAACTCCATTGAAATGGAGTCCAGGATCTTGAAAGGAGGAAAGAAGACAAAAGCTAGGACTGCTGTCCTGGATTTCAAAAACAATGTTTTCACTGGAAATGGACTCCATTGAAATGGAGTCCAGGATCTTGAAAGGAGGAAAAAAGACAAAAGCTAGGACTGCTGTCCTGGATTTCAAAAGGCTTCAGCATGTTCAGGGATCTACTTTGGTGAATCCACTTGATATCATCCTGGAAAGAGAACAGGTCCAGAAAGATTGGTTTTGATTGGCTGGATTTTTTTGTATCTCACAAGGAATTCACTTTCTACAAGTTCAAGAATGGCCTATTCTGTTTTGCAGGAGAAACTGAAAGGATGGCAGGAGGGTTTGCATGGATGTGCAAGGAGAGCTTGAACTCAAGGAAGGAAACTCATGAAAAGGAAGCATACAAGAGGTGGACGTTAGCACACGTGACTCAGAAGGAACTGTCTAATTCTGCAAGGATGAGTTAGGAAAACCAAATCAATCTTATCAAGGGATGTAAAAGGCAATAAGAAGTGCTTCTACAATAGAGAATGTGCACCCACTCCTGAATGAGACAGGGACCTGGTAAAAAACAATGCTGCAGTGGGCCATCATGAAAGGTAATGCAAAGGTGGGTGACTTCAAGTAGAACTTAGGCAGAATTTAGGTTTTGGTGGCAGAGAAGCACATGTTAGCATGAGGGATCACTGAACCTTAGCATACAATGTGTGCTGTGCACACAATGCAGTCTGTGTATGCTCTTTGTAAGGGCTTGTTCCCACAGGAATGTGTGAAAGTGAAATGCTTTCAGCAAACCTCAGTGTGTACCCTTCTAGAACATTTGGTTTGTACAGTAAGAGATGGATGGATTTGTTTTACTTGGAGGAGTACTGTAAAGATGTGAGGAACAATGAGGCTATTGAACCTTGCCACAGAATGCTGCACAGCAGTGGCTCCACCAGAGAGGACTGTCCTGCTGCTCTGCATGTTTCCCAGCATTGCAGGACCCATGTAAGACTAACTTTTAAAAACACCTTTTTCTGTAGGGGGACAGAATATAAGAAAATAAAGATAGTGTAGAAAGTAACCTTACCCCCAAGGAGTTGCAGCTGGGCCAATTATCAAAGATTAGGAGCAGGCCTGACTTTAACAGGCGACAGCTGTAAGCAGTGAGAAGAAGATGCTATAAAAGAGTGGGGTGGCTGGGTGAGAAGGGAATGGGAGTCAATTGGCTGTTTTGGGAAGCAGGATAAGTCAGTGCTTGGAAGAGGTGCCTGCAAGAAACACCAAGAAGGTATGGAACTTTTGTGATAAGGAGATGACAGTATGGAACCCCTGCAATAAGATGATGATGTTTTTCTCTTAAACATCTTGTACTTTTTGGTTTGTTTTTTTTTTTTTCCTTCCTTTTGAGATTCAACTGGACCAGAACTTCACACTGCAAAGCAAATGTAGGAAGATTTAGGTTCTGAATGCTATATTTGCCTTAGTCTTTATAATACAGTTGGGGTTGGAAAGGATCTTTAAAGGTCATCTAGTGCAACATCCGTGCAATGAGCAGGCACATGTTTAACCAGATCAGGTTTCCATTGAGCTTGATCAGGTTTCTCTCCAGCCCAGTATGGACTGGATAATTATATAGTGAGGTAGATTGGAAACAGCTTCAGCTTCTGAGTTCAAAAGATCAGCAGCACAAAGACAAGCTGGAGACCAGTCCCTTGTGTCAATACTAAGGTTATATCACACAACATCGTCCTTAATGACCTTGACAATGTCACATGCAAAGTGCATGCTCCCAAGTTTATAGATGGTTCAAAACTGGAAATAGTGATTGATGTTACTCATTGTTCCCAAAAATGGGTAAAAATAATAACTTTAAAAACCCATTGACACCAATGTAGTACTATGAAGCTGATATTTTTTATTCAATGCTGGATGTCTGAGGGGATATCTCCTCTGAAATATTGTGCATGCTGAATAAAGAAAAGCTCCTTTTTAAATGCTGTTTTTTTCATGCATATTCATTGATTTTTCCAGAATCAACATACAGAGGATAATAATTTTCCTGAAATCATTAACTTTTTCCCACCCCTTTATGCACATAGTCTTCTGTCCTGGGAGTCTCTTAGGTGGTCCCTGGTGGTTGACCCCAAAGTGATACCTGACTGTCTGGTGAACTGGTAGAAGTTGGCACATGGGCTGGTTGCTTTCCAGTTCTTCTTGCAGAATGGAAATTGTGCAGTTCCATAGGCCAGTGGTTTTTGAAGAAAAGGCATTGTGTTAGCCCACAAGGTGCAGATAATTTTTTATCTGGCAACATCACAATGTCCCTCTGAATGGGGACAACTGACAGGTTGGAGAGATCAGCAGATAGGAACATAATGAAGCTCAGCCAAGGCAAGTGCTTTCCTGCAGCTGGGGAGGAATAACCCCACATACCTCCACAAGCCTCACTCTTTGCAGAGAGTCAATGTTAGACCTTCCTGAGTCACTCTTTATATCTTGGTGCTTTATCAGTACAGCTTCTCCACATGTTCAGGCTGATGTGGCTGGAGTCCTTCCTGTAGCTGCTTGCAGTCAAAGCAGTTTAAGAGCAGCCTGTGTCTCCTCCTTGGGATAATCTGATGCCAGTTTGAGATACAGCATAGGTGTGTGAAGTTTGGCAGTTCATGACCTGCTTCAGATGCAGCTCCTGGGCTAATTATTTAGTTACTTCCAGCTGAGAAGCTGAGGAACAGTAAACCTACCCTGGCCATATTACTGCTGTGATAAATGGATGTGTTCTGTGCTAACTAAATTGTAACTATACCAATATTTTAGAAAATATTTGTTATAAGGTAATAAAGGGAAGACAGATTTGCCCTTTGCAGATGTTACATGTGAGAAGCAGGATACAGGATGTAGTGTTGAGATGAGCAAGATCCTAAAACAGAATCAGCCTTGGGATGAGCGAAGTTGGGATGATTCCAGATGTGGAATCTAAAGTAATGGTCTTATCTATGAAATAATAAGACTTATTTGGAACATAATGCTTACTTACATAACACAAACTTAATGCACATACGCAACCTGCCAGGTTATTCAGAGGACAGCGAGGAAGTCAGCAAGCCTTCCTCCAAAAAGATGACCAAAAAGCCAGGAGACCCCTTAGCAACAAGTGGAGCATGTGCTCTGCAGTACAGTGATGTAGAGTTCAAGAACTGAAAATAGGAGCAGATTTATGGAAAATTATTGGTGAATATGCGTTAGCATACGGTATATAAGGTTTGGTTTGGATTCCTTTGTTTCCCATGTGAGGCAGGATGAGAAGCCCTCCCCGTACCCCGGCTGGTTTTGCTTATGCTTTATATGAACCTTAATCACACTTAATTAATCACTGCTAAATTTTTGTATATGCTTGATTATATTTAATATACTTGACTGCATTCATTTATACAAAATTGCTGTTCAATTAACATTCCTGCTGAATTAAATTTTGTTGTTTATTAAATTAGTCATATAGAACTTCATAACACTAGCCACTTCCAGACTCACTGCTGGAGAAAGTGGTGAACTGAATCTTGTGAAAAATAGGAAAAGAGTTGGTTGCTCAGGTCAGCACAGGCCTGTGTGCTGTTTAGGTTTGTCACTCAGAATATGTCAGTACCACACAGTTTGCTACAGCTTTATCGTGTCTTTTGATCCCAGGAAAGGGATCCTTCAGGGAGGCCTGCCAGTGGAACCAGGAGCTTGTAATTAGCAGATGTGAATTAAAGTATTGACATGACTATAACTTAACAAAATAAAGACAATAATTTCAGTATAACAGAACAGCTAAAAATGGGAAGGAAATTTAGGAAGCAAATCTGGCAAAACAGGAAGACAAGCAGCTGGATGCAATATGTGCAGGTAAGAGATAAGGAAGACTGGCTGATTCTGCATCAACAATAGGTTAAAAATATAGTAGCTTGATGGAATGTAGACATAACCACTTGCTTATTGAACACTTAACAAAAAAAGAAAAGAGGGAAAGGTGGTAAAAATGCTGTGTAAACCCACTGAAATCTATATGGAATATAAATGCTTCTAGAGAAGCATTTCATGGACCATGGGCTCTAATGCTTTCTTTCAGCCAGCTTCATAAATGCGTTTTTAACAGACAAAAATTATTTGGCCTGTTGACCTTTGTTTCAGCAATTGGCTCATGATGACTGAATAGCATTGCGAGGATAAATATTCAATTACGTGCATGAGGTCTCACAGCCAAACTGGTCACATACAAGCAATTTTTCTTTAGGGGGTTTTATAGCTTTCACCATAATGGTACAACTTGAATCATCCAATTACCTACTAATGGATATTTCTAATTATCCAATCATAAAATATATTTTGTAGGCCTTGCAGCATCATCATGCATCAGCATCTGTTGAAGCAGTGATCCTGCAGAAGGGTGTAGTATTCCTCTGAAGGTCTAGTGGTTGTGTAGACCTGGTGGCCTGGTCTTCCTCTGGGAATCCAGGGAGAAGAAAGCTGCTCCTCTGGGAATCCAGTGGGAAAAGGCTGACTGGTGTTCCAAATCTCAGATTATATCCAGGTAGGAATGTTTGGCTGCTCCCCATGGACACAGCATCTCACAATGGGACGATGTAATTTTATCAGTCATGCAGTTATGTCATGCAGACTTTTGGGGGTTTTGTCAATGGCCCATTAACAGAAGATGTTTGGGAGGGAGGATGGGTTGTGGAAGAGATGAAGAAAACTTCCCCACCTGGTTTTAATAGGTGGCACATTTAACAGAAGATAACTGCCTGACCTCTAACAGATGGCAATAGAATACACACCCCTGGCCACATCTTGTATTTGCAACCTAAGACAAAGCAGGAATATAAAAAGGAAAGGAAAAAGAACCAAGACTGTGACCATGTTCACAGGGGTCTGAGGAGGAAGGAAGAGACGAGGATCTGACTCCATGTTTCAGAAGGCTTTATTTATTATTTTATTATATAAGTTATATTAAAACTATACTAAAAGATTAGAAGAAATTTCATCAGAAGGCTAGCTAAGAATAGCAAAAGAAAGAAGGAATAACAAAGGCTCGTGGCTTGGGCTCTGTCTGAGCCAGCTGACTGTGATTGGCCATTAATTAGAAACAACCACATGAGACCAATCACAGATGCACCTGTTGCATTCCACAGCAGCAGATAATCATTGTTTACATTTTGTTCCTGAGGCCTCTCAGCTTCTCAGGAGGAAAAATCCTAAGGAAGGGATTTTTCAGAAAATATAACCCAAAAAACAAAGGCAAAATTAATTGCAGGACAAAAGAGCTGGCTCTTATCGCTGCAGATAGATGTGCTAACAGGAAACCCAGTTCTGTGGAATGATGGCAGCAAGGAGGAAAAAGCCCTTAAAACCACTGTGGCCCTTGCCTGAAGGCTCCCAGCCTCCCGTGTACTGCTTCCAGGCTTGAGAGTACGCTTCCTCCGAACTATTAATGTAATAAATGAATTCACCAAATTTAAGAATCGTATAATTATCTTTATTATTATGCAAGCAAGAGCAAGCAGGGTTCAGCGCTGGGTGGCCAGGAGTCCCCGCTCCTCTTAGGTGTGCACCTTTCCCCCCTAAAGTTCTCTTTTTATTGTCTCTTTCTTCCGGATCCCTGGATGACGTGCTCTGTCTTCTGCGCTTGCTCCTCCGGCTGCTAGGGGGTCTTTTTCTGCCTTTGGTGGTCGTGGGATGAAGGCCCCAAGTCTTCCTCTTTGGCCGCTTTCCTTATAAAGCATATCTATAAGCCTAAATTCTACAAGCTAAGCAATTCTTGCAAGGTTAATAATTGTTACCATATGTGACAGTATCTAGTTACAGAGGGTCTCCTATACCTATGGGGTGGCATTTGCGAACCAAGCAATTCTAGCAAAGTTAATAATTGTTACCAGATGTAGCTGTATCTAGTTACAGAGGGTCTCCTATACCTATAAGGGGGGTTTGTAAACAAAGCAATTCTTACGAAGTTAAAGGTTTTACCATATGTGACTGCGCATAGGTATACATTATATCCTGCTAAACAAGAGCTGTTTAGCGATTGTTTTATAATGTAAATTATCTAGCTATTAATGAACAAACGTATTTGAAGCAGATAAAACCTCTTGTTCGTTACACAGTAGGCAACCATGTGATTGAGAAATACATGGTCAGCCGTATGATTGTGATTAAGAGATACATGGTCAACCATATGATTAAGAAATACATAACCGCATAACCTAAAAATGATATATATTAAGTTACTATTGTTTGCTATAATTCAACCATGTATTGCGTAAATACTAACCATGTGAAAGGCTAAGGTTTTAGGAACTAAGAAGAGCTAACCAAGCAATAGGAACCAGCCAAACATTCCCCATATAAGGAAGGCAAGAGCTCCGAGGTCAAGAGTACAGGCCTGAGGAAGACTTCAAGCCTTCATCCAGCGACCACCAGAGGGTAGAAGACGACCCCCTAGCAACAATTGGAGCATGCACCAAGGGAAGAACGCGCCTACGGAAATGGACTAGTATAGAAAGGGGACTTGTGAGACACTGGGTGCGGCAGTTGGTGGAGCGGGGACTCCCCTGTCGCCCAGCGCTGAATCTTTTGCTTATGCTGTATGCAATGAATTATTAAATTCAAATTGGAAATCTCACTCCTTTTGAGTCCATCTATAACACCTATGGGGTGGCATTTGCAAACCAAGCAATTCTAGCGAAGTTAATAATTGTTACCAGATGTAGCTGTATCTAGTTACAGAGGGTCTCCTATACCTATAAGGGGGGTTTGTAAACAAAGCAAATCTTATGAAGTTAAAGGTTTTACCATATGTGACTGCACATAGGTATACATTATATCCTGCTAAACAAGAGCTGTTTAGCGATTGTTTTATAATTTAAATTATCTAGCTATTAATGAACAAACGTATTGCTACTTATTACATCAATTTCTGGAAATGGGGAGTGAGAGGCCCGGTTTTTTTGCTGCGGGATGTTTCAGGGCCCCAGGCCGCTTCGTGAGGCGCTGCCAAGGCGGGCCGGGATCAGGACTACATCTCCCGTCATCCTCCGCGCGCCGCCGCCATCTCGGCACCGACCGCCAGGCCGGGCCGGCTTCCCCGCTCTCCCCGCTCCCCACCGCTTTCCTCGGGCCCCGCCGCAGTCCCCGCTCCCTGCCATGAGCTGGGACGGCGCTGGCGAGGAAGTCCGGCTCCTCCTGGACCTGTGAGTGCCGCCCCGACACCGACACGCTGCCGCCTGCCCGCCCTGCGAGGGGCTCCGGGAGGGGGGCAGGCCTTGGGCGGCGGTGCTGGAGCGGCCGCAGCGAGTGCGGGGCGGGCAGGGCCCGGCGGCGCTCGGGAGCTGCGGGAGAGGTGGCGGGGATCGTCAGAGGTGCCCCCTCGAGAGGAGTGACAGGGCCTGACAGGGGTGACGAGGTTTGGCAGGCATGTAGCAGGATGTGACACTTGACAGATCCGGGTGTGCAGGGACGGCTGAAGATCCCTGCCTTCACCTTGCCCCAGAGAATCCACTGAATGGTGTTTTGCTATGAGTTTTTATCCATGTTCATACAGAAATTGGCTAGAAAACAGATTTTCTTACACAATTTGAAGTATTAGAAAGCAGGCGTTCTTTATTGCATAACTGGACGCATTTGGAGGATTTTTCCTCTCAGTGAATATATTGTGACACATTACAAGATGTCTATTCCATAGTGCTCTATAGACACTCTACAAGTGTCTATTCCATAGGTATTCTTTAAAGCATGCTTGCTGGCTAATACAGCAACATCACTACCCTAGAACTCATTTTCATACATCCACATCTCACTGGAAGTCCTGTTAAATACAAAGCTGTTTTTCGTGTCAGGTACATACAGGCAATGTGTGTATTTGTGATTGCAATATGTGCGGAGACCAACCATGGGACAGTTATAAAGACGAATTCTAATAAATAACTGAGGAAAGTAAAACATGGAAGAAGCCTTTGAATCTGTCCTTTGTTCACAATTAACTTTTATAAGCCTTAAGTTGATTTGAATTAGTTTTAAGATGTTGCTTTTTGACAGGAACTTTCTGCTTGTAGGTAAGCCATAAAGAGTTTTGCAATCATAACCTTTTGAAGTATAATTTTAGAATATTGCTTGTAGTAAGGATCTTTGAAACTATAGCTTTAGAATATATAAAAAGGAAGCATGCTTATCTCACACCTTAACAAAACAGTGAAAAGCAGCTTGAGAAAAGAAGATGAACATCAACTCAAGGGTTTATAGTTTCGACCAAGGGAAGCTGGACATCACTGTTATGGGATTTATAGTCCTTGCAATTAGAAGTTGGATTCACATCTGGAAGCTGGAGCCCACCAGCTGGGATACTCTTTTCAGGATGTACATCCTGAGAAGACTAAATCACAATAGTGTACAGAATTGTGATGTAAAAATTGGGAATAGAAACTGCTGAGAAAGCTGATGAGTACCCCTATAAATACCTGTAACTATCGGTGAGCAGTTGGAGGGAAAACTTCCCCCACTGTACCCAGCACTGTATTGCTCATACTTGACCATATTAATTAATAAATTGATTGCTGCTAGAATATTGCCCTAGTCAAGCTTCTCATTTATAACATTGTGGTCCTAGAGGGTCTGAAGGGGTCTCTGGTGGTCACCAAGTGTCCCCAGTATTGCAAAGGGTGACTTTGCCTTGAACTTGTCTGAGGGCATGCACAGTTGCTTCTTGTTACATATCTTCTGCACAAAAGCCACTATATTACATATTGTCTGTTTACCCACTGGTTGCAGCTACATTTAGCATCCTGTGTGTCTTCTTTTTTATTATTTTATGTAATTTGCTGGTTGGTCTTTAAGCTCAGTCATGCAACTCTGAAGAGGAACTGAGTATTTCTATTCTCTGCATTATCTATGTCAAATTCCTTTGTGTTCTGGAGGAAGTTAGAAACTGCACAGGAATAAAATATTTAATTTGAAAGATAAAAGAAGAATATGTAGCAAAGAGTACAGTTAGATTGTTATTTGTACCTTAAAGCACTCCTGACAAGATTATAGTTGCCATGGTGTAGCCAATAAGTGTTTTATAGTTTCCTATAAAGTAGAATTACTGTGAAAACTTTTATCATTTAAATAATGAATTGTGTAAACTGCAGGTCAGTATTGTGCTATCAAAATAGTAAACAGCTTTTTGAAAAGAAGGTGACTTATCTTAACCATTCAAGGTAAATTTAATATGTCATTGTAAGAGTTGGCATAGCTCAAATTGATTTCAATGTATCTGGGTTGGGTTTGGAGAATTTTCTCTAGATTTGAACTAAGCAGTTGGTTTGGATTTAGAGGTCCCTTTTGGAGGTGCATTAGTGAGACAAGCCCCTGCTTTCTGCTCACCATGTTGCACAGATCCTGCCTGTGAGCAGGTTCACATCTGAACCTGAGAGATGACAGTAAATGATATGTTTATTATCTTTGATGAGATATTTCTTTAGGAGGTAAACAACTATTCATAATTTCTGAAGTCTAGTAGAGGAATGTTGTATATAGATAAAGCGTTTAATCTCTAAACAAAGAATGTGGATGGTGTAACCTGTATGTCCTGAGACAGAGCTTGGTACAGGCTTCTCTGTTGATCAGTCAGGAGTTCATCCAGCAGTCACTGAGGTTCTTGCACATCTCTGCAGGAATGAGTTAAAGGTGGTCCTGGTGTCTGCAGGCAAGGCCCAGGTTCTGCTTGAAATGTCTCCTCCATTCAGTGTCCTTGCAGTGACCTGCTAGAGGTGATTGTATGAACTTCAGTGCATTTCTTAAATGTGCTTCCATGCTGGAAATCTTGCTTCTTTCCTGCCTTAAGTCTGTGCTACCCTTCAGATTATAAAGCATTAATATTTTGACGTCTTTGAAGTTATTATTTGGTGTGAGTTTTATTTCCTGCAGTTTGGTGGCATTCTGATGCCAGACAAAGTTTTGCTGCAAATCCAGTTACCTGTAGGGACTCCAGAGCTGTGGTTATATGCTGAATTAAATTTGGCATTACTCCAGGCTGCTGCTGCCCCCTGCACTCAGCCACTTGTCCTGGCAGTGTTGTTGCTGTGTCCTCAGAGTTCAAGTCAAGGGGATTTTCATTCAGATCAGACAATTCACAGCTCACACTGCAACTGCAAATTTCAGAGACAGCTTGAGGAAGGCACAGAAGGAAATGGTTGAGGGGCTGATTTTTGCTTTCTGCTGCTTAGGGAACAGTTCACAGAAGGATCAGCTTGACCCCAAGGGGCAACAGCTGAATCAGTGATAACATGGAACAGCTGGAACTGGTTAGGTCTGAGGGAACCATAGCTGAGTGCAGAAGATGACAAAATATGGATTGGTTGTTCTAGTTCTACCATGTAATGCCTCTTTTTGACTGTATTGTCACTTTCTTTTATTTCAGATGCCTTCAGTGTTTGACAAAGAACCTTTCCAGATACTCTGCAGATATTAAGTCATTGCCACCCAATATAAAGGATAAACTGATCAAATTAATGAGTAGGCAAGGGCAAATAACTGATGAAAATATCAGTGAGGTAAGAATCCATACTGTCTGTTTTGGGAGAGGAAAGCAGCTTCTCCTGCACACCAGTCTGTTCCTGAGTGATGTGTGTTTCAAGATACTCATGCATAATTTATTATATATATATATTATATAAAGGATTTCAGCAGCTTGTTAGAGTTCTTTTGGTAGAACTCTATTGACACTAAGCACACAATCCCCATATAATTAATTGAAATTTGGATTCCTTGAAATATAATGATGGCAGAGCTAGGAATCAATAGTTCAAATTATCCCGTCCCTTTTGCACGCTGATGTGTGTCAGTGTTTCAGTGTGACACCAGTTAAAGACATTTCTTCAGCTGTAAATTCAGGGGCACATCTGTTTTGTATCTGTTTAGTGTAATCTTGTTCAGCCTCAAAGGGAGGCGTGAGAATTGAAGGAAGCCAAAGGTTGGCCTTGGTGAAACAGAAAATTAACAACTCCCTGTGCATTCCTGTTTAGACCTGGAACTCAAGAGACAAATATTCTCAGTTTCTCAGAGTCATGAGAAAGAGCCAAGAGTAGAGGCAGAAGCAATGTGGAAAACTTACAAACAGAACAATTTAGCTTCAGATAAAATGATTTTGTGCTTACAAATTAAGTGTTTGAGTAAAAATCAAGTTCTTTGGAAAAATTGACTGGACAAAATCTGGTTTAGGCTAGCTTTTCAGTAAGGAATAATTTCAAAACATAATTTCAAAACATAATAGATGATATAATTAAAGCCATGTGATTGTGTATATGAATGCACAAAATCCATCAGGATATTTTTAGCCTGGAAATAAACTAGAGACCTTGATTTACAGATATTTCTGCTGTCTCTTTCTAAAGTCTCCTCTGTATTTGTCTTCATTCAGCAGTTCATCAGTGCCTTCTCTTGGAGCCTATTTTCCATGTGACCCTAGGAAATTCTGCTCTGGTTCTTTTTTCATGTGTTTTCCTTTCTCTGTTCTTGAAATTTTCTGCCATTATATCCTTTGTTGTCATCATTTTCCCTGGGCATATTGTACCTTAGCTTTCTTTGCTAGCTGTATCCCATTTATTCATGTCCTTCATGTCTTTCCTCTGTTTTTCAAGGGTATTTTTAAAGAATTTTGCTTGAAGTTAAATTTCAGTTGAAATTGTTAATCTGAACTTTTGTGTGTACTTCTATTTAATCTCTCACCTCTGTGTTCTTGTCCAAATTTGTGTTACCATGCATTTTTCCCCCCTTACTCTGCTTTTTGCTTGGAGCAGCCATCCACATGCAAGCCAAACTCCTTATTCTAAATCCCTTTTACCATAAAGTTTTATAAAGTCATTCAGCAAGTGTCCACAAAATATAAACCTGTATTTTTAAATGTCTTTTTTATTGTGTGCTGCATCCAGACAAACCTTTGTCTATCTCAAAATCTTATATACTTGCAAAACAGCCAATTTGCCTTGTAGTGTCTTTGTTGTGCATTGTTAGAGTGAACAACAGGAGGAATAGGCCTTTAACAAGCCTTTCAGCTGTGCTGTTATCTTTGCTAGTTTGTGGAAATTTGTTTCTATCCCTGGGAGTTAAGGATGGGAGTGACAAGCTGAAGGGAGTATCTGGCTGTTGTTACTAAAATCTGTTGCCTTCCACTGCTTTGGGTCTAACTTTTATAAATGTTCTCTTGGGAAAGATTTCCAAAAATTCCAGTCTGGGTCTTGTGGGAGTGAAAGATCCCATTTAATGAGGATTTGGTATCTCTTCATGGTATGGTAATGAGGTTGCCTGTTTGTGAGCAAAAGAGTGTGTATGGGTGAAAAAATACTTTGGGGGGAAATTCCTTCTAAATATCACTCTTCTCTGTTATGCAGGTTGAAGTTTTGATCAAAGTCAGTATTTTTTGTTTTTTATTGCAGATTTCTGCCCCAAAGTTTTGCTTGCAAGTGTGAGGGCATTGTCCTGGGTACACATGTAGCAAGTGAACCACCAAGATTGTATTTCCATTGTTTAAGTGGCAGTATTAATGTGTTCCTGTTCCATATGTCACAGGAACAGTTTGTGCTGTAGGAGCTGAACTGTTGCACAAATGGACCAGATTTTCGTTGGGTTTTAGTTCCTGGGACTGGTAACCCTGTCACAGACATATTTTATGAAAAATCCTTTTGCTAGGATCTTTTCTCCTAAGAAGCTGAGAGGCCTCAGAAATGAAATGTAAACAATGATTATCTGCTGCTGTGGAATGCAGCAGGTGCATCTGTTGTTTTTAATGTTGGTCTCATGTTGTTTTTAATTAATGGCCAATCACAGTTCAGCTGTGTCACACTCTGGTCAGTCACAAGATTTTATTATCATCCTATTCCTTTCTATTCCTTTGCTAGCTTTCTGATGAAATCCTTTCTTCTATTATTTTAGTATAGTCTTTGTGTATAATTTCCTTTTAATATAATATAAATCATAAAATAATAAATCAGCCTTCTGAAACATGGAGTCAAGATTCTCATCTCTTCCCTCATCCTGGAACCCCTGTGAACACCACCACAGTAACCCCATCCTCTACTGCAAACTTGGATGTGATGTGTAATATTCCAAGTATTTGCTGTAAAAATGCATAAAAGTGTGTTTGATGGCAAAGCAGAGATTGACTGAACTGTGGGTTTTCATTTCAGGTGTTGCACCCTGCTGTGGAGTCTCTGGACCTCCGAGACTGTGATATTTCAGACAATGCATTATTGCAGCTTTATAACTGCAAGCAGCTGAAAAAAATCAACTTAAATTCTTGCAAGGAGAACAGATTTGGAATTACTTCAGAAGGTGTGTTATCTGTGCACAGATAACTGGGATCTTATTGCTGCCTTATTTTTCTTGTTAGAGTGGAATAAATTGCAAAGAATATATCTAGGGTAAATATTGCTTAAAAAAGAAGTCCCCAGTTCTACCCCAGTACTAATTAAAAGTCTCTCCAGTGGTGTGAATTTCAGGCCTAGAGCACTAATTATCTTAGGAGAGAGCTATCAGGTTACTCTCCTGCTAGATTTCTGCTAAAACCATGCTATGCTCAACATGTTTTCCACTTTATCTTAATTATTCCTTCTTCAAAACCTGTTCAGAGCCTTTGGACTCAGCATAGTGGCTATATTAGAGAGTGAATGACTCTTTCAAGTGTTGTTTCTTTGGCAGGAGTCATAGCACTGGCCTTGTCCTGTCCCTACCTGCGTGAAGCCTCTTTCAAGAGGTGCTGTGATCTAACTGACAGTGGAGTTCTGGCTCTGGCACTCAACTGCCAATTCCTGCAAATAGTCAACTTGGGCGGCTGCTCAGGCATCATGGATGCATCTCTGCAGGCACTGGGAGCAAACTGCAAATTTCTTCACAGTGTGGACTTCTCATCTACTCAGGTAGCTACAGTGGCACTTGGCCAATTGACTTTTGTTTGTTTCTTTTTTGAGATTGTCATGATAAAGTTCAAAGGGGATTGTTGTACCTTTACTCTTGACAAGATTTAGGACCATAGTTTATTTCTAATTTCTGTCTCTTAAGGAAAAGGGAAGGTATATTTTGCTTAGTAGTGACAGGAAAAATACATGTTTTGGTATTAGAGCATGTATGGTGAACTAGAGAAACTTTTGTTAAAATCTACCTTGGAGGTTTTTTTAGCATATTATTTAGTACAATAAGTTGTAAAGTAACCCAAAATATTCAATTTAAAGCAAGTAGTATCTTGGACAGATTATTGGCTGCTTTCATTTAGGACAAACTAAAATAGTCTAGGATGTCAAACAATACAAGCCCCTAGTAGGAGTAAACACTCCATAATTAAATGATATTTTAGGAGTGATTGTGCTTGTCAGAGTTATATTACAGAGTCAACACTGAAAGAATGACATTTTAAGTGTCAGAAATGGCAGGGAAGAAGATTTAACAACAGTGTTTAGCATGAGGAGGGGGAGACAAGCTGCAAAAGCAATCCTGTAACATATTTCATAATTACAGGGAGATAATGAAGCGAGGGAAAGGTTTTTTGCAGTAAGTGTAGCGTTCAGTTGACACTGATGGTGAGTAATTATGTTGAATGTGAGTCCAGTACTGAGCATTCACAATGAAATGTCAGTCTGGAAATCATGTAGGACGTTCTTATTTTAGATGCTATTCTTCTTTTGATTTTTCCAGAAGTAGGGTATCAAAAAAGTCTTAATATTTCATTTGGTATTTTTTATTTGTTGCCATTTTAACTCTTATTTCTCCAGACTTACTTCATTGCTTTATTTCCTTGCCTCTCTTTCTTTATGGAAAATAGCTGTTTCCCTGTGTGTATTTTAAATGAGGTAAAAGCTTCTTCAGAAACTACTGTTTACACTTTTTTTTAAACTTTTCTGCTATAATTACTTTTTTCCCCAACCCAAATTGGACTAGGTAGAGCAGAAATGGTTTTTAAACCTGTAAATTTCAAGTGCTATGCTCTGACCATATTAGTGTACCCACTGTTAAATGAGAGAAGGAAGCTGCAGAAATAACAGTTACACAGTTGGAAGTATCCTTGCAGAAAGCCAGGCTGGATCAGGTGGCAGGAAGATGAAACAGTATTTAATAGAGTGAAAAAACCCACCTTGGATAATTTTCTCTACTAGTTTAGCTGGGAGGAAAATACTGTAGCATTAAGTGTGTTCACTGACTACAGGGAGTGAATAAATTAATATGATTTTTGCATCTAAATAGCTGTGCTTGAACAAGTTGAGCTTTAATCCATTGTGGTTTTTCCCTCAGGTAACAGATGATGGCGTTGTAGCACTAGTGAGTGGAAGATGTTCAAAGAATTTAAAGGTAACTGACTTAACCTAATAACAAAGGGCTGAACAAAAGAAAATACCTGCATTTAAAAAGTATAATTACTATTATCAACAGCATTACTTAGGAGGGAGGGGTTTTACTGACTGACTTTAATTTCTGTCCTCTTTCAAGATCCTTGGAGTTTATAAATTGGAAAGACTTTGCAATAAGACAATGGCTTTTTTTTTCTTTTATCCTACACTCTCCAAAGTATATTTTACCAAATCCTAATTTCACTAGATTTGATGGTCTTTTTTCTGCATTTCTTCTTATATGTTATATTTATTGATAGGTAAGGCAATTCAGAGGCAGGGAAAAAAGTTGGTAATAACCTGTTTTATTCTGCTTTTCATCTTTTTCTCGCATGTACAAGAGGCAGTAGTTGTACAGCTGCAGAGAAATTAAGAAAAGAGCAGGGTTTAGTCTGATCTTGAACAAGTTCTCTGATTTCTTTTAGGAGCCGTGTAGATAAATAGAAATACCAGAAACTTCAGCAGAGGCTGTTTTGGGAAAATTTGGGAAACACCAGAATTTAGTTTGGGTTCTGTTCTCCTGGACAACCAATTGGTAGGAGAATGTCATAGTCAAAGTGATGGGACTCAAACACCGTGGAATCTCCTTGAAGAGTTTACTCAGATGTCTTGCGTGCTGTGTGTGTTGAAGCCCCAAAACAGATAGCCTTCAAGAAATAATGAGTTAAAACATAGAATGTGAGGCATTTGAAGAAAGCATAGCATTTAGGAAACACATAGAGCAATAAATCAGCTAAAGCATAGAACACAATGACAGGAAAGAGAGATAGGGATAGGAGAACTGATGGGCTAAGCATGTTCAGAGCCAACAATGTCAAACTGACCCTAAGAGCCTTGCCAAGCCATGGGGACCAAGCCAAGTACACTGGGAATTGGCCAAATTAGGAAAGGGGTTCAAAGAGGAAGACTCATCAGGAGACCCTAGCCCATGATGAAGGCAACCGGAACGACCACCAAGATGATCCTCAAAAGAGGTATCCCCGCCCACGCTCCGCCTACACCACGCCCCATATGAATATTCATGCAAAGATATGATTATGTATATGATCTGATGTAATCCTATATCCAAAACTGCATAAAAGGCTTGCCTTTGTTACGGGAAACTTAGAAATCCATTTTGTGATTTCTCCGACGCGTCGCAATAAAATACCTCCTGCTTATTTGACTTAAGCTGAGTCTCTTAGGCAGTTATTCTTGCCTTTTGGGGCAAAATTCAGCATCAGTGTGTTGGGAAAATTCACCTTTGATGTTGGAAAAGATCAAAGTTTCACAGATATGTATGCTTAGCAGAAAGCTCTCTGAATGTAGAACCTGAGAACAGAATAGAGATGGAAGCACGTTTTGAAATAGAAGAAAAATGGATGTCTAAATTGAAAATTATTGAGCCAGTCGTTACTGGACAGCTAAGAAAGCAAAGGTTAAGTCTAGCTGGAAGGAGGTTTTATGGCTAGAGCAAAGGATATGTTGACCACAAACAAAAAAGATGTTTTTACCAAGCAGAAATAGGTCTTAGGAAAAGAGGAAAGATACCATAGGTAAACAAACATGCCAGTGTGGCAAGGAGAAAAAAGATGTAAGAATTTTCCACTGCAAGAAAACAGAAAAACAGCTTAAAGCTTAAACTGTAACATACTAGCTCATGTGGCTGGATAGGAATGACTCTAATAGGGTAATGATTGTCACTATAGGACACAGAACAACACAATGTGGACTCGCTGCTCTTTCCAAGGTAAAAAGGGACTTGTTATTTTCTGACTCCAATATTTATAGATTTTCAAAAGTGACAGTGGATTGGAGGGTGAAAGTGCCACCTATCCAACGACCCTGGACAAACCAACAGTCCATCAAATTTCTCCTCCTCCATAGAAGAAGGGAAAACAATGAGTTATTTACATAAAGTGTGTGAGAAAGTTCGTTACAAGAATGTAAACATAGAAGGCTTAGAACATCTTAAAAAATCAGGGTGACAAATGATAGTAATTGTGATAGGCTATAGGTAATAGTTAAGATATTGTGAATGATGCTGATTAGTTGTTATGTATTAAGATGCTCAGCAAAGAAGAATATATCATGCATTGTAACCAGAACTAAAGTGGCTTCAGGCTTGCCTCTAAGCTGTAGCTGGCAGCTGTAGGCTCTGTATTACCCACAACCTGAGACTGCTGTAACATCTCCTATACAATAAACAGCATTTTGAAGAGCTGCCTGGAGTCCCACATCTCTCACCTCAGGCTTTTACACTTTGTTTTTAGTTTAGACTCTTTACAGAAAAGCTGTCTTATTTTTCCTTAGGGTATTTTCCTGCTCTGCACAGGACCACATATGAGGTCAATGCTATAATTCCTTCTGGTTGGGGATCTCTGAAATGGGTTGGGCAAAGGAAAGCTTTGCCTCTAAAACTTTGGCTGCTCTGACAGGCTGTTGTCATTCCTGTTTTCCTAACAGGAGATCCACATGGAGCGCTGTGTGAATCTGACGGACATCGCTGTGGAAGCCGTCCTTACTTGTTGTCCCAAGATACACATTTTCCTGTTCCATGGATGCCCACTGATAACAGGTAGGTCTCATCACAAGAAGATAATTACTTACTAATCAAGTGCTTTCTGAAAAGCACACTGTACTCCATAAGTAATCCCAAACAAATAACTTACTGGATAAAATAATCATCGTACACTGAGATTTTCAAAGCAAGATGAGAGTTTTGCTTTGAAATGTGGCAGCAGCCTTCAGAGAGGTGATTTTTTTTTTGTTTGTTTGGAAATCATGGGGTTTTTTTCCCCATCAACATGCTGATGAAGACCCAAAGACTTCAGAAAAATATTAGCATCTTAAACCCCTACTCTATTCCAAAAGTGTGGAACAGCATCCATTCAAGAAACAGTGGAATGGAGTAGGACAGCCTGTGAGTGTTTTAACTTCTGTTGGTTGGTGATGCTTTACAGTTAGGTGATTGGAAAAAGAACTAAGAGGGTTTGGATTCCTGTAGATGTGTCTGAAGTGTGGTATTGTGACAGCAAAAGTAGTATAGAGATGTAGAATTCCTTTACTGTGTTGTGTGCCTAGTCCAAATACCACCTTTATATTCTGAATGAGTAACAAGAAATTCCTTTGTTCTTTTTCAGATCGGTCCCGAGATGCTTTAGAGCAACTCATCATATCAAACAAAATCAAGCAACTAACATGGACTGTTTACTGATTATTTATCCTGTACATGTGAGTGTCAGGTTTACAGGTGGAGAGCTCCTTCAGTAAACAAGCACCTTGGAGAACTAGCTGGTGACTTTTGTTCCAGCAGGTTGCATCCCTCCTGCTTCCCACTGGAGGTCTCCATTGCCATTCCAGTCCTTGCCCGTGAGCCTGGGCTTCCTCATTAACTTTCCTTGGGGCCCTGTCTGTCTTTGCATTGATCATACTTCATTAAGAGGAAAGTTAAACTATTATTAATATTACAGGGCTGTTGCACAGGCTTCCTGAAGTGCTGGATTTGGCTGCTACTTAGCATCCATTAGCAATTTAGCCACAAACCCAGTTTAGGTAAGTGTGTGTTCTGAGTTTGTATTCTGGGATGGTACTTAAAATTAAAAGTACCCAGTTCAAATCTAACATTGACACACAGCAGTGTCTGTGAAATTGGGAGTTGAATCTAACAAAAATCAGCAGCCAGAACTGGTGAATGGAGGTGGCATTAACAGTGAGACAAATGTACTTGCAGTAGTAACAAAGAATCTCCTTTCACGGTGTACTTCTGCTAGGTCTGGAGTAAAAAACATGGGTTTCTTTCTTCTGATGTTACTGATGCTGCAGGTTTCTGTTCTTACTTACCATCAAATACTTGCTGGATTTTTACACACCCTAAAGTACAGCCTGTGAATGTGTAAACATAAACTTGCTTTGGAATTGTTATGGTGACTTTACAAATTTCAGAGTAGTAGCTGTGACCAAGAAACAGGATTTTATACATGGGCAAATATTTAATTTGCCCTGGCTTTTGCCTGTTTCTACATGAAAATCCTTTTAGGGAACAAAACACTGGTACTTAGAAGCATATCTGTGAGTGAAATAGGACCAAATGGAGTGTCTGAGCACATAAATCTCAGGATGG
Source organism: Melospiza georgiana (assembly GCF_028018845.1). Taxonomy (NCBI): domain Eukaryota; kingdom Metazoa; phylum Chordata; class Aves; order Passeriformes; family Passerellidae; genus Melospiza; species Melospiza georgiana. The sequence goes on along the minus strand of NC_080433.1, from coordinate 17,131,078 downwards.
TGTTCTGCTGCATGCAGTTCATTACATATCCAGTGGCCCCCAGAAGCTGAAAATATAAATAAATTTATTGTTCAGTTATAGTAATATTAAAAAATAATTTTTCAACTGTAGAGTGAGTTTATTACATGATGGAGCAGTGCTCTCATCACAATTGTAAGTCATGTTCCTTGGCTTTTTTAAACCAGCATAACCTCTAGTCAGAGTTCTAGGATTTCTGCATTTAGCTCCTTAATGCCAGCCATTTTAGCTTTATAAGGGCATGGAGCACACTGGGTTCATCCTCTGGATCTGGAAGTAGAAGGGTTTAGCTACAGTGGTCTAACATGGATTTGATGACATCTGGAAACCTAAAGAGTTTAGGCAACCATAAGGAATATGTTTATTTTAGCATTTAACTCCTGTCATAGCCACACCTAAGTGTTGCAGAAATAAACCAGTCTTCTATTGATATATTTAAAGTTGAGGTCTAATTGCATGGAAGGTAATTTTTGTTGCCAATATTAAATAATATTATGATGTCTGACAATCTTTGTTCTTCTGTTGATTATATGGTTTATGAAAGTGGAAGACTATTTAGAAAAGTTGTTCAGGTGTCAGTAAAAGCATATTTTTCCAGGACCAGCACCTAAATCCCTTACTCTTGTTGCATGGCTCAGCCCAGTGATGAATATTTTCCTGTGATGCCTGTGGGTGTAACTGCACCAGTACAAACCATTGATACAAGGAGTTGATTTTGCTACAGTAGCCACAAGCATCTGGCAGCTGTCACTGCAGCAAATCCTTGCACCAGATAGAGGCCTAATAACCAAATCTACCAGGTTTTATTTATTTTTTAATTTTTTTTTCTGAGGAGTAGTTTATTGTTATGCCCTGTGGAATCCCTGGGATCAATCAGGACCCATCATTCCTTTGAACTCTTGGACAATAAATCTGTGTTGCACTATTTTTGATAGTGAATCATACAGCTGTTTAGGCAGCTCTGTGAAACAATGCTATTGCTAACCTCAGTGGCCAAGTTGTCCTTTTTCTCCTTGCTAATATAACCTTGGGTTTGTCACTTGTTGAAGGCAATTGCAGCTTATATTGTCTTTAAGTGTGCCTGTAGATTTACCATCTTCCCCTACAGCTTCTCCTCAATGTGCAACTTAGTGGTGCATCCTCACCCAGTGCTTAAAAAGCTGTTCAACACTGCAACGAGGTAACACTGTAATTTTAGGTTTATTTTTAAAGTTACTTTAAATCTTTCACCATTAGAGCTTATGTTTTTAGTATTTCCATAACACTACTGGAATGTTTTTTGGTTCACAGTAATTTTCAACAAATGTTTACAGGCACTGGGTGAAGTGGGAGAAGAACCTCGTGGATGTGCTTGCCACTCCATATTCTCTATTGTTTGGACATTGTTGTTGTTGTGAGCCTTGCAGAATATTCACATATTGTTATGAAGATTAAAGTTCAGAAGTTGGCTGTTTGGATAGTTCTGAAAACTTGCTGGATTATAGAACCATGTATGTCTGACTAAGTTCCTAAACCTCCTACTTCATGAATCCCATGGTTTTCTGAGAGAGTACCACACACTATTTCACATTTGTAAGCTTTCACTACAGCACCTGGCACCACTGCACAGTGGGCTATGGTGCAGTTATTAGCTCCCCATCACTGCTTGTTCAATGATTGACTGCTCAAGTTGACACTTCCTCTAAGACTGCTCTGAAAAGATTGGTTTCTTCTTCAAATGGCCACAGTTAGAGCATCTTACCTGAGGATCAGATTTTTTTTTTTTGTACCATGTTTGGCAGATGAAACTGGTTCTTCTTAGTTGGCAGATAAAACTGAGAATGATTCTGGAGTTTGTCCAGCATCTCCTCAGGAGAAGAGCAAAATAATTCTATCAGACTTGCATTCCCTGTTTTTATTTCATTGCCCTCTGTTTGTCACAGAAGTAAAGACTTCATCCCCCAGCAGCTTCCCAAGGTGACAGATTACCTGGTTTACCCTTGCAAAGGGGAATATAGGGAATGTAGATCAATTGACCCTACTCTCAAGGGAAGGAAGGTACCCCATAGCTGGTACTATTTATTCACTTTCCATTTATTACAGCTTTTACACTGGCTGGCAGTCAAGAAGCAGAGTTTAAATTTGGGTGCAACTCCTACATAATCACTCTGTCAGTTTCAAGGAAGAGGAAATTTTTATTACAGAGGGGAAGGGGGAGATTTAAATTAGTTACTTTGACATTCAGAAGAGATACCCAGAAAAAGAGCAAGGCACTTCAAGTTGAGCATAATCTGAGCTAAAAATCTAGTGGAGAATTTTATGGAGGACAGCAATAGTTTTCTATATTTAGAAATTTTCTATAAATAAGCTGCAGAAGCCTGTAGAAGCAATGCAGTAGTCCTTCAGCCACAGCCCTTTCCCCACAGCAGTATGCTGGACATCCAAAACACTTCACAGTAATGTCAGCAGGACATAAATACACATGGGAAACATCAAGCATGCAAACTCCTACATGTAAGTTGTCTGTAGATCTGCACTTCAGTGCAGGCCCCTTTGAATACAGTTTGCATGTAGCTTTTACACCAAACTGAGCAAAAGCCTCAGTGAGAATGATTGAAATCACTCCAGTGAAGGTACAGTAAGCTGCTTTACTGTTTAATTCCCATTTTCATGTTATATACCTGCAAAAAGCCAATCAAGTGAGACAAAATCCCATAGGAAGGCAGCTTCAAGAATCATCTAAGCTGTTTGAGGGCTGATAACTCCAGACAATACTTGATGTTAGCCCATAGTTTTCTTGTCTTGTAGACTCAGGCAGTGAATATTCTATAACTTTGTGCAGCTGGCTGTGAATGCTGTGGCTTAAAAACTGATGTCTGCCAGGGTCACCAATCAGCACTTCAGTCTGGTGAATCCTGATGCACTTCTGCAGCCAGTGATGCAGACCATCAGCAAGTTGTTCATCATAAAACATATCTCCTAGAACTATGAGGTCCCAGTTGCCAGCCTCTGAATTAATGATGTTCTTAATGGTGATGGGGAAGGGATCCAGGTGGTTCAGTTCACAGTTCAAGATCATTGCCATTCCTGCAACTGAAGAAAAGTCAAAGGAAAATTAAAGTTACATTTTAGGATTCTGCCATTCAGCCCTCTTACATATTTCTGTGATGAAATATTTCAGTTTCATCTCTTAAATGTTGTTGTTCACCCTATCTAGGGTGCTTCCACAGTTTTTATTATGAGTAAAAATCTAGCATGAAGTGATGAAATTTTATCCTCATTACACTATGACACAGGGAAGAAGTTTTCCTAGAATGGATACCAGTGGAAACCAATCATGGAATTGAAGTAGAATATAATAACTGCCTTAATCTATGGATATACTTCCTTCCTAACTAAAGAGTAACTAAATTATGCATAAACTGTATTCATAAGTCAATTATGGAAGGACAAAGCCTAGAGGAAAAAGGCAAAATCTAGGCCCTGATGTACATGAAAGCACAGGAAAATGCTGGGGTCCTACAGAGAAGCCAACTTGCTGCTTGTGCTTGGAGTTCTCATCCAAACCAGCTGTGGTGGTGTATGGGCAACACTTGGCAGAAAGTTTGCTGTTTGTTCTAAGGAGCTATGGAGAGATACCTGGGCCAAGAGAGGCCCAGCTTCCAGTACTGGCAAAACCTATTCCTCTTTTTAGCATTCTTAAAATTCTGTTTGGAACTTGAATTTCTCCCAAACAGAGCAAAGAAAAGTCTGTGTTAAAGGTGCTTTAAAAATGAGTAAGTATCTTTACACAGAGATGGAAAAAAGCCTTACTGGGGTCAATGTCATTGGCAAGGACTTGGGATGCACCACTCATCACAGCAGCTATGGCTGTTGCTCCACATCCACTTCCAAGATCCAGAACTGATCGCCCTTTAACCACACGTGGATTATCTAAAATATACCTGAAAAAGAAAAGCTGTTAAAGCAGTGAACAAGATCAGGCAAATTTCTCAGATTTACAGTACACTGCATAAGAGTTTCTTGCCAAACATGTAATGAAGTGTGGTACCTTAATACTATTCCACATGTGCAGCTGCCATAAAACTCCTTATTTGTTTCAGATGATATAAAAATCAAGGACCATAATTTTTCTCTCTTAGTGTCCTCCCCCACCCACAAACAAAAAGAAATTCAGCCAAGTAAGCAACATTTTATGTCAATCAGCCCCTTCTCTGACAGGTGAGCTTATCTGTTAAGTAGACACAAACTGGTAAGTAGACACTTCTAGGTAAATAGAATTCATCAGAATCCATGAGAAATAGTGAAGTAAGGATTTGTAGAAATTAAAAGCAATCTGACTGAAAAAACATAGTGTGTTCACAGTGAATATGGTGCCCACCCACCAATCTGAAACACTGCTTTTGCAACTGCTTGGCAGAAGAGGATTTTCTCCTGGTTTTTTTTCCTGAGCCATGCAGATAAAGATGCAAATACTTTGAGACTGCTTAGGGTTGTTCCTGAGTAGCAATGAGAAAAAGACTAGAGTGGTGGTGAGCAGAAAAGCTATCTTCACCTAATTGCTGACATCTGCCAAGAGAAATCCTGAAAAACCTCTGAGCTGGAAGTGGAGAACTGACACGAGGCAAGTAGCAGTTATTGTTAAATACTATGAACCATATTGTAACTATTGCAGAGTGTTCAAAACTTTAACAACTGCCATGAAATTCAATTTGCTGCCAAGGGGAAAGGTGTCAGGGAGAAGAGTCCTGGGTGAAATGAATTACTGTAAACTGCCATAATTTTACTACCAATTTCCATAACTTCTTTTGAACTAGAAACAAGAAAGGATTCTACATTTATGTTATCTTCTGACAGGGAGAGTGATGGCTGACTCTTCACAGGGGTCAGACAGAAATGTTAAGACTGGTGTGCATTGGGAATGGATGGATGGAAGTGTCTGGCCTGGAAGCACCAGCAGCAATGGCACCAAGAGGCTTAGTAAGCTTGTCCAGTGCAGGACATTTGTGTCCAAGCTCAGCAGCTCACATGTTTAACAGCATTCCCCCAAGGCCATCACTCCCCTAAGTACAGCCCCTAGTTTACCACCAGGACCAAGGACAGGCGTGGGATCTCCACAGAAGTGCTTTGTTTCTCCTTTCTAGGAGCCCCTCTGGGATTTGCCAGACTTTCCATTAGTAATTTGTGTAGGGTGTAATGTGGCCCTAATGCTGCAAATGCCTTGTTTCCAGCTGAGTGGTTCCTGAGTTGCTGCTGCTGGTTGGGTGACTCAGGACAGCTGGATGCTGCTGTGTCCCCTGGCACAGTGCACACAGTGTCTCTGCCCTCCTGGGTTAATGAGCAGTCTTGAATTACACCAAGAGTAGTGTGAAATAGGAGATTTCTGATGCTGTGGAAATGCCAGCTCTGATAGGAGGACAGTTATGTGGGGGCAACCATATGTTTTTGTGCTCCCTTTTTACTCTTCCAATTTATGCAACTGGTTTCTGACATTTCTTAATACATCAAACCAGTGCCTAAACAGTAAGACAATAAAGTAGTGAAATGCCAGATAATTATTACTGCTACCCAAATATCCAACTATATAAATTATAAGAAAATATAGAAATTAGCTAATCTATTTTACATACCCAATGTTTAGGAGCACTCTATTTAATCTACATGGCATAATCAACTCTTAATTTAACAGTAAGACTCATCTTTTACCTGGTCAAAACTGCCTTCTTATTAATGCTTTCTTGCAGAAAAACAGTAACGCCCCAATTCAGATTCTTCCCTTTCATCTATGTGGGGACTCTCTGACAGCTTGTTCTCTGCTGTAAAAATTAAGATTTTTTTTTTCTGCTGTTTAAATGAGAGATATGATTTCACAAAATAAAAGAACTCTAGTTCTTCTGAATCAGGAACATTTAAAGACATTTTGACAGTCAGCAGCCAAAATCAAATGTGCCTTCTGATGTGACTAAAAGCCACAAAAAGTCACGACAATAAGGCTGCTGAATCCTAGATGAGGAGAGTTATTCAGGCTAACCAACACTCCAAGTGCATCAGCATTAAACTACTTTTCTCAACAGAGGCACATCCACACTCCAACAAAAAACCCATACACTCACTTTATGACAAAATAGCAATCCTCTTGTTTGGAGTGACAGAATTAAACACCTCACTAGGTTTTGATGGCATCTGCACAGCCCTTCATGGATCCAAATTCAGCCCTGTTGCCAGCACATGCATAGCCATGATTATAACAAATTCCTATTTAAAAGACACAAGTTATTTTGCACAACAGGTGCTGAACTTGCTGCCAGCCAGCAGGGACTGGGACACTGCAGTATAAGCAGAGAGGAGGATGAATAATGCACCCATAATAGGCAATCACACATCACTAAGAATTACCACAAACAGAGCCAGGTCTGACATCCTGGCACACTGCACTTATCAGCTGTGGTGAATTTTGCTGCATACCTGGAGAGGGCTTGTCCTCCTGGCCAGTAAATTGCCCAGAATGGGTCCCCATAAGGCCACAGGTCAGGTTTCTCTCTCCAGAACCTGCAGCGGGGGGTGAGCAGGCGCAGCCGGATCTCTGGCGTGAGGTGCCCGCTGTTGGTGACCTCGGTGTTCTCCTCCAGAAACGCTCTCACCTCGGGGGCCAGAGCCTTGCCTGAGCTCCAGTGGCAGCAGCGCTGCCAGCACACAGAGGGGCCTCCCCTCCTGCTCCTCCACACCTTGGCAAGGCTGTTCTGCCTGCCCAGGAGGAGGAGCCACCTCCAGCCACGGAAGGCCATGCTTCCCCAAGGAGAACAGCCTTCCTCAGGAGAACTTGGAGCACAGCTTATCTGAAGAAAGTTTGAAGCAAACTCACAGGATGTTGTTGTTCATAGTGATGGATGACAATTCCTGAAAGGAGAAAAATGCTATGTCAGTGATGTTTCTTCTGTGACTTCAAGTCTTTAAGAAGAGGAGATCCCTGTGCTCTTGTGCCTTGCCCCTGCCCAGTCTTAAGTCTGAAAGAAGTGGTATTCAAGGAAGAAACTATCAAGAACCCATTCAGAAGAGTACTCTGAACTTATCCAGTGAGAAACAACCAGTTAGTGGGACAGCCAATAGAGCTAAAAATTGAATGTGCAACCTTTTAACATCTCTCTCCCTCTGCCCTGAAGATAGACACACAGCAATCTACTCCCATTTTGGGTTCTTCCACTCTCTTCAGATTTTGCAGGGAGACTCTGGCATTGCAGGGCCTGTGGACACAGCAGTGGTTATCAGCAGGTTGTTTGAAGAGACACCATTAATTACCATTTTTATAATGGTGATGAATCCTTATACAAAAGCATTATTTTAAAGGCATTCCTCTCTCTCCTTAAGATTTATCAATCTACCAACTCCAAAATTGAGAGAAACACAAAAAAATCCTCAAAACTGATCTTAACCAGAGTAGTCCTAATTCATTGCATTTCAGCCAGTATTTTAAAGGATTGGTTAGTCTTGTGGTGCAATAGTCTCATGTGGATGCTGTCAGTTGTAGAAGAAAGCAGACCTCCATCCCTGTAGCCCACTCTGAGACGCTATATAAACATGCTCCAAAGCTGTCTGAAGAGAGAAACTGAACCCAGCACATTTAAATTCATTTTTAAAAGGTGGACAAACATTTGGACTGGACAGCCTTGTCACACCACTCAAGGCGTGTAGTACACTTCACACAAACAGTGAAGAAGAATGAAAGATTGGTATGTCAGAGTTTAGATTCATTTATGAATCAAGAGCATGGGGAGTAGAGAGCCACAGTACTGCATTGAGATGCAAAGAAGAGCCTCTCAGCACTTTATCAGCAAACTTTGCTCACTTGCCTTCTTTTGTAGACCCTGGGCCTTTTCTGTGCTGATCTTGAGAGTACACTCAGCAAGAAGTGTCCTGAAGGGAGAGGAAATATTTTCCAGCCTCCCTGCTCAGATCTCCTTTACCTATCCATTAATATTTCCATATCCTTTTTCCTTCCTCACCTTCTCTCTAATTTCTTTTCAATAACTTAGACTTCCTTGCTTCAGGGCACGGCTTTTGAACCTCCCCCGAAACTGACGACCAGGGAAGCATTTCAGGCCTGTGCTTCCACAACAGCAAGACTGCAAGTAGAAACAAACAAGAAACTGAACTCGTTGTTTTGTAAATGTTTTCTCTCTTCTGCAGCGGCTTTCACAAACCAGCAGAATAATGCATGAAGAAAGACAACTTTCATCCCAGTCCCAGCAATTTTTCACAACAACAGAATCATGGACAACTTCAAGCTGTGCAGGTTGTCCTTAAAACTGGACAAATGCACAACAGGAAGAATATGTCAGTGAAACAATCTTAACACTTTTTAATTAATTAGATCAGATTTTCTTTATTTGTCTGTATCTTTAGAATAAAATTCATAGGTGTTTAACTGTATTTTTGTTGTGTGCTGGCCTCTGCTTTAAGTACTGGCTTTAGTTTCATCACTTACTCAAATGTTAAGCTGTGAACTTCACACTTTGATTTTAGGCTGATATTCCTACTAAATCTTGTTTAAATCATTGGCTAAAGGCTTTATGTTTCTATTACAAACAAATACACATGATCAAACATTTTGCATTTTTCCACACTGGAGAATACCATTCAGTAGAGTCCATGTAATTAATGAATGCAATTAGCAAATGCCTTCCTTCTTGAAGGCAGATCTCTATAATCCTCATCTGCCTAAGGGAAGCATGATGTTAACTGCAATCAATTGGACAGATGAGATAAATCTTGTCAGCAAATGCTGTATGCTGGCTTTTCTCCACGAATTGCTGCAAATTAGCAGGGCTGAGATCCTGTGGTGTTTATTTTGCATGGCCTGTCACGATGGTTACTCTCCTGAAATTAATTGTTGGTACAGAAACACCTGCCAAGAGCTCAGCATTCACGATGCCAAACTGAGCTTAAATGCTTAGTGAGGGAAGGCATCAGGATGGACATCCCTGTGTTGACTCTCCTGGCCCATCCATCTTACAGGGAATAAAACCAGGATGGATAACAGGATGGACATCCCTGTGTTTGACGCCCTGGCCCATCCATCTTACAGGGAATAAAACCAGGATGGATAACAGGATGGACATCCCTGTGTTTGACGCCCTGGCCCATCCATCTTACAGGGAATAAAACCAGGATGGATAACAGGATGGACATCCCTGTGTTTGACGCTCCTGGCCCATCCATCTTACAGGGAATAAAACCAGGGTGGATAACAGGATGGACATCCCCGTGTTTGACGCTCCTAGACTGTCCATCTTACAGGGAATAAAATGAGGCTGGATGACAGGATGCATATCCCTGTGTTTGACACTGCTGGCCTGTCCATCTTACAGGGAATAAACCAGGATGGATAACAGCATGGATATCCCTGTGTTTAACACTCCTAACCTGTCCATTTTACATAGAATAAAATCAGGGTGGATAACCGGCATTTGACACTACTGCTTGTCTTACTCTAAATCAGTGGGTGAGTAGAACTTGGACCAGAAGACAAAACCTAGCAAAACACATAAGAAAAGCCTCACCTCCCTCCCCCCCCCCCCCCCCCCCCCCCGCCCCGATCAAAAAAGAAAAAAACCAAAACCTCAATTTCTATGCAATTTAAGCTCTTTTTTTTTTTTTTTCCTTTTTTTCTTTTTTTCTCTTTCAGAAAGAACCGTCCAAAGCCCAAGCACCCATCCCCATCCCCTCGGGGGATGCCAGCCCTCCCCACACGCCGCCCGCGCCGCGGGCCGAGCGGAGCTGCCGCGGCCGCCGCGCCGCCCTCCCGGCAAAGCAGCCACAGGCCTCGGCAGCACGGGCAGCTCCCGGCCGGGGCAGGGGGACAGCCGGGCCCGCTGCCCGGCCCGATCGGAGCTCCCGGCCCGCACGTACCTGCTGCTGCCGCCGCCGCTGTGCCGGGGCCGGGCCGGGCCGCGCTCCCGCCCGCCCGCCCGCCCTTAAAGCGGCAGCGCCGGAGCGCCCGGCCCCGCCGGCCCCGCGGCCTCCGCTGCAGCTCGGGCCGCTGCTCTTGGCCGTCCTGCCCCGCTCCCAGTCCGCAGCCCTGCTCGGTGCCTGGGCTCGCTCCGCTCCCGATGCGTTCGAAAGGCTTTTCTGAAAGACGTGCGTCAGTGCGAGCGTTTAAAAACGCTGATAAAAATCCGCGCGGGAAAAGGAGCGATAACACACGGCCCAGCTGAGCGGCAGGGAAAACGAGGGCGTTTTTGCCCTTCGCACATCAGATCAAGGGCGCTGTCAATGCGGTGGGGGCGAGGGAAAGCTCTCCGGCCTCTCGGAGACAGCGGCAGCTCCCATAGGCAGCGCCCAGGGCCGGCTCTGCCTCTGGGGCGAGTGGGACCTCTCCCCGCTCCTCTGTTGTTCCATGTCCCGTTCGTATTTCTGCTTCTCCAAAGATCCCTTCTCTTCTCTCCCCAGACCCTCTCCGGTGTGCACAGGAGAGGGGCCTTCCCACCCTGTGTTGTTGCTGTCCCTCAGGAGGGCACAGCTCGGTAAGGCAGGTAAGGCACACCTTCGCTACAAACGCTGGTGTTTCCTCCGAGGCCTCGAAGTGGCCACATTTTCACGTGGCAGTGACTGGGACTCATTGGTGTGGGGCAAGGAACCAAACCCACATGCACCCCCTCCAATTCCCCAGGTTTTGAGGTTCACAGAGATGTCCCCAAACGGGCTCACCTCCCTCTGAGACCCCTGTGACTCTCCAACAGCTCCCACCTTGTCTCTGCTCCACCTCCCATCCCATCTGCTGGGATTTAGGGAATACAAACCGCTTCTAAAGGTTCTCTACCTTCCTAGTGGGACAAAGTGTACCAAATTTCTCACTGTGCGTTTTTGAAAGGCTCCTGTGCATTGCCCGAGGTCATGATTCTGCAGCACTTGGGGTGCCAAGGGTTTAAACCGAGCGATTCCTGAGCCCCAGCCAGGGTCTGCCCAAATCTCTGAGGTTACGAGGCCATCTAGTGATCTGCGAGCTTGTTACAGTCAAAATGTACTCTCCAGGGTCGGAAAGCTGCTTGTAAATCCGATCTCCCCTTTAAATGCGGGTGATGTGCAGCCTCCCGAGAGAAGGTGATCCCTCCGTGCTGGGCTGTGGAGTGACCAGGACAGAAGCTGGTGTCCTCCTGCCACACGAAGGAGCCTGGAATCCACAGACATGTTCAACTACAGGGATACTTGCATGCCTTTTACTCTTCTAAAGCAGGACCCACACTCAGTCTTTTTAGAAATTCTATAAACGTGGACCTTTGTGGTTTATTTGGTGTGGACCAAAGAAATTATTTATTTAATGTGGACATTATTTCTTGGGGCCCCCAGGGAAACTGTGAAGTTTCAAAGGTTTTTCGGCAGCTCTTGCTGGTCCTCTCCAAGAAGGTAGATGTTGAAAACATGCATAGCACCCAAAATTGTGAATAAAACATGCAATATTTTGTGAAATAAAAATTGTGAATAAAACATTGTGCCCTCTAGATACTCACCACCATGCTAGGAATGAAGAACTCTAATGTTATCAACATCAGCTCAGGATGCCATGGAAGATATGGGGCCAGGATGCTGACAGGTGATGATACAGCTCTACCTTGCACATTTTATTTTGTGCCTGACATGGTTCTCAGGGAAGCTTTTACACTTAGATCACCAGCCTCTTTGATTGACATTTTAACAAGTACCTTCTCAGATCTGGTTTTTCTGAACTTCTGATAGATGGTTTTACTTGGTACTATGTGAACCTCAGTGAAGTCACTGCTGTCTGATACAGACTAACATCACACTTGAAAAGGCAGTTAAAAAGGATTGAATCATAAAACCACAGAGTGGCTCGTGTTGGAAGGGGCCTTAAAGATCATCTAGTTGCAGCCTCTCAAAGAAGTTGTCTGGCAACTCCCAGCTGAGAGATTTCTTAGGTGAAAAAGGAGGGGTAAAGCCTTTGCTTCCCAGTAACACTGGCAGGGATGTTAGAACCAGAAATTTTTCTCATTTAACTACAAGTAATTAGTTTTAATTGTATAGATTCCTAGCATGACACAAGAAGCCCCAATACCAGTGATAGCTGCTGTGCCTCTTGTGAGAGTCTTAACCTTTCAGAACAAGCTTTGTGCTGATAATTTTAGTAAAGTATCAAAGCCTGCCATCCATTAGAAAACAAGTTTAATTTGCAAAGGCTTTTTGCTTTAGATGGTGACATCTTAAGAATTCCAGCTACAATTTCTGGTATCCTGTGCAAAGTACCAGAAGAGTGCTGGAATTTGCTCTGAGGACAAGGACACCTTTGATCAGCACAGAACATCGATTTGGTGTTATCATGGAGGAGTGCAACACCTGCAAAATGCCGCTGTAGAGTAGCACACAGGGGACTCCCGGGTGTCCAAGGGAATTAGGGGATTACTGGCTGATGCTACAACCGCCCAAGTGTCTGGGGAAATCTTGTTTGAGCCAATTAATAACAAAGAAATGGAGCTGCCCAAGGACAGAGAGGAAGGCAAGGCACAGAGGAGCTACCTTCACGTCAGCAAGCTCACAACCCATGAGTTTTCACAGACACAAATGTTAAACTCAAAGGAAGGCAGGCCAGTGGTTCAGCAGCCAGGTGACCTCCCCAGGTCACTCTTCCAGCTGGTACAGGTGACGGGGCCAGCTGCTCCAGTTTGCTGTGGTGAAAAGCCCTCAGTGGAAATTCACCAGAGGGAAAATGGATGGATTCAGGACGCTGTTGATTTGTAAAAAGCATTCCAGCAACTCAATATGAACAGTCAGGATTTGTACATCAGGCTCAATTTGTGGTTGCCCAGAGGCTGTGGAAGCAAGTCATTATCAGAATGTAGCTGGTGCAAGTAGCTAAGGTAAAATTGAAGCTGAGAGCTCTAGCTAGGTAAGGGAGAGGCAATTCAGTTATTCTGTCACGCCTTCAGCTACAATCCAATTTTAGAATAGCAGTACATCTTTTGCAGTTGAAGAATAGGCATCTTAACATAACAACAATCACATATTACCTGTGATGTGTCTTGAAAGCACTACATGTGCTTTTCATAGGATTACCTTTCCCCACTGCCTTGCCAGGTTAGGAGCAGGAAGGAGCAGCAGCTAGCAGAGATGAAGCCATCAAGTGCCTTCTAGCAGTGGAGGCAAGAAGGGGAATTTGTAAGGTGCAGCTACTTATCAGAGTGGAGGTGGGATGAAGTGAGGATAAACTGTATTATCTGACCTTTGTGCTGCTGTAGATTCAGGTTTTCTGGCACAGAAAATCTCTCCTCTGTGAGAGCCTTATTGCTAAGAGTGAGAAATTGAAAACTACTATCTCTGAGCTCATTCTTGATTTTGTCTTTTGTTCACGTCTGTGGTTGAAGTATCCTTGGCCTTTGCTGGCTGGATTTATTTGTGTGCAGTCAGACATGAGAGTACATTTTTAGCATGAATGAAGATGTGACAGATGCACAGAATCAGGTGGCTTGTGCTTCTCTTTGGTCCATTTTTGGATACTTGTTTTTCTCTTCAAACTAGAGGGTTCATATTTTCAAGCCCTATTTTTTGAAGTCTCCTTGAGCTGGAGGGACTTTTGTTCTCATATATCTCAAGCAGGAATGACCCTTGGGCTCCTCAGTTTCAGGTCACAGGAATATTTTGTAATAATCAGCTGAGTAATGGTTGTGCCTGGCATCAGAGCCTTTGTTTGGGGGTTATGTAATTGTTTTAGACATTTTTGTGTGTATGGCTCCTGCAAAGCCCTGAAAGATGATGGAAGCTGAGTGAATACGGGCAGCCAGAGAAAAAGGCTGCTTAGGCACCATGGAGTGTCTCTGTCTGGTCTCCAGACAACAAGTAGCTAAGTTTTCCTGAATGATACAAAATCATTCTTCATGACCTCATCCCTCCTGACTTCCCTGTGTAAAACCCATCCCATCTGTCTTCCCTGTGGCTTTGTCCCACATTCACTCCATGTGTGATATATCAAGGGTGATATGCAAATCTCATTATTTCTGGGTATATATTAGTCCTTAGCTTTTCCCAGACAGGCAAAAAAAGCAAAGCATCAAAGACCAGAGCTGAGCCAACACTTAGTCTGGAGCATGAGATCATGACAACCAGCTGGGGCCCTAATGCAAGGGATGCTTCCCACTCTTGGCTCTCTGTGTTGCCAGGCAGGCTGGATTCACTACTGGTTTAAACCTCTAACTGGTCTTTGACAAATTCTTCTTCTTCTGACTAATTTCTTCTCTTTTCTCCAGGTAGAGTAATTGCTCCATCTTGCTCCAGAAACAAATCCTGAAACCATCGTACCTTTGGCCATCTGATTGTAAGGATCAAGCAGTTGGTGCCAAGGGGCAAGGTAAGCAAATCATATTTTTAAGGAGCTGTATCAGTTCACAGCAGCTGGTTTGCTTTCACAATTCAGCTTTTCTAGTTTTCCACTGGTGTTCAGATCCAGGCAGCAGCAGAACTTTTCCTTTCACCTTCCACATGTTAGCCTACCAGAAATTTGGACCCAGGGACAGAGGAAAGAGCGGGGATCTGAGACAGACAAGGCAGACAGGTGGTGCTTACTCTCTAGAGCATCTAGAGGAAGCTCTTTGCCAAGGACCTGACACAAATGCTTCCTCTTTTGGCTGATGTTTGCTATTGTGTCTTGGGAGGGTGTCAGGGTCCTCAAGAACTGTAGTTGTGAGTCAGGGTCATGCTATGTCAGGGCATGTGCTATTCATTATTTTGCACTAATATCCAGAGGACATGGAAATCAAGTGATACCGCTGCAAGGAAAGGAATGGACACAAAACTCCCCCACAACACCAGCCAGCTCCCTCACGTGATAAACAGGGTGAAACTGAAGTTGGATGTGACCAAGGACAGAATAGCTGCTGTTTATGCACATGGAGGCATGGAAAGGTCATAAGGAGCTGAAAAAACTCAGTCTTTGAAATTCCTCTCAATTTTCATTGATATCCTACAAAGAGTTAGCTCCACTGGCTTTCTCACCCATACTTATGCAGCATATCCTCTAAAACGGGGTGTTTGGCATACCTCTGCTTTAGGATACAGGCAACTCTGTCACTTTTGTGTCAATAGATTTCAAACACACTTGTGAAGAGACAGGTAATTGCCAGAGGTCTTTTCCAACCTAAACTATTCTATGGGCTTGGATTGCAAAACGACTCGGGCTTGGTTTGCAAAACAACTCAAGCTGACATTAGCCCACATATAATGTCTTTGTCTAACTCAAGCTCCTGCAAGTTCAGTGTGTTGGCAGTACACTGCAATTTCATTCCCTGCAGCAGAGGACATGGTGCAGTGACACCCAAAACCCAAATGGCTTGTTGGGAGCAGCTTGCTTCCAGCTGGACCTGTTTTCTTCAAGGCTGGGCAGGCTGCAGGGGAGCTGCTTGGACGCCTCCTTGTCACAGCTCCCAGGGCTCTGAACAGCAAGGGAACCTGAGAACCCCCAACCTTCTGCTGTGCAATCTCCAATGCAAGCAGCTGCATCAAGTGGAAGCAGCAGTGTCACCATCACACTAAAGCTCTGTCACTGTGACAGCAGTGTCACTGTGACCCTCTTCAGCTGTGGCACCTTGAACTGGTGCTGGGGGAGCCAGGACAGGAGTACCTGCAAGAGAACTAATCCTCAATATGAATAAATGGCCCAAGAATAATGAAGCACACAGGCTCTGTTATCTTCCAGACAAGAAGGTAAGCACTTCTACCACTGAAATCAGCACAACTCAGCTGTGTGTGCTGAGTGTCAGGGCCTTGAAGGCATCAATGGGTCTTACTGGCCCTGGCTCTCCCCCACCCCTTACCCACAGCCCAGGACCCTGTTTCAGCACCTCTGGGGCTCTCAGTCCTTGCCCAAGCAATGTCACTGCAGGGCTGGTCTCTAGCTCCCCACAGTCCTGCTCAGTCCATTCATGGATCCCCAGGAAGCCATCCCAAGGTTGTGTTTCCAGTCTGGCTCCCTTCAATGTCACCCATGGGCTGACATCAGAGTTGGAGCTGCCAGACACTCTGACAGTGCCTGGCACCAAAGGTCATCCAAAGCCTTCATCCCTGCAGGATAGTGTTCAGCACCAGGAAGCCAATGGCTCTGATCTAGCTGGGAAAATACTTTTTACTGAGTTTTCCCAGTAAGAGCTGAATTTTAGCCTGGAGGGAGGTACTGAGCTAGCTCATTGCCACATTAGATAGTGTCAAATGCTCCTACCCCCAAAGGATGTGCTTGATGGGAACTGCTGGAATTGCTCAGCATGGATCTGGGCTTAAAGAAGTTGTGACTATTACTTTGCAAGGAAGTCACTAAGAAATATGATCTTCAAGGAGAAGCAAACTGCTTTGATGTCTGTCCTTCTGGTTGAGCTCCTCT
Source organism: Melospiza georgiana (assembly GCF_028018845.1). Lineage (NCBI taxonomy): Eukaryota > Metazoa > Chordata > Aves > Passeriformes > Passerellidae > Melospiza > Melospiza georgiana. The sequence continues at coordinate 17,114,709 of NC_080433.1, read as the reverse complement.
GTGTGGGCTCAGAGCTGATTTCCAGTAAAGCACGAGCACAGCCAGCACAGAAAAGCTGCAGTGTGGCTGCTCTCAGTAGTAACTCTCCTGAGCAGCAAATACTGCAAGAACATGTGCTGGTGGCAGAGAGATATGGCTGGACCTGTGGTTGTAAATGTTTAGATTTTTGCTAAAAGCACTAGTAGGGGAATTGAAACAGACCCTTGATTAGTATGAACTGCTTCTACATTCAGAACAACAGCACTGCAATGATGTAAACACAGAGGACAGAGGAAAGGCAGTCCTTGCTAAATGACAGAACAATTCACAATGCATATTCATTGCAGGAAATACTTTTCATCCGTCCTTGATTGCATGTTGTATATTGGCTATGGATTCGATGGCTTTGGATTTCTTTAGCCTGCCCTTGGGCTTTCGAGTGTGCTAGGATGCATTGTAATGTAGATGCAGGGTGTCTGGCACTTCTTACTGAATGAGGCTTCAAAGGGAAGTTTGAATCAGACTCTAATTACATTTGTAATAATGCCAAAGGCATTTTGACAAAGGGATTACCTGCTGTTCATGGACAGATTTTGTCCAGAGCACTTGAAACCCGTGGGGTTGGTTCACGCTTCCACTGGTATTGGCAGACATGGGATTACCTGATTTTTGGTAACTGAGGTAAAGGCAGGCAATATTTGTGACTAGGCTTTGAACACAATGGTGTTACTCAGGTAGATGTGACAGCCTGGATATATCTTCTCTGGAAGCTTTCCCAGTGCCAGAGATGATCTAACTGGGAGCACAGACCACTGGCACAGCTGTGCCTGAACCCCTGCCACTGCAGACAATATTGCTGTGGGCATGTGGTCCAAGCAGCTTGCCAGGATCCCCTCATGCCTTTCTCCTTGCCACAATATGTGCCTTTGAAGCTCTAGTGCTTTAGAAAGAAGCACACAGCCTTTTCCTCATGCTTTATGTGGGGAGTTGTATTATGTTGCAAGACTCTTCCACCTTCTCAGGTCTTGTAACAGACTGGGTTCTGGAGAACTGAAAACAGAGCAATTGGAGTTTAGAGGCAGGGAAACAAACACCTTCAGCAGAGAGCAGAAATTAGTTTGAAATGCAGAACAGAGGTTTGCTGTCCTCACTGAATGCCTGCCTCATGCCAGGCCTGGTGTGAAAGGCATCTGCCAGCAGATGATGGTGTTGGGAAGCGTGGCTGGAGGGATTTGGGGCTGCTGCCCTGCAGAGGTGCATCTGCCTCCTGGTGCAACGCCATTGGGCCAGCCTGGGGAACAATGGAGCTTTGTGCCTGGCAGATGTTCAGGCAGTGTTTGCTTTCTTTTCCTGAGGGCAGTTGAAACACAGTGACCTGATTTGCACAAGGCCTTCTGCAAGTCAGGTTACAAGCAATTTGGCCAAGGTCATGCAGCGAGTGAGGGATGCTGTCAGAGACAGATGGAAATCTCTGTGTTCCTGCTTTAGCTTGATGGTCCCAGCACAACACCTCCATCACTGCATGACATGCTGGTGATTTATCCAAGCAGTACTTTGCTCAGTAGGTTTTATCTCAGTAGCAGTGGGAACAGTCTGTGTCTTGTACATCCAAAGAGCAGGAAGTGTACCTTTCTCAGAGCAAAATAAGGTCTTTGACCCAAGGATCTTGGCAGTGAACCATACAAAAGGTAATGGTTACATATGATCTTTCTCCTGACTTCATGGAGTGAGGAGGGACTGGAGCAAGCCCTCACCTCCTTGGCAGGAGAAGGTGCATCTCACAAACTCAGTATAGAATTACAGGCAGAAGTGCAGGAAAATGGCAGGAATCACCACAGATTTTTGCCATACTGTGCTACTGAACATGGGGAAAGAGCTCCAAAACCTCCAGAAACCAGGCCTGGCAAACCCCAGGACTTACCTAGGAGTGGTTTCTGTGTGAAGTCTGACCTCTGTGTCACTTCCCCCCATCCAAGACCCCATCCCTCTCCCCTTGAGGAGGCTGATTCAGGATGGGAGGAGGTTTGAAAGGCCAGAGAGACCAGCCCTGAAGCAGAGCTGCCCACTCAGCAGAGGGATGAGCTGCATGCTGAGAAGCCTGGCTTGCAGCATGATGATGATGTGAATGAAAAGAGACAACACAGTTCCATCCCTGCCTGTGTTTTGGGATCTGTTTGCCGATGGTAAGCTGGATGCACTCAGGAGAGGCAGACAAGGCTGCAGATTTGTTTGTGAAGGAAGCAGTGGGAGCACAGAGCCAGCCCCAGGAAGGAGAGGGGAAGAAGGTGCAATAAACTATTGCATAATTTCAGTTGCCTCATGAAACCTCTCCCTCAAGGATCCTCTCAGAAAGCAGATAACAGTGGAATGCATCTATATGTGTCTGGAATGCAAGGCCATGTGTGTGACGAATGTACATAAAATTAATAAAATGCAATGGGCTACAATAGGGAATTAGAGATTTAAAACCTTCAAATTTTAAATCACTGGAGCTTCAGAGGTCCTGTGGCAGAGATTCTGGAAAGCAATCATGTTTTACTTTATCTGTAAGTCTGCTGGATGAATAATAATTACACAATGTGGCAGACGAAAACCATGTGCTTTTATTTAAGCTTAATCTTCATAGATATGAGGCAGTTATAGAAGGTGAGCTGCTTGCTTTAATGGTATTATAATTTGATAAGATATTAGAATATGCCCCTGCAGTCTCTGCTTTCTAAGCAACGATGGATTGGGCTGGAGGAAGTGTTCTTTGCTTTATGCCTTATGGTTTATTTGGGTTTAGACCCTAAGGCAGCCAACACTTCTCCCATGCTCTAAGCAGTCTTCTTGCATAAGCTCAGAGAATGAAAATTGCATTCTTTATGAACCTCTTTATAAAATCTTCTGCTGTTGTTTTTTTTCCAACTTCTGCTATAGACTCTTCTGCACTTTGTGCCAGAATGACTTGGATTTCAGTCTTACAGTCCATCCTTAACCCATCCTTATCCCGTGACTATTCATATCCAGATCTTCATGAAGGAGCTGACAACACTGCTCCACTGAAAGTCAGCCAAGGGTTGGAATGTCCTGAGCCTTACCAACATTCATGTTGCATCTTAGTGGTTTTCCTTCCTTCCATCCTACAGGATCTCCTGACCCCTTAGATACTAGAGCAAAACAGGAGAGGCTTTCAATGGAAAATCAATGTGGCTTGGCAGCTTGTGAAAGATCTTAGAGAGGGAACTGTGGAGCTGTGTGGAGGAGTGAGCAATCCATCACAGCAGCATGATTTCCAATTCATGGAAGAACGATGAAGAAAATAGAAAGTGAAGCAAGAGTGTCACAGCAAGGGGGAGGGACGTAACCTTTAAATTGCAGGTTTTTCCACCTCTGTGAAGCATTGGGCATTGGCTTCTTGCAGAAGTAGGACAAAGAGCTTGATGGTCTGATCTTTTATGGCAGATCCTAGGGGCAGGGGGAGCTGACACGCTTGTTAGCATTTGACCCAGTTTAAACTAACGCGTTCTGAGGAACAAAGACTCACTGAGAGGTTACTGAGAGGGAAACTTGAACCAAATTGACATTGAGAGAAATATTCATGGCTAGAGATACAAGTACCTAAGGAAGAACAAATCTGCCAAGCCAAAAACCTTCCCTTGCTCTGTTGTACCAGTGACAATACAGCTGGTGAAGGAACAAAGCTGCTGCCACAGGAGAACAGACCAAAATGAAAGGTCACAGGCAGATCTGGTCTATGCCAGTAAGTTTTTTGTGCCTGTCCTAGTCTGAAATCCTCAGTCCTACCTTATCCCTGTTCCTTGGAGCAACTCATAAGAAGTTCTGACACTGCTTTGTGCTCTGCTGTGCCAGGGACAAACCTCATCTCCCCGGGGTTATTGTTAATATGATTTGATTAGAGGACACCCATTCAAACCCCTTGTGGAACTTTAACACTTTTTGTTGGTGAAAGGAAAAAAAAATACTCATAATCCCAGCCAGTTATCTCTGATCATCCTAGATGTGTCTCATGGCACAATCCTATCAGGCACTGCTGCCTCCCAGGCTGTACAAATGTTTTCTCATGGCATTTGCCTGATTAGTTAGTATGTGCAGCACTTTGTGGTGCTTTTAGTCCTCATCTCTGTTTTTCTCTCACTCTTGCAAGAAGCTCCACAGCACCTTGGTGGACCTGCTGTGACTTCTGTAAAATTTAAGCACTCAGTGTTGCAAGTAGAGCAGAAGTATTGAAAGCAGGGCAGCCTTTTTAAGGAGGCACTGGTGATCACCACAGGATGGTTTTGGATGGTGAAAGGACAACCAAAATGCCTAGGTTCTGCTAAAATATAATAAATTACAGATTCCTTGGGATGAGAGCCAGGATGGAGGCGGGAAAAAACCCATGAGAGTGCAGAAGAGATAACCAAAGGCAGCATGCAGTATCTAAGCTAGATCAGCTTGGGGGGAAATATTAGAACAACTTAGATGGAGGGGTTTAGGTGAGAAAATCCAGGCCTGGGGACATAACATGGCTTACCAGAGCCCAGGCAAGCTGGATCTGCTGGCACTGCTTGGCAAAAGATCTGAGTGGCCTCATTAGGATGAATTTTGTGCCCAGATCAGTTGTCTTAGGAGAACAAATCAGTGCCCCCACAAAATTCCCGCACAAAATGTGTCTGTGGCAGCTGCATGTATAGAAGTGGGGGCTCAGCCTCACAGCTAACCCAGGAAGGATGAGTTTAATAATTTTACACCTCCAATCCCATGTGTTGTGCTTTTCCTCTTGTTTAATGCTATATGCACTACTGATTTTATTGAGATTGAGGTGTCTGTGAACTGAACTTTATTAAAGAAAAAAATGCCCTGTACAGAAGACAGCTAAACCAAAGCAATCTAGAACCAGCTAGCAGCTGGTTTTTACTTAAGGTAAAAAGGTCAGAACTATTGTGTTAATTTTTGGGTTATTTTTAGAAGCATCCTTTAGAGGGGCTGATGAAGCTTCTGTCTTGGACTTCCTGGAGACATCCATGCCATTGGGCCTCAAAAAACAAACATACCTACAATATAAGCACTTGGTTTTGAATGAGAGTCAGAGACTGACTTGTCAAGCTCTTACCATCTGACCCAAAGCTGAATAAGCAAATACAAGTTAATAAACAAACCAAACTAAATAAAACAACCTAGCTCTGGTGCAAAGTCGAGAAATTTACCAGTCTCACAGAAAATTTCTCTGCAGCTCCAGAAAGATTCAGGTTGCTACTGAGGGCTAAAACAACAAGAATTGGGGATTGTGAGAGAGGATTTGTCTTCTTTTTAATTTTTTAAAAATTTTTTTTTTATTGGAGATTAAAGTTATTGGGAAGGGAAAAAATTAGTTTAGTTCCTGTCTGCTTTCACTAGAACACTAGAGGAAGCTGAGAAATAAAAGAGCATAAAATTTGTTAATTTGATGAGATAAAGAGAGAGAGAGAGAGAGAGATGCTGACCTAGGTGGCTTCGAGGTCAGACAGTTACCCCATGTACCTCCATAAAATGACACAAAGTGGATGAATTATCAGTTTCCTTGTAGGCATTTTCTTATCAAAGGCGCTTGTTAAACAAGGACAAATATAAACCATAAAAAGAAAATACGTGATTCACACTGCTAAGAGGTAAAATAAAGGGGTCATAGGAGTCCACAGTAAGAAAATGAGAAGACTGTAATTATTACAGGTGGCATGGACCAAGACTAACAAACAGATGAAACACAAAAGGATAAAAGTGAAAATACTGAATAATATGATATCCAGAATGCTGGATAACACCGGAATACTAGAAAATACTGGATTATCTTTATGATATTCCGATGTCAGAATTATTGACATATGGGGCGGGGGATCTTATCACTTTGGAGAAGAAAAAGTTAGAACTTCAAAAGAATCATCTCTGCCCCTTTAAAAGTAGGTGCCGCTCGCGGACAGAGTTGCCACTATTTTGGCATCGGGTGATCCTAACGAGAAGAATTCTAGCAGCGGGAGTAAAATAATGCGGATTTATTTCTGGACGCGGCACAATGGCTAGTAAATCTTAAATAAACTAGGAACGAAGCAACATTTTAGATTTTTGCTTTGAAACGGAGTGCGGGTAGCCCAGGAATAGCTCTCCCGTAACGTGGCACGGGTGCCATCCATCACGGCGCGGGGATGGAGAGCGCACAAAAGCCATCCCCGTGGGTGGCGGCTGCTGCTTGCACATTGGGCTGGGGAGGAGAAGCAGCCGCTTCCCCCGGCAGGATTCCCGCAGGAAGCGCTCAGCGCCGGGCGGGGCTCGGCGCGTTCCGGCAGCGGGGCTGCGGAGCTCCCTCCTGGGGCGGGGGGAAGAGACATTCCCGATAGGAAGCGGCACCGTCTCCTGCTTTATTTAAATAAAGCCAACCTCTGCGGTTCACACGCGGGGGAGCTTTAGGCTGCAATCGCGGATACAGCAGGTGACAAAGGCGCCCGCGGCTCTCCCCACACGCCGGGAACGCGGGCCCGCGGCGCGGCGCGGGGCGGCCGCGGCCGCGCAGGGTTTAAATGCCCCGCGGGGGCGGTCCGGCAGCGCGGCGTGTCCCGCCCGTCCCCGCCCCGCTCAGCTGACAGCAGCGGGGCCGCCCGCCCGTTCTGTGCTCGGTGCCGCCGCTCGGTGCCCGCCTGCGCGGCCCCGCCGGGGATGGGGGGCGGCGCGCCGTGACCGGCCCGAGCCGCGCTGCTGCCGCCGCCTCACGGAGCCGCCGCCGGCGGGATGAGCGGGAGCGGCAACCCCGGGCCCGGCGCGGCGCCCTGCCGCTTCGCCCACTACTTCGTGCTGTGCGGCATCGACGCGGAGAGCGGGCTGGAGCCCGACGAGCTGGCAGGTGAGCCTGGAGGCCTCGCCCGCGCCGCTGCGGCTCTCGGCGGGCGTGCGGGATGCGCTGCCTCAAAATGTCTGCTCCCCCCGAGGAGGGCAGGAGGAGGAGGGGTCGCCGCGCCGGTGGGAGCCGCTGGGAGGGAGCGACTCTGGAGGATAAAGCATCCCCCTCCGGAGGGGCTGGTGGAGCATCCCCTGAGGATGTGGGGAGCGTTCGGCCGCGGGATGCGCCGATCCCCGCAGGCCGGGCTGCGCTGACCCCGCTGGCCCCGGTCCCTGGCGGTGGCGGGGACAGGCAGCCCCCGGCGGGTGTCACCGGCAGAGAAGGGAACCCAGGGTTACGGAATTGGAGGGAGCCGAATGACCGAGCTTTCTGCCGGGGCAGATGGGTTTTCTTCAGTCTCTGCGCTGGAAAGGAGGGGGAGGGATCTGGGGAGAACTGAATATATTAATGGAATCGCATCTTTCTTATGTTTATTCGCACCTTATGTCTACTCAGAAATAGTCTTCCCGCATTCTTCTTTCCTTCTCTACCCCAAAAACGTTACAGAAAAAAGGAACAAAACTATTGCTGCAGGCTCAAATACATTTTCTAAAATGTTTATTTTTGATGGGTTCATGACTGGATATAAGCTGATTATGTTGGCATAAGGCAGCACTTCTTCCTCAATGTCACTTTTGTTTATGCAAGAGAAACGAAGTCAGGTTTTTACATATAAAATTTGATCAACTTCAGGCTTAATAACAGGGCTTAATTTCATGGAAGGTGTTTCCTCATGGAGTTCCGAGTTTGGAAGTGTTTAAGTGCCAGTGTTTGCCCATTCCCGTGCGTTCTCACTGCAGGCAAAGGAGCTGTGTGTGGCTGGAGTTGAAAGCAGCTGTGAGCCCCTCTGCCTGGCAGTGAGATCCTGGAGATGGGATCCTAATGAGGTCTCTGCAGCTATTGCATCAGGAAGTACCTTGCCTTCTGGTTGTGTAAGAGAAAGACACGATGATCTGTATCACTGGTCAATGTACGCTGGTTGAAGTTCATGTTTTTGTCACCAGTGAAAGGGGTGGATGCACGTATGTTTCCAAGGAACGACTTTCCAGGGAGCCTTATCTTGAGGCAGGGTAACTAAGTCTCTACCCTTGGCAGGGAGCACACACTACTGTATGGAGGTAGCCCTGGGGACTCCAAGTTGAAGCATTAGCTAAATGTACTTTCATCTCTTTGTTTTTTCGCATGTACTTGTGACCACAGCTGTGTGTTTTCAGTTTTGCTGCTTTTAGTAGGAAACTCCTGACTCCCAGGAGCCTCCTCCCAGCTGATGGTGTGCAGGGTTTGATTTGCATGGTGTGACCTATTGGGGTTTCAGCTACCTAAACTTGGAGTCATCTATCTGAAAAGAAACTATTTTTAAAGCTGTGTTGGCTGGTAGGCTGTGTTTCCCTGATGTACCCGGACTTTCCAAGTTGTCTTTTGCTGATTTTTGCACCATTTCCCAGGGAAGTGCACAGCTGTGTTCTTGGGGAGCACTGCTCAAGGACAGCCTGAGTGTGGTGGGTTTGTGCAAATGTAGTGCCTTGACTACAGGGCTCCTCCTCTGTGGTCTTTCAGTAGGTTTGGATGGACTGCTCCAGCAACACTAAGCTGATTTCAAAGCTAAAGTAATCCCCCTCTTCATTTTTCAGTGAAAGAAAGTGATTTTGGCACATACAGGATAGACCCATTTAGAAAATACAGTGCAGCTGTGAATAATTTCAAAGAGAAATTAACAAAAGTAGTAATTTTTGAAGCAATGTCTTTGTAGCTGGTTTCAACTAGGCAAGGTCCAGCAATATGGTTTGGACATACAAACACTTTTGGTAATGCCAGTTCTGGAGGCATTCTTAATACCTTAGGAGGGTTGGGATGTGATAGAGGAAGAAGTGGAGTAACAGAAATATGATGGGACTTAACATTGCCACTGAGCAATGTTATATTTTTAGGGACTCGTGACATGAGCTTTCTGCTATCAGTTGGAAGCTCAGCAGTGGGAAATGCTGGGGAGGAACAGGGAGTGCTGTGAGCCACAAATACAATGCAGCCGTGGAAGAATTAACTCTGGTTTGAGATGTAGCGGAGAAAACATTTCTGTTAAAGCTTGGGGAGTACTGATGCTGCTGTAGGTAGGTGGTAGTGAGAGCCCATCTAGAAATCTGTGCCACAGATTTCAAAAACTAAGGTACTACAATAGAATTCTCTGATGTAATAGGCGGGGAGAAAGATGCTAGAGGGAGCAGAAAGTCTGTTCTATCACAGGAAACCCACAAATGGCTATTCTTTCTCAAAATGTTCTTAAAATTCTTTGTGGAAGTAAATGACCCTGTTCATTCAGTGTTATGTAGCTGTGGTCGCTACATCTTGCTGTCCTTGTGCTTGAAGAGCTTGTTGAGGTAAGTCACAAGGCATCAATGAAAAGTTGCTGTGACTTAAGCTGCTGCACAGATCATCCCCAGTTCAGCAAAAAAAGAAAAGTAATCAAGAACCTGCTTATCCCCAAACCCATGAATCCCTTGGCAGCCAGTGCTCACAAGGCCCCTGCTCACCCCAGCTCTGACTGATGGAGCTGCCTTGAGGGAAGGGACAAGAGGAGCTCTGCTGCTGCCTTGGAGGCCCCAGGGCCTCTACTGTGAAGAGAGGAGCAGAAGTTAGAAAATCTCAGAGGATTTGAGGTGAACCCTGTGGTGATATTCAGGCAGCTCCCCGTGGTACATGGTGTGCTGAGGAGCTGCCTGTGAGTCAGCTCTGGCGTCACCTGGAGCTCCCTGACCTGTGCCCTGCCTTGCCTGGGGACAGCCTGGCACTCTCCCCACTGTGGAGGCTTTCCTTGCCTGAAGCCCAGAATATCTTTTGACAAAAACTCTCTTCAATTAAAACCAGCAAAAAGCACCAAAAAATCCTCATCTGCTGCATCAGGCAAGAAGTGAAATGTTTCAGTGTTACTTGTGAAAACAAAGAACTGCTTTTCTGATTCTTGTAGTGTTGATAGGTTTGTTCAGAAAATGAAATAAAATCAACATTTATGGTTGTATAGCATTTTTACATGCTTTTAGGGGAGAATATTTTGGTTTATAGTTCTTGTTCCACTGAATGGATGTTCATGCTTAAAATAAGCTTGGTAGATGAGAATTTTCCACCAAGCAAACAGTTCATTTTGCTTAGATTATTTTTTGTCTTTTGCATGTATGATGTTTTCTGGTACAGATTTTTTTTTTTTTTTTGTGAGTTGCTTTGCAGCTGGCTCTTCAGATGGCTGATTTGGGGTTTTTAAGTGAGCTAATTCTGAACAGCTAAAAGCTGTTTACCTATTACTCAACTTGGTAGTGTATCCAGGCACACAGCAAAATTGTGTGTAGATTATGATGTTGTCAAAACACTTGTGGCCCTTATCACAAAGCTCTCACTCAAGGATGGAGGGAAAAAAACCCCTTTTTTTTTCCCTGGGGTTTCTTTTCCAGGCTCTTTCCAGGGACTGAAGGAGGAAAGGAAACTATCTAAGGATTTATTGGTGTTTAATAGTTGGAGGGGTCATAAAAGAAAAGCAGGGTATTTGATGTGAAATATCTTGAAAAGCATGAAAATTTCAGTATTGGTTTCAGTGCCCTGTTGAACTCTCCTAAAATAGGGTAAAGGGAGCTTTTCTGTCATATGCAGGGCTGATGGAAAATAAATTTCAGTTCCCTTTCCTCTTCACGCCTGCTTCTTTCAGGTGAAGCCATTTTGAGACTATCAGCCTTGGAATTGCATGTGCTCATATGAATTTGTTACAGTAAATATTTAACATTGCATTTAACAAAACCACCTAATCGTACATTAAATTGTTTCTATCATATGTTTTTTCATACTATGTGAATTTCATGTTCATATATAATGACCTATATGTGCAGGGCACAAGGTTTTCTGGCTGTAGCAGCTTTTACCATTTGCTTGGGGAACATGTTAAATTTTGTAATATCTTGTTTGAGTGTCACAAACCACAATTTAGAAAAATCCATAGTACACATGACTCAATTAAAAAGAACATGAAATATACTTAATTGGGGAAGTAATTAAGTGCTCTGAAGGAAAGTAGGGAGAGAATTAGGGATGGGTGTTTTGTTCTGAAGTGGAAGGACTCAATTGAGGGTGCAGTTTGGAGGAAGAGAAGGTGCAGTAAGCTAGTGTGGGAATTGGGACTTGAAGGACCATGTTGGATGGTGCCTTCTCTGTCTTAGAATGTGAATATTGGTGGAGTTATGGCTGCCTGCCTGCTGCTTATAAGATTTTTATAGGGTTTTTCTCCACACATGAGCTGTAAATGTTACATTACACTGTCTAGTTTTGGCCATTGTGTAAAGATTCAATGTCTTACTGTCCTATTCAGTGTATGCTTGAAAACTCTAGGGAGCTTCATTACCCTACTGTTAAGATCAAATTCTTTATTTTAATGGCCAGCAAAGCGGAGAGTGGATACTGGTCATGCTGACTGAAAATGCTGAATGTCTTGGGGAAAATGCACATTTCTTCTACCTTATGCTGTTTCCCTACAAAATATCCACATATTGGTAATTAATTTCCCTTCAATGAAATGGTAAAATCCAAACAGGGCATGCTGCAGTCTGGCTAACTGTGCTTCTTATCTAGTAGGCTCTTATTTTTAGAAAGCTAAAAGACTTTTTTGTCCTTGTGTGTGCTTGGCACCTGCGTGCTGACGCCCCGCGGAGCCTCCCCGCCGCCTGCGCCGTTCTCCTTCGCGCTTCCTCCGTGCCAGGGCTGTGCACTGCCAGAAAACTCGGTGGCATTACTACAGGCATACAACTTCTTGTGTGCGTGGCTTTTCTGAAAATAGGCAGTTGGATTTTTTCCTAGTTTGCTGGAAATAGACTAAGTTTCCCTCTGCCGAGGAATATCTGATCAGTTGCGATTCCTGTTCGTGACTTACGCAACTGGAAAGCAGGCCACAGAAGTTCTGCTTTTCACTTTTAAGTGTGGTCCAGATTTGCACAAAGCATTTTTGGAGGGATTGTCCAGATTAAGTAACCTGGATGTGGATGAGAATGGTGCAAGTAGAGGCAGAGATGGTTTATGCTGTTCGAGTTAATAAAGCTTAACTTGCTCCTCAGAAGCAGTTGAGGTCGATTGCTTAGGATTTCTCATCTTTGCAGGGCTTGTGGGAGGAATGGAATTCAAGAGTTTCTCCAGCCCCCCTTAAGAAGTGATGCTCAAATGCAGCACTAAATCTCCTGACATTATAGCTAGAAAAAAACCAAGTCTCATGGATTAGGGATTGGATGGACTAGCCAGCTTATTGAAGTAAATGTCATTTTTTGTGAACTGTCGTAATAATAGGGAGATACTGTTTATTCATTTAGGAAACCTGTTTGATAAAAATCTAAGCTGGGTTAATATTTTGTTCATGTGAAACCAAATCTTATTCTGCATACATAAAGTGTTGCTTTTCTAGTTAAAGGAGCATGGAGATAATCCCTGCTTTTGGAAAACCCAAATTGGATGCTGAAACAGAAATAATGTTTCTGCTCTCTTCTACATCTTCAAAGGTGGTGACATGGATAATTGCTGTAATGGTTCATTCTTCTTTTTTTGCTATTGGAGGAAACCCGAATTCCACTGTAATACCACAAAGGTTTTAATTTTATTTTTAAAAAATATCTGAATTATGCATTAAAGACTTAGTTCCTGATTTCTGCAGCCAAAGGAGTCAGTGCTTTTTATAAAGAACTGTCAATATTATTGATAAGTATGATCTCCATTTAATAAGGAGTAACTCTCTCTTGCTGGCTTGGATAACACACCAGTTTGTGGAATTGCTGATGGTTGTGATGTATTGCTGTGTTTCAGCAATAGCACTTTCATTCTCTATCTGCATGTATGCCAGAGAAATGCAGGATTTAAATGCTCACCCAGCCCTGATGTGACTATTCTGTTATACATTTGCCTTCATCTAAGTTTTTTTTACTGTATTCCTTTGAAAATAAGGTACTGACGGGGTTGGAAAAACACCATTATTCCTATCAATAGCACTGACTCACTAATGCTAAACCAAAGAGAATTTCTTGTACTTTGCTTGCCAGATAAGCTGCTGTTTTGATTTCCACTTAGACTAAAGCCTCTTGCACGCTTGGAGGCTGCTTGGCTGCCAGTGGCTGCTGCAGTGGCCGAGAAGCAGAAGGTGTGATGGTGTACGTGAGGGGCTTTTTCAGCGAGGATCCCAGAACTGCCCCGTGGATATTGCAGGGGGCAGCCCTTTTCCTTCTCACTCTGTAATTGCAGCAGTGATCAAAGCAGTGCCAGGCAGAATGGCTGAGCTGCTGTCCTTTAGAAGAACGACCTAAATCCAGCCCTAATCTTGTTCCTGCGCAGCAGCCTGAAGTCACTGCTGGCCCCATCCTGGCGGCTTAGTGCTGCAGTGGCTGTGGAGAGACGGGGTCCCAGGCCCACAGCCTGTGCCACAGAGCCCTGGCAGACAAAGGTGGCACACAGCCTGTGCCTGGGGCACAGAGCCCTGGCAGACAAAGGTGGCACAAACGTGGCACGTCCCGGGGAGCGCAGTGACAGTGCCGGATCGGGATCGGCACGGTCGTGTGTCGGTGGGGAGGGCATAGATGTGGTGGTGGTGTGAGCCTGACCTGCTGCCAGGAGAGAAACCCCTGTGTTGGTGTCCACCTCTGTCCTGTCCTCAGGGTGCTGGAGGATGGAGGCATCAGGGTAAGGTGATGCCCACCGCCCTGCAAACGGAAGAGCAGTAACCATAAGTGTGTCAGAATTGCTCAGGGCGGTGCGTGACTGTAATATTGATTTCTCTGCTCAGCTGTTTTCCTGTGTCCTCGCCAGAGCCTTTTCCCAGTGCTGCAGGAGCTGTGCCAGTGCCCTGACACCCTTCCCACAGCATGCCCGTGCCAATGCAGAGCTCCATGCAGGAATAACTCCAAAATCAGCTGCTTCAGGAAAGCTGCACGTAAGCCAGCAGGGCAGGGGTGTCAGGGCTCTCTTGCCTGCCTTCTTTCACCTGCTTGTCATGGGCTAATCAAGTTGTCCTTAATGCCAGCTCACCCCTAAAACATGCTGGCAAGTGTACAGCCCACAAAGGCTCTGCGTGGGCTGGCACTGGGTATGTGGCTGGCACACTGCTTCTGCTGCAGTTCTGGTCTGTTGCAGTGAGGGCTGGACTCAAGGAGAAATGTGAATGAAGGGGAAAAAAACAAACAGTGCATGCACTTCGATGCAGTTAAAGCTGTGATCTTTGGCTGGTGCTGTTTGAGATCATGTAGGACCACTTACATATGTGGGAAGAGTTTCTTTTTGAGCCATTTCTGGTGTGCATGGAGAGGAACTGTGTGGAATATGTGAATCTCTGTATAGCTCATGACTGAGCCTACAATTTTTGTCCTTCTCTTGTTTTTTTTTCCATTATTTACCTCTTAACCAGTGAATAACAAAAATACATACAGTAGGAAAAATTGCATTGAGGAAAACTAAATTTGGTCAGGAAACAGCCTTCACTGTGGTTTTTTGATCACATTAGCCATATAGATAATCCCAGAAGTAATTAGGGAAGAAATGGTGATGGGTCATCATAGTAAAAGAAACATTCTGGGGGAATGACTAATGTGTGATAGACTGCTGAGGTGTCAGATATAGGCATGGCTGGAAAAAATTTCTGTTACATTACCAGTATGAAAATATAAACAATGCCATTTGTGCTTGTTGCTTGGAGTCAAAGATAATTTTTAATCATCTGCCTGATCAGCTGAAGATTCTCTCATTAGGGTGTCCCAGGCTTGGTGGAGGTGCCTGGCTGAAAACATGAAGCCATTCTCCTTTGAGGTCTGAAGTTTTGCTTCTACCGCCATGCCTACCCAAGCCATGAAAAATAACATCACAACTTCCAAGCAGATGTTTGAACAGTGAAATGTGAAGAATATTCCATGGGAAAGAGGAATAGGAAGAGTACTTCTGTGGTTTGAAGTACTTTGTCCGATCTCAGTGACCTGCTTCAAGTGATAGTACAAAAATTAACTCTTACTAGAATATGATATTGGACAGAGGGGTCTGTTTTTGGTGGATCTGTAAAGAAATCTTGTTCTCTTCGCAGTTTCTTACAAACACGTCAGCTGTTCTTGGTTTGTGTTCAGAGGCAATGTTTAAATATGTCAGTCTTGTAGAGTAAGCACCCCTTCACCCTGGAGCATGAATTTGAGTTTGCTTTACAGTCATTTTAACCATCAAATTGCAATAATAATTCTGGGATCTAGTAGCACTTAAAAGAAAACCTAGTAAGCTTTATATCAAGCTTGATATGGAGTCAAATCACGCTTTGAAGCTGTGTGAGTGGCAAGTTGCACAGCATGAAAGCCAGAAGTATCCTCTGTCCGCCCCCTTCTCGGTATTCTCTTGTCGTGTTAAAGACTAACATGTGGAAGGGTAAGGGGGCTTAATCTGAAACACCATTCTGTGTAAACAATGACAGGATTAAACAAAAAAAAAAAAAAGAGCCAAGCTCAACCGCCATGGGTGTGTAGTGGCTGCTGCTTTTCACGGATGACTGCAATTATTTGTGTAAATTTGCATTTTCCCCTCAGCATCTCTATAAAGCCCTGCTCATTCCCATGCAGAGCTGTTGGCACGTACAAGCGGGTTGGCATGCGGTGGCACGCGATGCCATGTCACCTGTGGGAGCAGGAGCTGCACTTACAAGGGAAAATCAAATATCACCATTTTTGTTTTGTTCCTTACGTGTTTGCTCCTTACACGAGGCTGCCCAGGTGTCAGAGGTGCTTTGAGTCCCTTGTGACTGAAACACAAGAGGGCTGAGCTCTAAGTAATGAAATGATGAAACCCAGAACTCACTTATCTGGTAATTCCTCAATGAAATATTGATTAGATGGGCCAAGCAGCCTGCGTTGGACTGACCGGCATCTGGAATCAGCTGGAGCCTTCTGGAAGAGGATGCTGCTGTCATGGTCCAAATAGGTATTGCTTACACTGACTTCAGGTGTCTGACAGGTTCTGCAGTCTGTGTTCTCGCTGGCCTGGAGCCTGCCTGGAGGGTCTAAACCATCTAAGAGCCCCCCTCTCCTGCTTTTTCTCCAGATTGCTGCTGAGATTAATCCAGTCAGATGGTGTAAATACCTTCTGCTGGGCCCTCTGGTCTCCCCTGAGATGCCCAGGGAAGAAAATTGAGATTTGTTGTTTTAAATTCAAATTATGAAGTATTTGAGCAAAGAATGCAATATGCAATTGAATAAATATTTGGCTTTTCATTGTTGAGGGAGGGGAGGATTTGCTGATGAGTTAGTTATTCACACAATACTATTTTTCTATCAGCATTCCCACTTGGTATTCTTGTTTGTTTTATGCTGTGCAATACTCTGACATGAATTTAAAATTAAGAACAATTTTATGCTTAAAAACAAAACACCAGTTCTGTTAACAGACTTTCTCTAAGCTGTGATGCTGGCTGGTGTGGAAGAGATAAAGGGCTGCTGCACTGTTTCTAGAATGGGAGTTTTTTGTAATGTAGATTTTTGTGCTTTCTCACTTTTATTCTTCCAGTATGGCTATATGAAAATACACAGTACCAAGTATTTTGTTTGAAAAAAAAAAAAAAATACTCAGTACCACTTTTTGTTTGAAAAAAAATCCCAAAACCAAGGAATCCAAACGAAACTAACAGAAACACTAAAAATGCCCAACCCCCTAAAATTTTGTCAGGATCTGAAGATTAAATGTTGGTCATAACTCACATTGCTTGAAAACTGCCAGGTGCTTTATAAAAATGACTGATGGTAGATGTGTGTGAAGGATCTATTTTGCTGTAGTGATGCCTTGTAAGCACTGCAGAAATATCAAGGCCAGGAAGAATGATATTAGTGTCTTTAATGCACCCCTTCTGGGGTTGTCAGCCTTTGTCTGTAACTACTATTGCTATGAATCTATTAAGAGAGAACATTTATCTCTGGAAATCAGGATAGCAGCTATTCAGCATGGATGGATTGGGTGTTTAGCCTTTTCCCAAGATGATGCTGTTCAAGATGGGTTTTTCTTACGAAATATTTGCAAATATATTGACTCTTTCTGGCTTTAGTGAGTATGATAGCAGATGTTGTTTGACTCTCTTAATTCAAGCAGGGATGTGTTGTCTAGTGTTTGTGTCTGAAATTTGGGAATGACTAAGAATTACAGAATCCTGTTGTAGGGAATGCTATTAAGTAATCATTTTTTTCCTGTATAAATATGAACATCTGCATGGGGTGAGGCAGCTGTAACCATGGTCTGCTATTGCACTCAGCCAAAGGGGAATGGTGGTGGGAGATGTTAACTTTCACAATAGCAGTTCTGGGTAATAACTTACTGTCATTTCCATGCCCATGTCTTTGTTTCTCTCTACTTGGAGCTGCCCACAGGGTGGTGAGTTGAGTGGGGAAAGAAAGAACCCTGTTGAAATTTGCTCAGTGTAACATACTGCTAAGAAAAAACAACCACCAAAACAAAAAAAAAACAAAAACAAAAACAAACAAACAAAAAAATCCCTTCAGCCTCATGTGTGCTGAACTTCCCATGAAAGCTGTGCCTTAATGAGCTCAGGCCCCTCAGCCCTGCTTTGTCCCTGTCAGCAGGTGAGAAAGGGCCAAGGTCCCTGGCGTGGGTGCCCTGGCTGTGACCCAGGAGCTCGGGGCCCCGATTAGTTCAGCTCTTGTGCTTTCAGTGGGAATAAGAATGACAAAACATTTGTCTGGGGGCCTGGTTGTATTCATACTCCTCCCTTCAGGTCCGTGCTAGCGCTGGCAGAACCATTTGTCCAGGAACCAGGGAGAAAAGGCACAGATTTAGGTCTGCCCCAGAGCTGAGAGTGCATCACTCAGAGCAGTCATTGCTGTGGTGTGTCCGAGATACAGATCGTATATGATGGTGATAATGATCTGAAAGCTATCTGCAATTCAAAGTGGGTATTGGGTTTCAGTTATTGGTTCATATTTTGTCAGCACTTTGTGACGATGACTTGTGACCGTGTCCCAGTATTGCTTGTGATGCACTGAATAACTCAAAAGGGAAGCTGATGCTAACTAAGCAGGAGACCATCTGTGTTGTTAATAGTGCAGTGTTATCACACTCAAAACTCAGCTTGAGTGATTGATAACATGATCACACCAGGCTTGTTTCCTTTTTATTGAAAAAAAGTCAAAATACCAACCAATCTTATCCTCCCCCCAATCTTATCTACCAACTTCTGAGCACGCATGTCAATTTAATTTTGTCAGAGATGGAATGGAAAACAAAGAGGATTTTTTCTTTGTTTTGTGAAGTCCCTGCAGCTAGAGCAGAGATCCTCCTTAACCTTCCAATAGTGTAGGTACATGGTTTGTGGTAATTGGGAGTGGGGCTGTGGCTGAGCCTCATCCCCAATGGGCTACAGCTGTGCAGGACAGGTGAGCAGCACTGAGGGCAATGGGTGCCCAGGGGCACTGACCAATCACCAAGGGGAACAGAGGGCACACAGGTGTAAAGCATGTAGGATGATGGCTATAAAAGGTTGGAGAGCAACAAGGGCAGATACTTTCAGCCTTGACAAGTGACGTGGTGGTGCTGTGTATGGGCAAGTGCTTAAAATCTGATGTGGTATGGTGTTACTCTGTATGGGCAGGTACCTGATGTGCACTGGTGTTACTCAGTTTGGGTAAGCGCTTAAAACCTTCTGAAATTGTCTGGTGATACTCTTGGCCATCACAGCTGTGACATATGCTGCAGCACAATAGCACAAAGGCTGCAGGAAAAGCAGCAGCAGTTCCTAAAGCAAGGGAGGCCCCTGCATGAGGGTGTCCTGGCAGTAACTGGCAGCCCCAGAGTGGGATCCGAGCAGAGCATGCACTGCCTCCTGCCCAAAGGTAGCCCCTGGTACTGAGGGGAAAGGAAGGAAGGAAGGGCTGTTGGAGCTAGCAGGCCTGTGTGAGCAAAAGGAGCTGCAGATGAGAGCACCGTGACTTCTGTCCTGCCATCCTGTTGCATAATTCCTCGTGCTATTCACCCCTACCTGTGAAAACCTACAGCTGTGCTAAAGCCATTGTCCTCAGTCTTTCTTGCTCAGTCTCAGCTCCTACAGTGTGATAACAGGCAGTGGGAACAAAGCTGTGTTTGGCAATAAATAGCAGTTCTCAGATGGTTGTTTGCAGGGTCCAAGTCCTTCCTCGGCCTCAATGAAAGGATGTAGGAGCTTGAGTGTGTTGGTACTATTGCATTCAGAGATGTGCCTATGGAAAAACACCTCTGTATTTCTTCAAAATATACTGAATGGGAGATTCTTCCCCAGCATATTCTGCTTCTGTGAGTTCTTTAATATCTTTTTCTTTTCTTATCTTCCCTCTTTCTACATTCAAGAAAAAACCAGCTCATCCTCATGCTTTATTGTTCTAAAATGCTATTCTGACCTTTCTGATTATATTGTTCAGAATGACAATCTCTAGTCTGATATATTAAAGTGCTAATGATGCATTAGGAGTCATAAAACTGTATTTAGTGCATTAAATTTTGAGTAACTCCAGTAAAAGGCGCTGCAAGGGATGGCTAATCACTTGGCATTTATGAGTTGTCTTGGAAGTAAATGACAATATCCAGCTGAATCTGCCTGCTGGAATAGCCCAGAAGGAGATGGCATTGCCTTGCAGTGGAAGGTTGGCAATCTGTGCTTGATTAATCTGCTCACCCCAAAGTGGCATTGCTCCATGCTTCCAGCAAGCTTGTAACAGATGAATGCATTAATGAGCCCCTGGGTAAGTGAGACGACCCCCGGGGGCCCAGGGATGTGGGGAATGATAAACATTGCTGACTCAGTTTCTTGCTCTTATATTACATTTTTTTCCCCAAACTGTGCTTAAGTGATTCCATGTTAAAGTGCCTTTGTGCATAGCTAACAGTAGCAGAGCTGTTTGTGTGGGTTTGACTGGCTGGGTTACTTAGGCCTTTTTATTTCCCTGACTTTTCTTTACTTGAAAAATGTTGCTGTCTTCAGATGTGAAACGCTGACTCTTGGTTAGTTGCTGCTAGACCATGCTGAGTCTTTGTATGTTAGAGAGGCTGAGATCAAACCTCCCTTGGGGCCAGCCCAGTGATCCACTG
Organism: Melospiza georgiana; assembly: GCF_028018845.1. Taxonomy (NCBI): domain Eukaryota; kingdom Metazoa; phylum Chordata; class Aves; order Passeriformes; family Passerellidae; genus Melospiza; species Melospiza georgiana. The sequence continues at coordinate 17,094,749 of NC_080433.1, read as the reverse complement.
AGCCATCATCATCATCTGTGTGTATTCAATTAACTGGCTGGTAAAAGTGTGCAGAGGCCTCTGAGGGCTGATGGCAATATGTGGTCCAGAAAGTTTAGGAATTATTCTGGCTATAAGAAAAAACAGTTTCAGGAGGCTACTTAGCTTTTGCAGACTAGATTGTCTTTAATTGTCACCATCTGAACAGGTTTAATAAGAAAGGAATTGCAGTTAAATTTAAGCAGGCTTTTGCATTCGGGAATTAAATTTCTGTTCTTCTTTCTTGTAGTGGCTTACTAACAATTGTCTTGCTAATGCATTTAAATTCTGCTCCTTAAAAATGTATTAAGTGGTTTATTTGTAGGAGGTCATCAGTTTCACAATATTGTATAAAACTGAAACCAAATCCTCCTGTCTGCAGCTGCAGTGTTAAATAGAGCATCATTGTCATGTGGTGAGCATGGCTGTCAAAACACTTCGGTCAGAGTGGGTAACATGAACAGTTCTTCTACATTAAATATTTATAGAAGAAAATACAAACTCAGAGGGCTGCCAGCAGACAGACATACTACTTAAATACATTGTTGTGGTGGTGAGGGCACGGATCTTTGTGCTGCAGCTTTAGGAAAAAGACAGCAACCTGTTTCTCCTTGCTCGTGGGCTTTTCTGCGTATGTGTATGAAAAGGAACTGGAAATTTAAAACTTCCAAAGGAAAACAGTAGCTCAGCACAAGCGATTTGGCTGCCAGCATCCCCCAAAATGTCTGTTCTGCTACAGCAGCCACAGAAGAATGCAGCACAAGCTTCTCTTGCCTGGCCCCAAGGGCAGCACGTCTTTATTTCAGGTCCTCTGGTGCAAACAGGTGGTGAACTACAAGTGGCGAGATGCTGAGGAGAAAACCATGTAATTAAATCTGGCGCTGTAGCATAATAAATCTCCCTTGTATTCTTTAGCTTCCTAGAGCCTTTCTAGCAGTACACAATGGCTGTGATTAATGACTGTTGTATTGTCTTAAATAATAAGCTTGAGCTTTTAGATAGGTGACATAATTTACCCTTAATGAGCGTCAGCTTCATGTGTTTGATCTCAATGCTTTGAATTTCAGTGTCGTTGTTGCCATGTCCTTGAGAGATTGTTTTATGCTGAAGCAAACCAGTAAAGGAAGGGGGATGGGGAGCAATTTTTATCAGGGTGTGAAGAATCCAACCAAACTGTTGCTCTGATGATGCTGACTTTCTTGTTGTTTCGTGTTTTTGATATGTGAGATGAAAGTGATTTGAATTGTTCATAAACTGGACCCACTGCTATTGAGAGAGATCTTTTCTTTGATAAAAGTGTTCCTTGTGTGAGGTGTCTGAGAGCACCATTGATGGGTGTTTCCTTTTGTGTGTCAGGATGCACCAAATAGCCAGAGCAGGGAAAAGGCTTTTCGAGCCTTTCCACATCATTGCCTCGTCCATCACCACCTCAGTAGGCTTCTCTGTTGTTTTCTCCCTTGACCGAAGATAAGCAGCTCTTTGATATGAGCTCCTGTGTCTTCACATTGCCTGGATTCAGCTGGCAGACAAGAAATAACATTATATTCTCTTCCCTGCAGTACCTGTGAAGAGCTTTCCCCATCTCCATCTACTCAGCACTTCAGCAGGGCTGGAAAGGGAGGGCTGAGAAACTACAAAGCACATCAGACCTAATTATTCAGCCAGCATAAGGGCCTTTCTTTCCTGCTTGGGATATTCACTTTTGCCTGTGTGGGTAGTTTGACTGACAGAGCGTGCTGATCCCAAAGCCATTGCACTGTGCCCTGTAAATGCTCCAGCCCCAAATCCATCCTCCTTGGGGCAGCCTGGCCCAAGGGGGCAGCTCTCATGGCAGGGCTCATCAGTGGAGGGTCAATGCAGACTCCCCCCCTTTGTCTTTATTTTTGCAGGGACGGTGGGGAAAGGGATTTAAAATCCCTCATCCTTTCTTAGTAAGTCTGACTCATTTTGTTTGGTTTAGCGTTGTGGTAGAAAGAAACATAATGGATTTGTTAGGGTCAGTGCTTCACAATGTGACGGTTGACTTTGATGGGCAATAGGGCCTAGTTTGCCACTCCAGACAAAGGATTTGTAGGTCTTGCAGGCTGCCATCTGTTCCTAAAAGCGAGTTTTGGTGGAGAAGTGATGCAGCTTGCATGCTGAAAACGTTGGGGTCTTTCTATTCAAAACTGCTGTGCCCTTATGTTTGAGCTTTAAATTTCAAAACTAAACACAGTTTATTAATAGCAGGACTCCCTTTTGCCCTCCCTCAGGCAAGCTGAACATGCAAATAACATTAGTGATGTATTGGCGTCTTCTAAAATATTTGTGTTTTAGAATGTGTACGCTGATCCCCAGAGTGGGTTCTATTCTCTTCTTCAGCCCCCACCCAAACTCTGAAATGCTACATCTGGCTGCATTCAACAATGCAAGGTTGAATGCAGCCAGATGCAAGGCTGCATTCAAACAAAAAAGGTTGTTTGCCTTTTTTCTGCTACTTCAGCATATAAGGCACAGATTGGACAAGAAATCATGTTCAGCTTTCATTTGATTTTTCTCTTGTGCTGACGTTTTGTCTTATGCTCCCTTAAAAACAGCAGAAAAACAGTTGAACATTTCTGCCTCTATAATCCAGAGTGGAAATTCCTGCTTTCCTGCTGTGAGTCTGCTGCAGAGTCTCTTAAATAAAGTGACCAGCCGACCTGTAGGGCTCAGACATGCTGACAAATACAGTCTATTTATGTGCTGTGCCTTAACCTGTTAATGGATTGTTTCTATGTATAACTACTGGAGGAAGCACAGAGCTGCACAATCCAGGTCTGGTGGGCAGGAAGGCATCCTGCTGCAGGATTTAGCAAATGTAACTAGTAAAGCAAAGCTTTTGCAGTTTTCTTATTTACAGCTGGAGATGAACAGGACCTCTGGCACTATAAAGAGATCCTGGATTCTGGTCCTGCCCATTGCTCTCCTGGTGCAGTCCTTCCTAACACTCTTAGAGTGCATTTTTCTTTTTTATTAAGGGGAGTGATTGGTGTGGCTGCTGTAGCTGTGCAGGTACACAGGAGCATCACTAGAAATGGGGCTGGAAGTGCTGTGTTGTGACAAGTGAGTTAATATGCTGCTGCTGAATGTCACAGTAAGATTGTGATGGCAGCCAAAGGAAACTGGCACCTTCCCTTTGCCCCCAAACACAGCACCCAAGGTGTGCCTCTGCAGACATCCTGGACATGTTGTCACCCTCCTGCACACCAGTGTGTGCCAGCCACTGGCAGAGAGCTGGCAGGCTGCACTGGGACTCATGCTCCTGCTGCTCAAGTGCTGTGTTTCTGGCTGTTCCTGGATTAACCTGCTCTCCAGACTTGCTCCCAGCCCTGGCAAGTGGCTCAGTGCTGGGGGCTGGTGTGGGAGAAGGGGCTTGCTGGCTTCCCTGCCCTGCTGGGAGAAGGAAACACAGTCATCAGCTGGCAAACAGCACAAGCAGCTCTGCTTCCCTGTCCTGGCTCTCCTCACAGCGCTGTGCCTGAGCCAGTGCTGTGCAGGCAGCACTGAAAAGCGGATTTTTTTTTTCTTTTTTTTTTTTGAGGGAATTAAAGGAGTAAATGACTGTCTTTGATGTGGTGGCCTGGTTCTGTACTGAGCTTTCTGCTGCAGGAGCTGATAGGCTGTCCCTCTGCCAAATTTTCCTCTGAAGGGTGGAAAACACTACTGACAAAGACCTGAGGCCCAGAAAAAGGACATTTCTGGTCAATAGGATTAATTTAAATGAGGGGGTACCCATTTCTTACATGAAGATGAGAGCTGATCCATAGTAGGCAGTCTGAACACAGGCTGCTTCTACTGATTCAGGCTCCTATGTCATTTACCTGGCTGTTCTGTGGAATTTAAATAGCTTGCCAAGGAGGGGCTTGTTGTGCCTGGAGATGTAATCTAAACAGCTTTGGATAGCTTATGCTCATGATTTTCTTTGGAGATGATGTGATGGTTCAATGATGAAATGTATGTCCCAGGAATGAGCCCATCCAGCTACCTCTAAACTCCTCTCAAGCAGCAGAAAAACTTCTGTCTCCTTTTAGGTGCAGTAGTGCCATGGTGTCAAGTCCCAACACCTGTATGGGACCCTTGGAAGTATGCTTGAGGAAGCCCATGATTTTCATGCATTCATTCATTTCATTTTAATTTTAAATTTCCAAAGCCGAGACTTTATTGACTTTTGCTAAAATACAGGGTGACATAGAAGCTTCACAGAAGTGCAGTCATTAGCTTAAGAGGATCAGATAAAAATTGAAAGGGTTTTGTTTAAGAAAAATTTGCATCAAGGACTTCCAGGTAGCTGTCTTATGATTATATTTAAAATGAGTATTCAGTTTGAGAAGCCAAGAAGTTCTTTATAGTCCATTTGTGGACTCTAGGTTTTTGGCAATGTGTATATACTGCAGCTTTGGAGCTATCAAATTTATTGAAGTGGTAGGTATAGGAGCCTCAGTATCTTTTTTGTGTAGTCTTTGTATTTTCTACACCTTAAAAAAATATAAAAAAGAGGGAGTTGCAGGGAATAAACTTCTGAAGAGTAAAGACAAAAATGGTGGGATTGTCATTTTGTAGATGCAGCAGTTGATTTAGTCAGCTTAGCCAAAGAATCTTTGGCTCTATCAGAGAAGAACTTTTTCTGCTGTACTTAATTGAATTTGCCAAGCTGGAACAAGCCCTGGCATAGCAGTTTCAACCCCTGCCTTTGCTAGTCAGCAGCATGAAGAGCTGCAGAGAAGTGATGAAAAATGCTGAGCAAATGCCGTGTGAACTGGAAAGTCAGCACTGCAATGCCTTCTTGACCTGGTGGTGATGGTCATTTCCTCCTCCTGAGTCAGTTTGGGACATTTGGCACATGCCCAACACACAAAAATGAGTTGTTCCACAGGGATTCACTTCCCTGCCGAGGTCTGTGTGTGCACTCAGTGCCTGTGCAAGACAGGATGTGCTCTGGAGAAAGGATCTGATCTGATCAAGCCTCTGTGGATGAGGAAGGCTCACATCAGTTGGGAGCTGCAGGAGTAAAGCAGGAGTTTTCACATACCACTGCAAAGGAGCATTACTTTTGTCTGGAAGCATAAGGGTTATAGTGGAGGAGCCTAAATCCTAAATTTCAAGTCCTGATGTGGATTGACTGTAGCTCCTAAGGAGCTTTATGTTCTGTCATTCCTGCAGCCTACTGGAAAAAATGTGTTATTTGTACAGGCAATGAAAGCATTGGCTGTGGAAGCTGCAGTCACTTGCACACACAACTGGATGGTTCTGAACCAGTTCAGTGATGAGCAGTCCCAGCCTGCCCAGTGAGATAGTGGGGAGCTCACGTCCTACCAAATTAGTCCTTACTTGAATTGGGAAGGAGGGGAGTGGTGTGCAAATGAATGCCTTCCATTTGACTTCATTTGGATGTAGGAGCTGCTGTTTTTGTTTGATAAACTTGATAAACCTCATCTGCTGTTACAGTGATTTCAATTGGAGGAAGATAAATTGAGGTGGAGAAGGAAATTGGAGGGCACAGGCTCAAGCCTGAGCAGGAAGATTGTTTTAATAGCCTTGTCAAATGTATGTTGCTCTGGTTCAGGGTAAATGATAATTCTTCAAAGTTCTTAAGGTAAAAAAGGCAGAGACTTCAGCTTTTCAGGTATATTTGAATACAATATTTGGATACATTTGAGTTGCCTTTGAAAAGCAAGCCCAGTTTCCACCAGCTGAGCAAGACAGAATATTGTGTCGCTTCCTTGAGGAAACACTCTCTGCTGCGTTTGTTTTCCCAGTCCTGGAATGAGAGCTTTCTGTTTGTGCTGTCTGAAATGCTGATTTGTAAGATGTCCTGACAAAAAGGAGGAATTTAATGCAGCAAGAGGCAGAGTGATGTAGTTTATCTGTGGGTGTGCCCCTGTGGGTGTGTGAGATTCATGCCCTGGATTAAGGGCAATGGTGTGTGCTTCTGTTGGACGCAGAGGAAATTACTTTCAAGTTAATTGAATAGTGTTGGGTGTGTGTGAAGAATAGAAGGCAATGAGCAGAAGTAATTTTCTAACTTAAGGTAAGTTTCACTTTTATTTGATGCACTGCACTAAAATAGCTCAGATACAAAGCTTGAGGTTAAAATACACACTAAAGCTGGAATACAGACTCTGTTTGGAAAAGCTAAGTTGCAGAAATTTGTAGAGAATAAAAAGTCTGTAGCTTAAGACATAAGCAAAACCAGTAAGAGACCTGATAGCTTTGTTTAGGTTATAAGGCAAGAAAGATTATCAAACAGAAGTGATGAGTTAGGGGTGCTGGAAGTCAAAGCAAAGCTGCACAGTGCCTGGGAAGCGGAGAGTGATGGTGGCTGTTCTTTCTCCAGATCAGTGGGGAACTCTGTGTGTGTGTACACAGATGCATGTGCAGACCAAGTTACTCCTTCCCATCACAGAAGAGCCCCAGGTGACCTGGTTTGTTAGAAAAGCAAGTTTCTGCAGGCTCACAGCTCTCTAAGACCCTTTTCCACTCACTAATGGCAATTCACTGGTTGTTTCTGACTGTCCTAAATGAGGGACAATGACCTTGATGGCCAATAGGGACAGCTTCAAGAAGAATCCTGGAAGCCAGGTAGCTTCTTGTGTGCATTTTTTCTGCGCCAGATCAGAGAATTGTAGTAATCTTTTGCATAAGGTCTCCAATCAATGATTGAGTGAAGGAGCTTGCTTCATTTGGTGCCAGGGGTCTTGCACATGGAGAACATGCAGTGGCACTTTTTGGCTTTTTTTTATAACAACCAATTCTAATGCTTGTTGAAGAGCCTCGTTATTCCACAGGTCCTAATGTTCCACCAGGATAGATCTTCTAAATCTCTCCAAACTTTTCACTTATGCTAACAAGAGAAATTTTGGCATCTTTTTCCCCCACTCTGTCCCTCAGTCCACTAACAGAAAGTTGTGGAAATGGGAAACAAGAAATCAGTGTTTTTGTGGGTCTGTCTGTTTCTATGTATGTTCATGATAAGTCAAGATCATGTTCTTAACTTTCTTAAGGCTCTGAATATAAAATCCATACCTCAAAATCTATAAGGTAAGAAGTAAAAAGACATAAATGGGAAGTGCTTTTGATAAATGTTTCTAAGAGGATTTGTTGAGCTAGATGACACATAGGAATTACCTCATATATATATATGTATATTTGTACTGCAAGATGGACTAATGTAAAACCTTTGACAGACAAAATCACAGTATTTTGTAAATGGGTACAGCATTTACATTTTTCTTGTGATATGGCTCTGATGTGGAGTCATTTCCCCAAGCTTATTCAGAAAGCTGTGGAAGTATGAACTCAGTTACATCCAAGTTCTGTAAAGCATTCAGTGAAATTAGAAGCAACTCATGGCTGACAGCATTGCTTTTTCCTTTCTCTTTGAAGCTTCCAAGCAGGTTGAGTCTTTTCAGCTAAGATGGTGGTTTTCAGGGCTGCATCATCTTTGTCATTGCATTGCAGACACCACAGAGTTCTGCAGGGTGATGGATGGCTCCTGGAACAGGCTGCACAAGCTGTCCTGCTGCTGGAGCAGTGAGGGGGGACTGAGTTGGCAGTGCTGATGGTTACTGCAGCACTGTCATGCAGTTCTCTTGTTCCTGCAGCCAGTGCTTGTCAAATTCTAGGGAGATGTATGACTTGATTGTGACTGTCCTATCTGGGGACACTTAACTGCACAAAAATACTTAGCCAAACTAGCCTACTGAAAATCTCATGGGGAGCAAATTTTGACAATTTTCAAAATCTTTGTCCGTTCACTGGTGTCTGAAATTCTTTCTTTCAAAAACAATTTTCAGAAGAAGTTTTCCCTTCCTCCAATCTCTTAACAAAAGTGTTAACAAAAAGGAGGTATTTATGTCAGGGTCTCTAAGCCTGTTTTGCAAGGAGAGATGTGATGGAAGAGGCTTCCAAGGGCTTGCTCTGACAGTAGATACCTTTCAGAAGAGAACTTCTGTGTGAAAATCATCTTCACAATACTTAACCAAGAAGGGTCTTCCACTCTCTTTGCCTTCTCTTTCACCTTCCTACATCTCTGAAGAAAAGTAGTTTCCTTTTTGAAACATGCCAATTTAATGCAAGACAACTAATTGCAGTTGTGGCTATATGTTGTATCACTGAGTTAAATTCTGTTGGAAGGTTGAAATAAAAACCAAGATGTCGCACTCAAGCAATCCCATGTGTTTATTAAGTAGCTGGAGCTACAGATGCTGTTCTCTGCTGCATCAATGTTTGTGTAGATTCCCAGAGTCAGCCTAATGCCAGAGATGGTTCAGAGTGCTGTCTGTCATTCCCTCATGGTGGTTAGCTCTTATATGGGATTTCCTGTCCTGCTCAGGTGCATTGTCCATCTTGTCTAAGAGCTGGTGTATGCTGTTGCTGTGGAGTGTGAGGGAACATATCTTCATGGTAATCCTTTGGAAAGGTTGATTTCCATACTGAAATGGTAGGGAGCTTGTGTGTGCATGTGCATCCCTCTGCTGAGCTCAGTGTGCTGTGATGGCAGACATGGGCAATGGCTTCTCATTCTCCATTGTAATCAGTCAGGTTTTGTTTTGCTGTCCTCTGTGCACTTCCTGATGATCCCCAGCATGTGAAATTATCAATGTATAACTTTCTTCAGTTTGTTTGATGGAGGAGGTTTATCCCCATCACTGTATAACCTCTGTATTGCAATTTGTAGCCTTATTTTAGAAAGTGGTTTAGTCACTTTAAAGGTGGAGGAAAACAACAGAGCTGATGATATTTTTGGAAGTGAGAGAGAGGAGACTGTTGTTTGGATTGCTTCCTTGAGGCTGCCAGATTAATTTTCTGAAGACTTCCATAGCAGGCAGATTTGGCATTTTTGAAGAAGATGCTTACTGCTCTTTTACACAATATTAGGAAAATTTTCCAGCTTGGGAAGATGCTGGACCTCTCCAGTAGTCTAATAAACTGCAGCAGCAGTGTGTGGATTGCCCCAAAAGGGATTGGTGTACCCTACCCTCTTGGAAACCTGTCTCAAGTGGTACAGCACTCCCTCAGTGCATAGTTACTCATGCTTAACAAGCCATGGCCCTTCAAACAGAGGCAAGAATATGAAGAAATAAAATATTAAGCAGGTAGAAGCTGAGTGCAATCATTGCATTAATCAAAGATGCCCTCCTCCACAAAACTGGCTGAAACAAAGTGGTGGAGTCATCAGTATGGATTTAATTGATTTCCAAATGAGTCCATCAATATGTTGATCTTTGATGCATTCATTTTACCCAGTTCATTTGTTATGCAGCTGTTCTCACCAGACAGTCTCAGTCTTACAGGAAGCAGCTTGGTATGGCAAAACTTAGTTTTTATCAGGTTTTTTTGCATGTCTGCCAATGAAATATACATGTGGTTGTTTATAGATCTCTAATTTGGGCTTGCCTATAGAAAATTTCTCATAGGGTCCTCGGAATCCTCTAGGAATAGCTAAAAGAGCCTCTAGGTCCCATTTTAATTTGTGGTTTTGTGTTGTGGTTGGCTGAGGGTTCAGCAGATCTTCACCTCCGAGCACCTGGGAAGAGTGGCACAGCCTGGCAAAGGTTTGGCAGGGCTTCCTCCAGAGCCCTGTTTGTTCCCAGGCTGTGTGCTCTTCCCTGCCCTTCCCTTCTGCTGCTTCTGCTTTCTAGGCAGCATTCCTGAGCTGGCCCTCTAGATAATAAAAGCACTGCTTCCTTATCATAGTTGGTGTGCAGTATCTGTGGGACCAAGGAGGCACCAAGTCCTCTTGCCAAAACTCTGGTCACAAAGGGGATATGAAGTAATTTGGCTATTTTTGTAAAGTTTAAGGTCTCACAGTCTGTGATGGTTGCTTACAGAAAGTCTCTTGTGGAAGAAAAGAGGTGGGTGGGAAATCTCTGTGGAAGCTGTGTGAGCACATGGTGTGGCTGGGTCTGGATGCTGTGTCTGATTTCTGAATGGCAGCTCCTGGCCCAGTCATTGCTGATTAAAAGATTAAATATCCTTATGGTGTAAAACATAAAATGAGGTGTCTTTTCAATGTCATCCTGTAGTTTGTTTTCCAAGGCTTCAGTTTACAGGGACAAACCTTTGGTTGTGACGTAAGGCCACTAGTGCCTCTAAGGGGCTGTGTGAAGGAGTGCACTCTCCTAAGGCAGGAGACAGGTCACTGCTTTGCTGAGTCTTGGAGAACTGCAGTATCTGGCTGAACAGAAGGCTTTTGCAAGTTGTATAAAGTATTTGCTAGGGCATGGCACAAGGTAATGCAGCATGTTGTGAAATATTAATGTAGAACTTAAAATCTTGCTTTAAGAACTTGTTAAACTTTAATTACAACAAACACGGCGGGGCCACCACATTAAAATGTTAGAATTTGATGTTCAGTGTGTGAGTTCAGGCAGGCAAAGATCATCCTGAAATATACATGTGAACAGGATTTCCCCTGCCCTTCCTCTTCAGAATAGTAGAGAGGAAGCACCAGAAAGTGACGTGTGACATCAGCAGTGCCAGCAACAGCAACATGCATGGATTTAAGTCACTAGGTTTGTATCCAGAAAAGAGCTTGCCTCTAGGAAGGAAAAAGCAATTGTTCATTGCCTTCTTAGTGGGGCTCACAAATCTGTGTGATCTAAGGAAAGCTGCAGAGCTCAAGAGGAACTTTAATTCTGTTCAACATGAGTTTGAAGTCCTTGTCCACGCTCCCGGGATTTGTCCCCATGATTTACCCAGCTGAGGATTGGGCCAGGTATTTCACCTGGCAATGCTGAGCTCAGCCCAGTGAGATGAGTGGTGTCACCAGGGAACTGTGGAGGTACAGCCACCTTACAGGTCTGTGTGACCATTTTACAGGCTTTCTGGCTTAGCCAGGCATGATGTTTTTCCTTTACTAAAGTGTTGTCAGTGGCATGGTACCATTTGAAGCACTCCTCAATCCTTTATGAAGGACTGTGAGTAGTGATTGTCTTGGCAATGCTTTGGAGCACCCTGTTTGCAGCTGGGTGATCCATATGGAGAACTCAAGCACTGCTCATACATCTCCAAGAGGGCCTTTTGTTCTTGGTTGCAGCAGTTATTTGACAATGAATACATTTTTTAAAAAACAAGGTGATGTCCCTAGCTTGTCACAGGCTGTTGTAAAGCAGTGAAGAGCCTCAGGCTCTTCAGGTGCAGGTTTCTCTCACTGTAGTGGTTGCCTTGGTGTAAATTATAAAAGCAGTTATGTCCAACAACAGCACGTGACTGGACTGCCTATGAAGTGTGTGGGAGGGAGGGGGGAAATGAGCAGTATCCTCTTAAGAGGGAGTTGATGGCTACACAATTCCTCATTCATAAGCCGGCTTTTGGTAAGGTAGCTATTTTGAAAAATTACCTTTTTTCAAAAAGAGGTAATTAAGTATTTTTCATCATTCCACATTTCAGGTTGGTTTTCACTTATTTCATTCTTACCTTCCTTTCTTCTGTGTCCTAGCAGTTTTCTTCCACAAGTTTGGGGCCTCAAGTTCTAGAGAGCATGAGTATCTTTTGTTTTTATATTTTGAACCAGTGCTCATGGAAATCCCTTTTCCTTTAAAAAGGAAACCAGAGAGTTTCCCTGAACTGTTTAAAGCTGGTGTTGTTTGCTTTATTTTCTTCATATCCTCCCCATCCTCCAGGTGTCTTTTTAACAGAAGAAGCTGAAAACACCTTGGAGGCATCGCAGCCTCCCATGGAACCCATTGGATCCTGGGGAGATTTTTATATCATAATTAAGGTGCAGATGTTTAACATGAAAATTTTATCTGTGGATCTGAATATAGCATAATTTACCATGTGTAAATAAATCAGGCACAGGGCTTTGCAATAATAATGAGACTTGTTAATGAAAAAAACAAGTGAAAACCAGGAACAGAGATGTCCAAGTTTCTGTGGCACTCAGAACAAAGTGAATTGACTCAGCTGCACAGGTGTTTAGAACAAGGACACAGGAAATAGAAAACTTTGATTTCTCTCTTAAAATAAAGCCAAAATTAACAAGCACAGTTGGTGGTACCTTTTTATAGCCCATACAAATGTTCTTGGTAGAACACTTGTAATCTCCTGACAACAGTCCAGCCAGTAAAGGCTGCTAGCTCTGGGTTAGTTGTGAAAAGCTCCCAGTGACATGTGCATGTTTTATTCAGTTTCTCTAATGCTACAAAGGTCATAGTTCTGGAGCTCTGATTAGAGATGGCCAATATTATACAAGAGAACATAAAAGTGCTGCAGGTTTTCCATGTTATTTACCATGTCAGCTGTACTTTTGCAGGGATCCATGTGATCCCAGACACTCCTGAAAATCTGATTACTGCAGGCAAAGCAGAGGGTGGCCTGTGGGAACAAAGTCTCAGCATTAGTTAAAAGTGAATGTGTGCAAGACAGACTGAAGAGTGTGTTTGAGCAGCAGCAATAGACAGAAAATTGTAAATAAGCCAGTGAAATGGTAATGAGTGGAGTTGGAAGAAAAAGTATCTGGAAGTGTCTGATCCTTGCTAAAGACTTGACAAGAGACGCTAAGACAGCCCTGAGAATAGAATATTCATCTCTTCCTGCCTCTTCCCGAGCCAGAGCCTGTGGAGCAGGAGCAGGGATAAGAAATTAAGCAGAAGATTGCAGCCACTTTAATGACAGCACATCCTGTTGCCTCAAATGAAGCTTCAGTACCATCTACACACGTTTTGTAACTGCTTCAAAAATGTCAATACTCTTTCTGAATTGAGGCAGTAAATTACACAGATAAGTACTTGAAGATTAGTTACTCTTTCTTTGAATTATGGGCATAATAATTTAAAGGTTTCAGTATTCACTAATCTATGAGAAATGGACATTGCTTTCCCATAATGTACAGGCCTGTCCCTTATAGTGAATACAGCATGAACACGTTCCCATCTGGTTTTTTGTTCAGTTGTTTGTGATACAGTGTTTTAAACAGCTGTTGCTGAATAATTGAAGGTGTCTGCAGCTCTGTTTTCAGCTGAGTCTCACTGCTAGTGTGTGAAAAGTAACAGATGCTTCATGGTAGTGGCTATCTAAAGTTTGTTAGGAAAAAGGTGTGAGTGCATAGATACCAGGTCCCAAGGTAGACCTTTTTGGTTCCTAATTTATTTATTTTACCTATGTTCTCCTATTTGTGTTTCCTTTAACATCCCTATGTCCTTGGGCTGTGCATTTGGTTGGCTTGGTTCCTGTGGCTTTCTTCTAAGATAGGTGACTTGTGTTTCTTCCTATTTCCCAAAGGAAAGATGATGTGCCAGAACTGTGTCATTTTTTACTTTGAAAGATTAAGTAAAACTTAGAATATTTAATTTACATGTTGGGGTGAATGTTGCAGTGAAGTTGTCATGTTGCTGAGAACTGTCATTGTTTGTCCAGTTGTTTTGCTATGGTCTGTTACACA